>NW_026294573.1:47411922-47811643 GCF_007827085.1 Peromyscus californicus insignis
AGTTAGAGTAAAGGATTCTGAAGAGATTTTCTCTCTCCCCCTTTTCTTTTCCTTTTTTTTTCTCTTAAATTTTATTTTGTTTTCCTCTGGGGGAGATGGGTAGGATCAGGAGGCATAATGTGAAAGACACAGAATAAATAAAAAGAAAGTTAAAAAAAGAGTAAAGGATTATGTATAATAATGGTAGATTAGATAAAGGGTGAAGGCTCAAGGATTATTGCTCTGTTTGGGTCTATTTAACAAATTTTCAATACACATATTTAAAAATATGCAAACATACAATTCTTTAAATAACAATATAACATGGATTTGTATTTAGTGTCTAAGGCTTTTAGTATCATGTAGCTCAGTTTGTGTACAGGGTTGATGAAGAGATTAATGCCCAAAGTGTATTCTCTAAGGCAAAACAGAAAATACCTAGGAGGGGGGAATGCTTTTGCCACCTGCTGTTTCAAGCCTTTGGTGGCTTGGGGCAGCAGTTTCCTGTTGTCCCCTTCATAGTAAGGACCTTGGTGACTCATTAATGAACTGCTCTTTGAATCTTTGCCTCAAGAGTCAGTGGGATTGTGCCATGGTCTGCTCTGGTTTTGGTTTATTTTCTATTCTCTCCATTCATTCAAGACACTATTATTGAGGAATTATCCTGTGCCAGGCCCTACACATGGCCAGCAGACACAGAAACAAATAAGTCACAGCATGTGTCACCAAAGAGCTGGTAGATATAGGTTTATAAGTGACAAATATTTCCTACGTGTACCCACCAGAAAGCTTCTCAGGTACAGTGCAGGCCATGTGTTAGCAGGAGAGGAAGCCTGGTATACAAGACTGGGAGAAAACACAAAGAAGCTGAGTCATATTGACCTTGATTTTTTTCCCAAGACCTTTAGTGAATACACAGATACTAGCTAACCTTCTACAACGACACTTCAATGAACAGTGAGCATAGGGTTTTATAGGAATTACCCATTTTTTCTAGGTATTATCTTAAAGGTTTTATCATTTTTTCCCATTTTAGAAGAGAAAACTGAGGTTTTTAAGATGTCAGATCACATTCCCATTCATATTTGCTGTACCCCTTTGTAACTGTGACCTCTTCTTCTATGCTGTGCTTTTTGCTTAGAACAAGATGACTCCCTAGCCATCATTCTTCCAACCCATTTCCCAGATGACCCCCAACTGCTGCCTTTCCCTCTGTGATCTTAAAAATCAGTTTCTTGTGCTTGTACTGGAAAGAAGAATTCGTATTCCCCAACCTTGGCTCACCATCCTGTACTGGCAACACTAGAAGAGCCTTCCTCTTCCTCCCTTCCAGGGGTCATAATCTCCGTGACAGCCCCTCTGCCTTGTTCATTCTTAGTATATTCCCAGAGCCCAGCAAAGGCCTGGGCATACAAAAGCTTCAATAAATACTTCTCCAATGAAAGAAAAGCATGGAAGGATATTAAACCCTTTAAACATTCAGCAAATTCAAACGATTTCCAAGCACTTAATAAGAATTTTTTTCCCAGGGGTCTTATCATACTGTTCCCACAGATGGGAAAAGGACAGTCAATTGGTGAATTGCACCAGTTATCGTAGGGAAGTTGACATTTGTTGTACGGCAGGGAATTTCTCTTAGCACAATATTTCCTAGGAGGAGCTGGTAAATATTGAGACAAGATACACATCAAGTTTTTTTCTTCTGTGAACCACTGTACAATAATCAATTCCAGAGATAACAAAGGCGTTTGTTAACAGCTCCATCTCTCTTTTTCAAAGCTCAGTTCTCAGCCTGGCAACGTTACAAAGCTCAAGAAAAGAAGTGCTGCTAGCAGATGCCAACCACTTGTCAGAGGAAGAGTCCAAAAGGCACTGCGTAATACCTCGGCTTCTTTACATACAGATAGGCTTTCTGCCATCCAGTTCATCAAAATTCCTCAAGGAGCAGCTGTAGAAATGGAAAGTGAGGGCTTTACAGGCAGATTAAATAAGAAAAAATTCAACCCAGCAGAAAAATCTACCTGTACAATCCTCTGGCTTCGGGTTACACTTAAAAAAAAATGGGACTTTAAGGGTAGGGACATAAATTTCCCTCAGAGGACTCCACACATTAAATGTCTTGTTATTCTTAGTATGTTTTGGTCACTTGTACTAGACATTAAATGTAAGGACTTTTCTTCATTTGCCTTGTAACTTTGCCTCCCTTGGGAGCACATGAAAAAAACCCATTGTTTATTCCCTGAGAGAATGAACAAGTGACATAGAGTGAAGGTAATGCAGGGTCACCAGTCTTCACTTGAAAGAGCTCAATAAATTATTCTTGGGTGCATTTCTGTAGAATTTCTATGACACTTTGAAACATGCCTGTGCAAATTGGTTAATATAGCTCAAAGCTCTTTTCAAAAGCTGATATCATAATGGGGGATAAATTTTTAATTTTTGCTCTTCCTTACAAGCAAGTGCTTTTGTTCTAGCAAATCTCAGGTCATGTGAAGAAGCCTGGTTGCTTCCATACCCCACAAGCTGCACAATGGAAGGAAGTAAGCAGGCAGGCAAGACTGATGGAATGGTAGATGGCTAGATGGACTTGACTTTCCTTAGTCTACAAGAGAACTGAGAAAAACTGAATGAAAAGATCAGATTGGAGCAAGTGGTGGTACACAAGAATGTGTCACAAGACTATCTGGTCTGTCCTGATTCAACAGTCAGAAAGCTTGCTATTCCTCTGTCAATAGTCCCAGTCTTTGATTTCTTAGCTGAGATTGTGTGAAATCAAGTTGTGTTCTTGGAACTGATGGAGATTGTCATGGTCTTACCTAAGTGTTTTCTCTGTCTGTAGTGAACTAGAAGAACTTACGCCATTTGTCTCTGGCTTGACATCCTTATTGCTTTGCCAACATTCCGAATCTTGTCAGGAGCACTGGACTGTGTAGCCATCTCCATCCCACGAATCCTGGCTACATGACAATAGCAAAAAGTCTCCACTTTTGCTTCTATCTTCAGACCATTTGACTCTCTGAGAGAGGTCAGATTAAAATTCCTGTGTCCAGGTCAAAGAAACAGGATTCATTTTCTCAGTATCTACTCACTAGAGTCTATCTTTTTTAGTTTCATAAATTAAATTATAGATTTGCCATTAGATATGAGACTCCAGAAAAAGATCTAAGCCCACTGGGCCTCACACAGTCATCTGTAAATGGAGGACAACAATGCCTAGGAATGAGAGCTTGAGGAATATCATGGTACTTACTGTGGCTGAACTGAACCCTGTAAGCCTGAACTTTCAATTGCTGTATGACAAATACCTATAGTTTTGCCATCTTAAAGTAATGCAAGTATTCTTCCACAATTTCACATATTAGACATCTGAGCAGACCTCACAGTTCTGAATATTAGACATCTGAGCAGACCTCACTGAGATGTCAGCTTAGCATCTCACAAGGGGAAAGTCAAGGTGTTGGCTAGACTGGACTGGGCTTTTATCTGGAGGCTCTGGGAAAGAAGCTGCTTTCAAAGTCCTCTCAATAATTATCAGAATCTAGCTCTGTGAAGCATAGGACTGAGATCCCATTCTTTTTGTTTGTTTTTTGTTTTTGTTTTTTTTCTGGTGTCAGCGAGGGACCATTTAAGGCTAGAAACATTCTGTCTCACATGACTCTTCCACACTCAAACCAGAAATAGTGTGCATGTACTGTTTCTCACCATTGACAACTCTTCTACTTGCTTTTCTAGCATAAGCCAGAGAAAATACTGCTTATAGCAGACCATACCTCACACCCCTAATTCCTCCTTTGCTACATAATATGATATAATCAGCACAGTGACAGAGGACAACACTGATCAGGGCAAGGAGTATTCTTAGACTGCTACCTTGAAAATATATCAGCCTCACCTTGGTCCTTCTAAAAATGATGAGATTACTATTTCTGTTCCAGGCCATCTGAATCAGCAACTCTAAGAGTGGACCCTGAGACTGTGTATATTAAAAAATGACTTTGGATATATGAATATGTAGCCAGTCTGTGAATCTTAATAAAATGAACAAGTTGTACTGTAGCCAGAATTTTCTGTCCCACCCAGTCCCACAGCTGTTCAGTTCTGAATAAATACACAGAGACTTCTATTAATTATAAGCTGTTTGGTCTATGGCTCAGGCTTCTTGCTAGCTAGCTCTTTCATTTTAAATTAACCCATTCTATTATTCTATGTATGGCCACGTGGCTGGTACCTTACTGGTTCTTTCACATCTTGTTTCTTGGGCGGTGGGCTGGTGTCTGCTCTGACTCCACCCTCTTCTCCCAGTATCTGTCTTGGATTTCCTGCCTGGTTCTTATCCTGCCCTACCATAAGCCAAAAGAGCTTCTTTATCAACCAATAGTAGTAACACATATTTACAGCGTACAGAAAGACCATCCTACAGCATTTCTGGTATAAACAGAAACTCAGTGAGTGCCTTTTTTCTGCCTTTCATTTACTCGTCCACCTTGCTATTCAAACTCAAGTCCATGGGTCAGCAATATCATCACCACTTAAGAGCATTTCAGAGACAGACTCTTGGGTGCCACCCCACAGAGTTGCAATCTATATTGTAACGAGAACTTCAGGTTGTTTCTAAGGCTAGAATCTGACAAGCATTGCGTGAGGAATCTCTCTCAGGATGGAGCCACTCATCAACTCTATGCACTTCAAATGTCCCCCTTCGAGATGTATGCTTATATACAATTATGTTGGCTCTATCCGAGTCCATCCAATGGAATCCTCAGCCATCTTTCCACGTCCCCAACACCATGATAGGTGGTATATGCAAAAAAGGTGTAAATAAAACTTTGGATTATTAGGCACTCCTGCTATCTACTGGACAGATAAAGCAGAGGTAGATTTGAGGACACTTATCTGACAGGACACTTGAGAACTGTAAGAGTAGTTTCTTTCTCTGTAAACACAGAGAACCTGAGCTGATCTTATAGGTACACATATTTTAAAAGCCTAGTTCAAATGATACCTTACTCACCCATTTAGTAAACGTTTATTGGGCTCCAACTGTGTATAGAATGCTTGGAGGAGATGCTGTGTTCTGAACTCTTGGAGACACCAGGGCAACACTTTCTCCTTGAACTCATACTGTCATTGCAATCATCAGCACGCTTTATTATGTTATCTTGTTTAATATGTGAGGTCCCCATGAAAGGCTGTGCATGCTCAGAGACCAGACTTCATTTTTATTGGTGTCCGCTTCACTAGGATGGTTCTTGGCATACACTAGGAGCTCAGTGAATTAGGGACTGAGTGAATGAATGAATGGATAGATGAATGCAAGAAGAGAAGACAGTGCTGTGGTGAAAGAAGTAAAATGTAGACAGAGGAATGAGAATAATAAATAACCTTGAAGGAGAATTCCCTCCCAGGTGGATATAAGAGCTCGCTGTGGGACAGTGGCTTGAGTAAAGTTCAGTGGAATTGTAGAAAATTGAAACTGTAGGGTGGAAAATGTAATTTCCAACCAAATTAGACAGATGCATTTTAAGGTAATGGGTAACATGGGGCTGCTGTTGTAGTCTGAGGGTAGAAGAGGTTTGGTATAGGATTTGGTGATCTTTGGTACCTTCAAAAGATTGGTATTATAGATCTGGTGGCTCCAAACAGAAAGGGATTGGAGTGGTAAAGACAGAGCCACAGAACCACACATGGAATTGTGCACACATGTGTATGTTTACTGTGTACATTGGATTGGGGAGGATGTGTCACAGTCATCTGAGAAGCAGAGTCAGAGCAGATGCTCAAGATGGAAACAGTTCCATTTCAAACAACTAGAATGTTTAAAAACAGACCGAAGAGCCAGCTCTTACCTAGGAGAGATCCAAGTCAACCTTGGAATGCAGATATAGAGTTCCCTCATTTATTCATTCATCCATCCATCCATTCATTCATTCATGCACACATGCATACAATTCTGCTTCATTCAGCAAACATTAGCTATGCTGAGCAGTGTGCTAAGCCAGGTCCTTGGGTTATAAAGATGAATAGAAGATCTTCTGCTCCTGCAGGGAAAAATTCCCTCCAAATTAAACTTATTCACTCTGTTAGAGGATTAATCATATTAGTGATAAGATAACTTTGCTCAAAATTGAAGATGAAAAATTTCTTCTGTGAGTACTTCAAGCTTTCCTTAAAAGTCCGACATTTTCCAGCTCAGCAATGGAAGGCACACAGATAAACCTGGGCTGAATCTATCTCTCACTAGCTCAGTGAGCTTGTGCTCGCTCCATGTGAAAATGGGAGTGATTCCTACATTGTTGGATTATGGTAAAAGGTAAGGAAGCAATTAACACATTCCAAGCACCTCAGGCAGAGCACACACAGCCCCCTTCTGGGGCTGAGAGGCTGGACCCAGAAAGGAGGCTACAGTTGGCTTCCTCTGGATCGGATATGTCCAATAACAGAGGAGAAAGTGGAGAAAGAAGCTTGGGTACTTTTAAAATCTCATTGTCCTATAAGCTCCACTCTTAAGAGTCCCTCTTAGCTGCTCTGGGTCCCCATCCTTGCCCTTTCAGTCGAGTGGTGATGCATCTTCCATTGCTTACCTGTAGGAGATCCACCCTCATTGCTTACTCTGTAGTTCCATTCCTATCGATTGATGTAGCACATCGCTCATCTCATCATTTGAAAATTCTAATTGATTGTATTGTTCCTTCAGTCCCTTGACTGACACAAAGAGGTTGCCTTTTATCAGGAGGCCACAACTTCTCCAAATGTGTTTGGTGAGTTATTCTGTACAAAAGAATTTTCTCTGATCAAGTAAGTTTGGGAGCTGCTGTATATCTATCTGATTTCCTTCTAGGAGAGTCACAATGTATATTAACATATTAAAGGTTCAGAGAAGCCTGAAATGAAGAAATGTGTTTAATTTTATTTAACATCGTTTTCTATACTCATCTGACCATGAAACTATTATTTCATGTACCACCTATTAACATCCCACACTTGAGGAAATGCTGAACTAGGCTAAACTAATAAGACAATTTGTCACATTTATAGCAGTCTGAGGGCGAAAGAACATTAGACTTAGACTCAAGATTTGCTACTTCTCTCCCCAATGTATCACTAATTCAAGGAAGTCCTTGAGCAGGCACAGAACTCAGTCTCCATGGAGAGCTGGAGACATGATCTGTTCTACTCATTCTGATCTGATGGCAGTGCACTCACAATACTTCCATCAACTGGGCTGCCTTGGCAGTGTGGGCACCAGTCCTGGCACCTCGAGAATGTTTTGCTTTGTGTCTTTTGCAACTGCAGCTTTTCACCCCCAGGATTTGACTTCTTCACAGTTGTTATTGCAGTCAAGACTCCAGAATTTCCAGAGCTCTTCTTGTGTTGAACCTCACAGAAATATTTGTAAAGCACATTCCCACCATTTTAAAATGTTCTTTCTATCACAGCATGTTACAGTTGTCTCAACGGCAAAGTGACGGTGTTAAATTTGTCTCCAGTTGCTTTATGATGGGCTCACTGTGTTATCATGCATTTAGCTATGTATCATGGAAAGGACTGTCTATCAAGAAAGTTAGAGAAAAAAGAAGAATAGGAAAAAGCAGGGAAACAAACAAACAACCAAAACAACTTCTGGGCAATGAGCCAGAATTCTTCATTCTCAGAAGGCTAATTCAGAATAAGAAAGTCTGAAGATATTAAAACCTTAATAATTGCTCAAGTGACATAAAGAATTGAGGCAATTGAATAACCATCAAATGTTGTCTTAAACCCGAGGAAAAGCAGCCAAAAGAGCAATGTCTGTAGCCATCAGAGCAACATCACAGACATTTGGCTGCCCGCTGATATAATTCCATACACAAAGCACAGTCCAGATATTTCTCCCAATAAGGCGAATTGTAGCTCACATGAAATGGAATTGAATACAGATTTCCGTTCTCAGAGTTTTAGATAAAAATGCAAATGAGGAGCAAGACAATAATTAAACAAATCATTCTCAGGAATTTTTATGGCCTACTTAAAAACCATCCTCACAATTCAAGACCCTAAGAAATTCTGAGTCCTCAAAATAATTGATCTGCAACAAGGCAAACACTCATCTAATCACCACACTGGAGTTGAATCAAAGGAGCAGATAGTTGGCATCCAATTCCAACTTTCTCAGACTATTTTGTTTAGAGATATTTGAAGAGAATATGATGAACCAAATGTAAAGCCAAGATCAATGGTAGAGCCTGATATTAGAGGGTGATGTGATCCATCACCCAGCCTCAGACACATCAGAGATCATGATGACTAAAATTGCTCATAGAACAAAGCAGCACCTTCCAAATGGGCACTGGGATAGGGAAGCGCTCTGTGAATGGAATGTTCTCATATATTTAAAGAAAGCAGTTCTCAAGCACAAGTGAAGCTCAAATTTCCTTAATGGGCAAGTCTGGGAGTCTAGTGCAGTGCATTGCTAGGTGGTGTTTGGACTTAGATTCGTGATTCACATGCTGAGGGGTCACCTTTGAATTCCTCACACATTCATATTAGAGACTGCTTTGGGCATAGCTCAAATGACTCTAGAGTTAAATGTAGATATAGGCATTTTTCAAAGTTAATGTGACAAATGTAACAAAGTTAAAAAGAGTCCTTGTGGGGATAGAAAACTTGAGTCATGAAGAAGAAAAAAAAATTAGACTCTAGAGCAGTGGTTTTTAGCCTTCCTAATGCTGCAACCCTTTGAGGTGACCCACCAACCATGAAATTATTTTCATTGCTCTTTCATAACTGTATTTTTTGCTACATTTTGAATCATGATGTACATATCTGATATGCAGGACATCCGATATACTAACCCTCACAGGTCATTTGCAACCCCAAAAGGGTCACGACCCACAGGTTGAGAACGACTGGTCTAGAGTGTGGGAAAAGATGACAGAGGTAAAACCCAGAGGATGCAGGAGACACGGGAACACATCACTTCCGTTTTGCAAATGAGGAAAGCAAACCCTTCGGAGACACACTCTTTTTGTTCCCTGTAGGGTGAGTTGGAGAGGCAGCTAGGAAAGCTGACAAGTGGGCTTCTAGACTGGCTCTCTTTGCTGCATAAGTTTTTTGGGGTTTCCAGGGATTTCCTGGAACATGCAGTTTTAGAACCAATCAGCTGTTGGAGAATTGACATGCACCATCTCTACTTCTAAGATCCATAGAGGGCATTCCAGGGGAGAGAAGCAATGTTGTTGCCCACTTCCCTTAATTAGGGAAGTATTTTTCCCCTAGAAATGGGACTCTGTCTTTATTTTGCTTAGCATGTTCATGGCTTTATATTTACAGTGCACAGCAGAATTGCCTCCTGCAACAAAAGGTATAGTAAAATCTTCCTCCTTTATGACTGTGGATTTTAAGGGCACAGTCATCTTCATTTTATGCAGCATGGTGGGAGGGCCTGCCTTACACTCCACAAAGCACCACACTCCTTGACTTCTCTGGGAAGCCCAGTGCCATCTCCCCTGTGCTATTTCTGGACTCTGAGCATGCCTTTAGCGTAACAAGATTTTGCTCATAGCAGAAGCAGTCTTGATCATGAAGCTGTTGACCTGGGTATCAATCCCAGTCTACTAAGAGTGACGTTGGGCAAGGTAAACTCTGAGGATCTCAGCCCTCATTTGAAAGACAGAAACAATAATCACCGCTTCACACGATGAGGAGTACATGCTCTTATTGGAGCTGAGCATTGACTTCCTTTCTTCCCTGAGTCCTTCTTGCTCCTCTACAGTGGAACGTCCTTCTTATGCATTGAGATCTTTCTCCTGAGGCTGCCCTTTGGCCACTGTCTCAAAGTGAGGCAAACTTGGAGTAGAAGCTTTACACACCATCCCTTTTCCAGTCCTCTCCTCCCTCCTGCATGCATCAGTGACTTAAGAATCCTCTTCCTAGAGTTGCATTCTCACAGACTTACTTCAACTAAAGTTGTGATGATTAAGTGATGGTGGTACACTGCCTGGCATCCCGAAGCAGCTCTTGTAAGTAGCCACACATCTGGAGGCTCCAGCACAATGCTGGTCACTTACAGCTGCTCAAGACATCAAAGAGAGGCTGCCCCAAACCTCACCTTGTCATCGATACATTGAATCTGAGTACCTTGAATACCTTTGGGGGTATCTGAACCCATCTTTTTCTCTGCTACCACCATTCTACCAAACTTCTGCCATACTGATTTCTGGATATTTTCCTTTAACCAGAAGAACCACAAACGTGTCGATTGCATCCCTAATGCTGTGGTACCCATAGCGAAAAGAGGACGGAAAATAGAGCATGTGTTTGAGAGGACCAGAAATATGTCATAGGATTTATAGTCAGCACAAGGGAACAATACACTTTGCAAGATTCCCGGAGACAGTAAGAAAATAAACTCTCAAACGAAAATTTGAAGTTTTACACATAACCATATTAACAGTAATATTGGCATATTCAAAATGGCCGACGGCCTTTGTTCCTCTTGAAAATACGGGAGCAGTGAGAACATTGGGTATATAATCTGAGATACGGAAATAGCTGGTAGACCTGTGCTTAAATATTTTTTTTTTTTTTTGACATTGCAATTCTTTTTTTTTTTTTTTTTTTTTTTTTTTTTTTTTTTTCCCCTTTTCTATTTTAATAAAAAGGAAAAAAAAGAAAAAGGTTATAACTAACAAAAGAAAAACTATATACAAAAGTACAATGACTATATACAATATATACAAGTAATAAATGTCTAAACAATGTCTAGCCCATTTGTATTTGACAAATTCAGAGAAAATAATTTCATTATCTATCCTATTTTGTTAAGTCCAAAATGTATCTAATTCACTTTCTATCCTAATTAATCTTCAACTATAACTAACTAACCTTCAACTATAACTAACTAATCTTCAACTCCCTCAGAGACCCAAGAAGGAAATAATATTAGCTAACAAAAATAAAAACAGAAAGTGCATGTAAGCAACTTCCAAAAAATTTGTGAGTTGACAGAAACAGCCAGCTGCCTGGACAGTCACCTGAGGTTTCTCCACAGTGTTGGGGCATCATCTTCAGCCTATAGGCTTAGCATATCTGACAGACTCATTTGTGAAGTAGGATGTACACAAGGTCGACAGTTCAACCTCACATTGGGTGAGAGCAGTCCATGTACCAGAAACACCTGAATTCCACTAGTGTCATGTCATGATTCAGGATTTTAAATTCTGGAAATTGTTGTTGATTTTTTAATTCAGCTGTCCATTCTTGGCTGTGTATATATGGCTTCATCTTAACATCCCGTTCTTCTCCACATCCCTCTGTCAAATGCCAGTTTACTATTGCGAGGCGTGAGCTTAGTTACTCTTCAAGAATAACTGTTACAGCTGCTGTTCCATTGCACATCAGAAGCCATCGGCCCACTGCCTATTCAGCTGCCTTCGAAGAAAAGGGCACTGTACCTTTTCCAAATTGCGAAGGCCACTTCAGGGATGGTGCCATATTGTCCTGGCCTCAGAAGATGCCTTTTGATAAAGCCATAACCACACTCGTTTTGGCAAGAATCAGTAGTCCTTTGTTTCATGTCCTGTCTGTCCATTTTGTCAGCAGTTGATTCAAGGATACTTTGTTGTCCAGTGGCTAACTTTTGCCACAATGAAAGTTAACTCCATATGCAGTTTCTTCAATGCCCATATTTTCTCTGAAGTAGATTGGTACTGCCAGGAGCCGACATGTCTCATAATCATAACAAAAAAGAAAAATTTTCTAAGTTATTAAAACATTTTAAATGCCATATTCTGTAGATCTCTGAAGGGTTTGAAGATGACCTGTCTAAAATATATCTGCTCAATTTTTAAAACATATCTAATATGACTACAACTTCTATTGTAATGTCTAACTACTAACTTTCATTTCTTTTTTTTTTTTTTTTATTAATTTATTTTGCAATACAATTCAGTTCTACATATCAGCCACGGATTCCCTTGTTCTCCCCCCTCCCGTCCCCCTCACCTTCCCCTCAACACCCCCCCCCATTCCCATCTCCTCCAGGGCAAAGCCTTCCCCACAGACTGAGGTCAACCTGGTAGACTCAGTCCAGGTAGGTCTAGTCCCCTCCTCCCAGGCCGAGCCAAACAATCCTGCATAGGCCCCAGGTTTCAAACAGCCAACTCATGCAATGAGCACAAGATCTGGTCCCACTGCCTGGGTGCCTCCCAAACAGATCAAGCCAATCAACTGTCTCATCCATTCAGAGGGCCTGATCCAGTGGGGACCCCTCAGCCATTGGTTCATAGTTCATGTGTTTCCATTCATTTGGCCATTTGTCCCTGTGCTTTATCCAACCTTGGTCTCAACAACTCTCGCTCATATAAACCCTCCTCATTCTCGCTAATTGGACTCCCAGAGATCCACCCGGGGCCTAGTCATGGATCTCTGCATCCAGATCCCTCAGTAGTTGGATGGGGTTTCTAGCACAACAATTAGGGTGTTTGGCCATCCCATCACCAGAGTAGGTCAGTTCAGGCTGTCTCTCGACCTCTGCCAGCAGTCTGTTGTGTGGGTATCTTTGTGGATTTCTGTGGGCCTCTCTAGCACTTTGCTTCTTCCTATTCTCATGTGGTCTTTATTTACCATGGTCTCCTATTCCTTGTTCTCCCTCTCTGTTGTTGATCCAGCTGGGATCTCCCGCTCCCCCAAGCTCTCTTTCCCTCAACCCTCGCCTTTCATTACCCCCACTCATGTCCAGGCTGTTCATGTAGATCTCATTCCATTTCTCTGTCATTGGGTGATCCCTGTGTCTTTCTTGGGGTCCTGTTTTCCAGGTAGCCTCCCTGGTGATGTGAGTAGCAGACAAGTCATCCTTGTTTCATGTCTAGTATCCTGCTATGAGTGAGTACATACCATGTTTGTCTTTCTGAGTCTGGGTTACCTCACTCAGGATGATTTTTTCTAGATCCATCCATTTGTCTGCAAACCTCATGATGCCATTGTTTTTCTCTGCTGAGTAGTATTCCATTGTGTATATGTACCACATTTTGTTTATCCATTCTTCAGTTGAAGGGCATCTGGGTTGTTTCCATGTTCTGGCTATTACAAACAATGCTGATATGAACATAACTGAACAAGTGCTCTTATGGTGTGGTTGAGCATTTCTTGGGTATATGCCCAAGAGTGGTATAGCTGGATCTTGGGGGAGATTGATTCCCAATTTTCTAAGAAAGCGCCATATTGATTTCCAAAGTGGTTGTACAAGCTTGCATTCCCACCAGCAGTGGAGGAGAGTTCCCCTAGCTCCACATCCTCTCCAGCATAAGGTGTCTTCAGTGTTTTTGATCTTAGCCATTCTGACAGGCGTAAGGTGGTATCTCAGAGTTGTTTTGATTTGCATTTCCCTGATGATTAGGGATGTTGAGCAGTTCCTTAAATGTCTTTCGGCCATTTGAGTTTCCTCTGTTGAGAATTCTCTGTTTAGTTCTATAGCCCATTTCTTAATTGGACTGTTGGGCATTTTGATGTCTAATTTCTTGAGTTCCCTATATATTCTGGATATCAGTCCTCTGTCAGATGTGGGGTTGGTGAAGATCTTTTCCCATTCTGTAGGCTGTCGCTTTGCCTTGTTGACCGTATCCTTTGCTCTACAAAAGCTTCTCAGTTTCAAGAGGTCCCATTGATTGATTGTTTGTCTCAGAGTCTGTGCTACTGGTGTTCTATTTAGGAAGTAGTCTCCTATGCCAATGCGTTCAAGACTACTTCCTACTTTCTCTTCTAGCAGGTTCAGAGTAGCTGGATTTATGTTGAGGTCCTTGATCCACTTGGACTTAAGTTTTGTGCACGGTGATAGATATGGATCTATTTGCAGCCTTCTACATGTTGATATCCAGTTTTGCCAGCACCATTTGTTGAAGATGCTTTCTTTTTTCCATTGTGCGCTTTTGGCTTCTTTGTCAAAAATTATATGTTCATAGGTGTGCGGATTAATGTCAGGGTCTTCAATTCGATTCCATTGGTCCACATGTCGGTTTTTATGCCAGTACCAAGCTGTTTTTATTACTGTAGCTCTATAGTAGAGCTTGAAGTCAGGGATCGTGATGCCTCCAGAAGTTGTGTTATTGTACAGGATTCCTTTGGCTATCCTGGGTTTTTTGTTTTTCCATATGAAGTTGAGTATTATTTTTTCCAGGTCTGTGAAGAATTGTGTTGGTATTTTGATGGGGATTGCATTGAATCTGTAGATTGCTTTTGGTAAGATTGCCATTTTTACTATGTTAGTCCTGCCTATCCATGAGCATGGGAGATCTTTCCATTTTCTGACATCTTCTTCAATTTCTTTTTTCAGGGACTTAAAGTTCTTGTCATATAGGTCCTTCACTTGCTTGGTTAGTGTTACCCCAAGGTATTTTATGTCGTTTGTGGCTATAGTAAAGGGTGATGTATCTCTGATTTCCTTCTCCGCTTCTTTGTCCATTGTATATAGGAGGGCTACTGATTTTTTTGAGTTGATCTTGTATCCTGCTATGTTGCTGAAGGTGTTTATAAGCTGTATCAGTTCCTTGGTGGAATCTTTGGGGTCGCTCAAGTATACTATCATGTCATCTGCAAATAGGGAAAGCTTGACTTCTTCCTTTCCAATTTGTATCCCCTTAATCTCCTTATGTTGTCTTATTGCTCTGGCTAGAACTTCAAGTACTATATTGAATAAGTATGGGGAGAGTGGACAGCCTTGCCTCGTTCCTGATTTTAGTGGAATTGCTTTGAGTTTCTCTCCATTTAATTTGATGTTGGCTGTTGGCTTGCTGTAAATTGCCTTTATTATGTTTAGGTATGTTCCCTGTATTCCTGATCGCTCCAATACCTTTATCATGAAGGGGTGTTGGATTTTGTCAAATGCCTTTTCTGCATCCAGTGAGATGATCATATGGTTTTTTTCTTTGAGTTTGTTTATATGGTGTATTACATTGACGGACTTTCGTATGTTGAACCACCCTTGCATCCCTGGAATGAATCCTACTTGATCATGGTGGATAATTGCTTTGATGTGTTCTTGGAGTCTGTTTGCCAGTATTTTATTGAGTATTTTTGCATCAATGTTCATGAGGGAGATCGGTCTGTAGTTCTCTTTCTTTGTTGTATCCTTGTTTGGTTTAGGAATTAGGGTAATTGTAGGTCTATTAGTTTATTTTGGGCATGCAAGTGCCAAGGCATGAGTGTAGAAGGTCAGAGGACAACGTGTGAAGGTTCCTCCACCATGAGGGTTCTGGGGGCAGGGTGACAGGCTTGGCAGCAAGCGTGTTTACGTGCTGAGCCACCCCACTGGCCCTGGAGCTTGTAAGTGTATAACTCTCCATGAAGCAGGCAGCAAGGCCATTGCAGGTACGTAACAAAAGCAAGCACGTGTCTGACACTTGCTTCAGGTGACAAGGCTCATCCAGTCTTTTGCTGGGAAAATGAGGGCCGCTGTTGGGTTTTTCCATTTTCTCAGGCATGAAAATTAGTCCGTGCTCTACATTCTACTGACCACCCCATTTGCGTCTGCTAAATAGACCAATTTTGTTTAATTCAAAAAGAGAAAATCATAGTGAGTTAATTTGATGAATATGGGTACAATTTTTTGTTCCATTAGGAGATATGAACTTACAGTTTCCATAATTTGTCCCAGAAAACCTTCCAAGCTCAGGCTGCTATGTAAAAGAGAACAGCTTCAGCATCATGGGTCTATAGTATAATAATGAACCAGAACAGAACTATCCTATTATGAGAGATAAGAATATTGATATTTTGTTTATAAAGAAATTCCATTTGGGCAAAAGGAGGATATTCTTCCTAAGAAGGACACATTTAAACTACTTCTTTCATAAACTTCAATGTTTGAGGTAGATTGGATTGTATGTGGATATAAGACAAGAACTATTATGATATAAATATATACTATAATGGCTATATGAAAATATATAAAATAGGAAGCCAGGAAGTGTTGGACTCTAGGGGATGTGAAACAGAGTACTATATCTATATCACTCCAACTCCTCTATGCCCCCTCAAAGTTCTCCTATGTATCCCCTCAAATCCACAAACTCTTTTATTATTGCTATATGTACATACATAGATATATATGCACACATGTATGCATGAATGTACAACTTACTGAGTCCATTTAGCATTGCTGATATGGACATGTGTCCAGGACTGACCACTTGGTCAGCCTATAGGGAGCTCATCCTTGAAAGAAGTTAATTCTCTTCTAATTCTCAGCAGTCATTGATAGCTCTTCTCTAGAGGTGGGACCATGAGCAATTTCCCCCACTTACACTGGCATGTCAAATGATGTCATTACTCTAGTCTTGTTTAGGTGGCCATATTATTGAGATTTCTTGGGTGCATCCTCCCTGTACTGCCAAAGGGACACTAGCAACAGGTGCCCTCCCTCTGGAAGTGTTCTTTTCCCCTCTCTCATGTGCTTGCCCCGAGCCTTAGGTGCAGACATTGCACTGTTGCAGATGGATCAGATGGGGTTGGGTCTTCTATAGTTTTGTCTTCTCTGCATTTTGACCACCTGTAGCTCCCTGTAATCATCTCCACTGTTGCAGATGAGGCTTTTTTTTTTTTTTAATGAGAAGGCGAGAGACACACTTTACTGGGGGTGTAAAGATGGGTATTTAGAAGGCAGAAGTTATATTTGCTTAGGAATGCTGGTGCATGTTTTCTAAAAGCAGCTGTAGGAGATGATAAAGCAGTGACTTGGACATTCATTAAAGTGCTTAAGTACGAGGTACAGCAGATCTTTGCTGGTGTCATGCCTTGTTTGAGGTACGGCAGATCCTTACTGGTGTCGTACCTTGCTCAATGTATGGCAGACCTTTGCTGGGGGAGACCAGCCTAGAGCCTCAAGACAACTGACTTTTGAGTCAGGCTCTGTGCTGCTAGATAAAATTATTCCAAACCATGTTCTAACTACCTGTTTATTGCGTTCCAGTGTAGACAGGGAAATTCTGGAGGGGAGAATACTGCCCTGTGAGCCTGTATTCCAGGACAAAGCACAGGATTTAGGCCCACACTGTCTGCTGCAGAAAAGAATGAATAAATAAGCCAAATGAACTGGTACCTAAAAGACAGATAAATTTGGTTCTAAGTCATGTCAATTAACAGTGTGGTTATGAATGAAAACACATATTTAATATTTGTGTAACATTTCTGGTCATGCTTTATCTGTTTATAAAGTTTCTGACACTTCTGTGATTCTTTTGACCTTCTATGTGATCTAAAGTGATCATTTCTATTATTAAATGGCATTCATGTGTTTACCATAACAGAAAGAGGGAAAAGGAACCTGAGCCAAGCTTCTGGGTTAAATCTGTCAGTTCTCCTGAGAACCATAGTAATGCCTTACATTGTACAGTCTGTGAAGAGCATATGATGATAATTACTGGTGATTGAAGCTTTCAGTACAGGACACATACATGTGCATATTCCTACAAGACAGTAAAAGAGGAGAAGAGAATGTGATTCTTGTCCTTATGGTTGTCACAGCTTACTGCTAGGAGGCAGACATTTAAACAATGTGACAAGGACTGTCTTGAAGACTGTGTCTCAGGGAAGCAGATAGGAAAAAGTGCTGGGTCCAACCTAGTGTGTGAGGGACAAACTAGGCAATTTAATGACTGAATGCCTAGGCTTCAGATCCCTCAGAGGCAATGGGTTCAAATCCCAGGTTGCCTATTTGTTAATTTTGTGACCTTAGACAATTTACTTCACATATCTGCCAATAAAATTGGGATAATAATAGTTCCCTATTCAGAAGTTTGTTGTGGGAAGGAAAGTGACCCATATATTCTAAAGCAAAACTAGACAAAGGCTTAGTGTCTTAGACAGAGTTGGAAGCTGTCAGAAAGACAAAGGAAGATGCTATGTGCAGAAGATCTCACCAGGAGAGTGAACACTGTACAAAATGGGTGCTGATGTGAAGGTTTTGGCACTCTGGTTTTATGACCACTGTAAAACATACACTTGTCATCATAGTTTAACACACACACACACACACTCAAATCCAAAATTTAATAACCAATAATTTGTGTGATATACTCCAGTCCTTTATTCTATTACATTCCGTGCTGTTATATTTCCTTTCATTCTTCCTTTCCATCTTGATTTTTAAAAATGCTTGAAGTCAACTAAATTGTTACCACAACCCCTTACTGGGCCAACTTCCATAGTTTGGAAAGAATTGATTACAGGACAGAGAGAATACTGATCATTTACATAGCTTCAGTGCTGGGCATAAATATGGGTAGTGCCCAATCATGCTACCTGGTGTGCTTGGTCCTTAGTCAAGGAGTAAGAGTATGTATTGTTAATTTTCTGTTGCTATGACAAAACATCATGACCAGAAGCAAGTCATGGAAGGAGTTTATTTGGCTTATAATTCAAGTGAGTTAAGAGTCCACTGTGGCAAGGAAGCTTAGCAGCAATTAACAGGCAGGCAAGCAGTAACAGGGAGCTGGGAGATCACAACTTTTACCATAAGCACAAAGCAGAGGGAGTGAATGGGAAGTGAAGGGGAAGCCATGTAATCTAAAAGCATACCCCTCAGTAACATACTTCTTCCAGAAAAGCCACACATCCTGAACTTCCCCCAACAGGACCATCACCAAGGGACCAAGTGTTCAAATACCCAAGTTTAGGGGGACATTTCTCATTCAAACAGCTACAGAGTGAATCCCAAAAAGACTGAAAAGAAAGCAAAGGTCCGTTTCTTGAAGTTCCTCATGAACCTTGTTCCAGAGGCTAAGAGCTGCAGAGCCATTCTGTTTAGTTTTCAGGGTCAAGAGGTCACTCTGCTGGCAAAACACAGGATGGTTCAGTCGAGCTGGACTAGAGGGAGGTAGAGACTTATGCTTTGATGAAAGCGGTGAGTAAGTGCTAGATTCTATTATGATAAAGTTTACAGTAAATTACACACCTCATCCTAAAATGCAGTGCTTTCCCCAGAATGTTGGATTCTATCCTATTTACAGCTGCACAAAGATTTGGCTGGGGGCTAGAGAAATCTCAGGGTCTCAGGGATGCAGGGGTAGCTTTTCCTTCTAACTGGAAGTGCATTCAGTAGTTACAGTATTAGAAAGGCTTGTCATGATGTATTTTATTTTTAACAAGTGATTTGAAAATATTATGCACACGATCTGAACCCTAACCCATGGGAAATGATTTTCCATAAATAGGAATGTAATGCATTTGCTGCAATGGTATGAAATTTAGATGGCCATCAAAGAACCCTTTGTTAATAAAACTCTTCAGCAGGAATCTGGTTGCAGGGACTATTTATAAGCTTATCTTTTTTGCATATTAGAATTCAGTAGCTAAATACATTAACAGTTAATGAGTACTTGCTATATACAAGTGATTTTATAAATGTTATGAAGAAAGATGCTCTCATATCCAATCTTCACTTATCTAATTTGATAAATTAATGAGGTTCCCATTGTTTTGATAACTCTATTGACTGGTACCTGTAACATCAAAAACATTGATGACTTGGACACTTTTCTTTAAGAAGCTCTGAAAATGTTGAAGGTTTTCTCTCATTTGTGGATGTTAGCTTTGAATCTTCAAATATGTGTGCTTCATTTGGAATACCCAGAGAGGTCAGGAAATTACACAGGGGCCATGGAAAGAACATCTCAATGGAAGTGATATAGAGCAGACTATAATAAAAGGTTAAAAGAGAATAATGGATAAAAAGAGTTAAATTGTGGTTGGGGTGGGAGAGAGGGCAGGTTAGTGGAGGGACTAGAAGGAAAGATAACTAATGCTAAAGACTTTGAAAAAGTCATATGCAAATTGACTACTGTAGAAGCTTCCTATGCACACACATGACAAGTGTTACCTTATAGTGAGGCAACAATTCCCCTTCTGGACACCAGAGACTAACAAATAAAAACCCAATGCCAGAAATGAGTTATTTCTTTTGTATTTGTTGGCCAGTGAGGTCCCAACGACCTCCAAGCATTATAGTCTGTTGCCAATGCTCTTGATTACCTTCTAGAACTTGATAGTAAGACCCTATTGCTGAAGACACAACATACTTTAGTCATAGATATCCATAGAACATGGATGAGCTGGTATGGATCTTGAAGCTTCATCCCTATTGGCTAGGTTTCATGCTACTAGAAGGTGCTATGTATGGAACCAGAGGAGAAAAATCACCAGCAATCTTACTCAGCAGTGAGCCTTGACAGCTACAATAATGGCTGGCTTTGCCAAGACATGTTCATTGGTGCAATAGTGGTATTAACACCATGGGAGTAGCCAACCACTCTCTGATTAGATTTAAGTCCTGCTCCACAAGATATAGCCCGTATCTGGTACCATATTGGGCTAAGAACCTATGGCTAAACAAATCATAGACCATAGGAGAGGACCTGCTACTATTATTGTGTTATGTGGACATAGCATTAAACTCCTAGTGACTTATCTTACACCCATAGGTTAATGCATCTCTCAATCTTTATCACAGAAGCTTCTATTCACAGTAGATATTGATTAACACAGCTGGCCCAGGTGCAGAAAAATAAGAGACTTCAGGATTCCCAGGCATAAAGAGCCTCCCTGAAAGGTTCAGGGATCATTGTAGAAGAGTGGGTAAAAAGAGTGCAAGAGCTAGAGGCTGTGGATGACCACCAGGAAAGTGTCCTCTGGACATAGCAAAGCAGCCACATATATGAACTCATAATAGTTGTGACACCATGCAAGTGCAAGCCATGTAAAATCCCAGCATGGAAAGGGGAGATGGACACAAAAATCCCACCCAGAGCTGTGGAGCTATTGGCAATTATTAGCTGCTGGGAGAGAATATCAGTTTTCTCTAAGAGTATAGCACCGGGCTGGTAAAGCTATCACACTCAAGTGAAAGGCTACAAACCCAAGAATATTTGGACATCACAAATTGGCCTTGATCATTTTTAAAAACTAAAAGACAGTGTGTGTGTGTGTGTGTGTGTGTGTGTGTGTGTGTGTGTGTGTGAGAGAGAGAGAGAGAGAGAGAGAGAGAGAGAGAGAGAGAGAGAGAGAGAGAGAGAGAGAGAAAGAGAGAGAGAAAAGAGAGACAGAGAGAGAGAAAGACCTGGGGAAGATTGATAGAGGGGGTGAATATAATCAAAACACATTGTACTAAATTCCCCAAAAATAACCCTATAAGACTTAAAATAAAAGAAGCTGTACATGTGTATTTATGGCAGCTTACCATACATTTATTTATTTACACTGTGCTTGGCATTATTATTCTGAGATTCATATAAGTGATATATACATAGATTCATTCCATTCACAAGAAGAAATTTTTTCTTCAATCAACTCTATGTTGAAAAATTTGGAAAGATGACAAAATAAACAAGGCACCTAAAAACATGCTAAGTAAAATAGGACCCTTAAAAGGATATGGATAAGTTGCTGGGTGGTGGTGACGCACACTTTTAATCCCAGCACTCAGGAGGCAGAGCCAGGTAGATCTCTGTAAGTTCGAGGCCAGCCTGGTCTCCAAAGCGAGTTCCAGGAAAGGTGCAAAGCTACACAGAGAAACCCTGTCTTGAAAAACCAAAAAAAAAAAAAAAAGGATATGGGTAAGTGGCAAAGTTTTTCATAAGTGTTTTCAGGCACTCTAACAGAATTATACACTGTGAATCACAAAATATAGCTTCATGGGTATGACTTGTGCCCAGACTCTGACCAGTAGGCCATTGTCTCCAAGTAAAGACCTTGACTCTACATCAGTAGTCTACTGTATCAGAGAATCACTACACAGTGCACAGTGACTTCAATAGTTTGAAATTAGCTATTCAACTATCTGTATCATTATTTTTCATCAATGATATACTGGTTATCTAAGGCAGCACATTAAAATATTAGAAAGTTAGTGTTTTAAATTAGAAGTGACATCTCTTTTGCTCATAGATCCTCCTGTGGACAGCGCTGCACAGCAGCATCTCCTCTCCGCTGCCCTTGATATCAGTTGGGAATCTTGAAATTCAGAGCTAGCATCACCTGTGGCTCTGGTGCTCACATAGGTGACAGGTGAAGCTAGGACAATCCTGACAGCTGGGGCCAGTGTGGGAGGTGCACCTTTGCCATTTCCTTGTGGCTACTCCACTGATGTCCGTGGCGTGTGGCTTCAGAGTAACCGGAGTCCATAGAGGTCAGCTTGGGCTGCCAGGACTTGTGTTCTAAGAGAGGGAAGGCTGTATTGCCTCTTAGGATGTGTCAACTCATGTCTTTGTCATATAATCTGCTGTATGGGCATCGGGTTGTAAGAAGAAAGAACGTGGACTCTACCTCACATGGAAAGATGATGGCGTCATGTTTTAAAAAGAACGTGTAGATTCTTTTGATTTTATTTTAGTTTTGGGTCATTTTTTTTTAAAACTCTATTTATGGCCCATACATGTGTTTTTAATCAATTGTCTAAGGATTCTGATATTATTGGGTCATTGTGATTATAACTAATTCAATTCTTACCACAAGCCTTCTTGATAGATCTCATAGCAGTCATTAGGGAGAGGAGAGGTACTGAGAATTTGTGACCAACTCTTGTCACCCTCCTATTACGGCACAGTCTCTCTTCTCATAGGGATTGGACATGTTAATTCTCTATTTCTGCTTTGTGCATTTCAATCCAAAGCTTAGGAAGCCGCGCAGTGCCTGGAACATCAAGCATTTGGGGCGGGGTGGGGGAACAGGAGCATCTCTGTTCTATTGTGCACACAGACTTGTAGTTCAGCAGCTTTGCTGTTCAGCAGAACAACCTGAAGCATTTACATAGAAATCCCTGTGGACAAGTCACACTCCTTACCCATGGTGTCATAACGTCTGAGGATGGGAGCCAAAAACTCAGGATATTTTAATACCCAGGTGGTAAAAATGAGAAGCAAAACTAGGCAGCTGCGGCCTACACTCTGCCTGCTCTCCATTTTGAATTTCCTCTACTGTCAATTCAATCTATCTGTTTCATTTCCCCAACTTTTCTAGCTTTCCCCCTAACCTCTTGACTCAAGGACTTTCCTCATATAGATTCTTCTACCCAAGCCCTAGACTCCACACTGTAGCAAAGAGCCATCGAAATGGGTTCTTCACAGTCCTAACACTCAGTTTTCTTTACCATATTGTGGTGGTAGGGATGGTGATGATGATGATGATGATATTGCTAATGATGACAATGATGATGATTCTTAAATTGCCACTCTATCACAAGGATTAAAAGTGATAATGTAGGAGGCAATCAATAAGCTTGTTAAAATATCTGTGGAGTGAATGAAAGAGTCTGAGCCATTTCATACATTTCCTTTGTAACCAAATTAAGTCAACACAAATCTGGTGTCAGGTATTAAACACAGATTAAATATTCATTTTTAGGAGACATTTGTTTTAAAGTTAATACATGGGCTCATGAATAACACTATAAGGAATCTATTATTTGAAATATTAATATAAATACCTATGCAGGGGGGAAATAATTGGGGAATTTTATCTTCTGTGACAAAAGGGGAAAGGGCCATTTAAAAATATCACTTTCTCCTCTTCAGACAGAGTGTGGAGGTGAGCCACAAGGAATCCAAGTTCACAGGAAAGAACCTCAATGAAAAATGCAGGCACTGTGAAACATTTATAAGGGCCGAGCGTGAGGCAGTGTGTAAGGCTGAATGTGAAATGACATTTTTGGCATAAAACAGATCTCCCACAGGCAGCTTTGAAATTCCCAGAAAAGTCTTAAAATGACATCTTTCAAAATGAACAATCATCAAATATGCCCAAGTTATTACCTCAAAGCCCTTTGCTAATGAGACAAGCTGAGGAATGGCTAAAAATAATTGACCCCAGCTTTACATCTGAAAATTGTTAATAAAATAAATAAATAAAAGGGAAAATTCCAAAAGGAAAAAAAAGGCTATTAGAGGGTACAAGCCTAGAATTAGGCGCTGGCAACCATTTAGCATATCAAACGCAAACATTAGGACTTGTCTCACTCAGCATAGAAAAATTGCCAATATCTTTTTATTCACAATTTCAAATTGCTTTACAAATGACTTGTTGTCACAGTCCCTCCTGTAAATCTTATTCTACTTGCACAATGCTATGGTTTTAAAAAAAAATGACATTTACCCCAAATACTAATGAGATGTTTGCCCTGATACCTCATTAGATCTTGGCACAATCCTGTAAATTAATAAAGGCAGGTTTTGTTGGTCCCCATTTTGTAGATGAAGACATTGAGGTGTGGAAATGTTAATAATGTGCTCACGTACTCATGCCCATGGACTACACTATCTCACTTAACCAAATCAAAGAACAGTGGAGACACTTATGTAAGAGTAGTCCGGAAGGAAATCAAGACAGGAAATAAGAAATGGATGTCTATTTGAACGTAGATCATGTGAGATATGAGACACAATGCAACGAATTGCTTATGGATGCTGAATCTTAAAAACGGGATACAAATTGAGTATATTCAGACATTTTAATTTAAAAATGTGCATAGAAAAAGTGCAAAAGAAATAAAGCTAAATGTGCATTTCTTTGTTTTACTATCATTTCCCAGCTTTCTGCTCTAACCATGTACTGCTTTGGTAACTGATGACAATAGATAAATTATTAATTCAATTTTTCTATTGAGCATCCTCCCTATGCTGTGCATTGTTCAGACACTGAGACTGGATAGTAAAGAAACCAGGGAAGTCTTTGCAGGTATAAGTACAAGCCTACTTCCTAGAGGTGAAATGAATAACAAGTAGAAATTGTATCAATTGATCCACAGTAGAATAAATATTTCAGGTGTTTGTAAGTCTAAAGGTCTAAAGATATGATGATATACTTGCCATGGTGAAGGTGGGCAAGAGGCCAGGGTCGGGGGGAGAAGTACTTTAGAGTTTGTTTGAAGTAAGGCCTTAACATTTTTACTAGCTGTCTGATACTAGCTATGTTAATTCTGTAATTCATTTTTCCCTCCTTCCCCTTGCCCCACCTTTTCCCTCCTTCTTTTTTAAAAAGTTACTAGGATGGTTAAATTAGTTGATATTATAAACTGACGAGCAGAGCACAGAACACCTGACAATGAGAAATAAATAACTTGTTGGGAGCTGTGCTTCTGCTTTCCATGGTCTGATGCTCCCCACCCACATCCCCTGTTCTGAGAATGATATGATATGATTAGAACCACCAAGCCAATAGACTTCAGATCTTTACTCTTCTGTTACCTATCTAAGTTTTACAAAGAACATGTGAGTATAAGCACCAGGGTCTTTGTTTCCTTCCTCTATGAAAAGGGAACAGTAATACTAAACCCAATAGTTTGTGGGTCACTGTGTAAGCACCCAGCCCTGGTGCAGCCCTGGTGCTGCCCTGGTACAGCGGACAAGCCCTCCTGACTGCCATCATGATGGTGATGGTCCTTGTCTTCTTTCTGTTACTGTGTTCAAGTACCCTGACAAAAGCAACTTAAGGAGAAAGAACTTATTTTAGCTCCCAACTCCAGGATCCAGTCTATCACCATGGGGACATCAAGGGGACAGGAACTCAAAGAGATGGAATGAATACATGCCTGCTTCCCAGTGCTCAGCTCCATCTTTCCTGTTCATTCAGTCCAGGATCCAACTCCCGCAATGATGCCACCCACATTCAAGGCGGGTCTTCCCACTTCAATTAACCCAGTTAAGAGAATCCCTCACAGGCATGCCCACAGTGCGGCACACACGATCCAGACAACTCTTCATTGAGACTCTCTTCCCAGAGGATTCCAGATTATGTCAAGTTGACAATTAAAGCTAGCCGTCACAGGCATGTGACAGAGTCTTTTGAAAACTAAACTTCTGTGCACCCTCAGATGTCCTCATTGCTGTTAAGGAGTGATTTATGGCTGTCCAGACATCAGGCTGCATTTCCCTGAGACTTCCTGCCCCTCTCCCTTCAGGGCTCTGCCACCACTGTCTACTCTTAGACTCCTCCCTGGCTCACTCTGTCCTGGAAGTCTTCCCTAGTTAATTGTCTTTTGTCTACTTTTCCAGTCTCCAAACACTCCATTCAAAGGAGTAAATTCAGATTTACAAAACAGATGTATTAGGGTTAATTGCTTGTAGCACTAGAGGGTCCCTCACAATTGCTTTAAATCAGGCACTCCCAAAGCACACTCAAAACATATGCAATTTACAAAGATTTGATTAACGCTCAGAGGATCTGGGACCACACTGTTGGCCACATTGAGACCCAGGTTGGGTTCTATTTGCATGCACAGCTGTTAACTTGCTTCTCTGGTCTTCAGAGTCAGCTCTCCCCATCTAGGATTTCACATTGATCCTCCAAAAGGAAAGGATCATGACTCTTGGTTGTTTTTTTCTGAGATAGGGTCTTGCTATATAGTCATGGCTGGCCTGGAACTTGTCATGTAGATCACTCTGGCCCCAAACTTGCACCAATTCTCCTGTGGGAGGATTACAAACATGTACCATCAAAGAGCCCATGACTTTAACCGTTGTTAACTTCAGAGAGGAAATACACTGAAGAGCTATCCTTGGTGAGACACAGGGGATGAGTGCCAATCTGATTTTTGACAAGCAGAACAGTTTGCAACTAGTGTTTTGTCACAGTTGCTTCCCAAACCTCCTGGAATGGTAGGTCAATTGTACACAAAGAAGGGACCCTAGAAGATTTTGCCCATGGTATCAAGGAACCGGGGAAGTGAAGATGGGGGTAGTGCTTTTGGAGGCCATTCTTTTCTTGTTTCTTCGTTGCTGGCCTGATCCACAGAAGCGGCTGAGCTGTGGGTGTAGCAATGAAGCCTGATGCAGGGGGATGTCCTCGCCATCGGTGGGTGGACTTGGAAGGGAAGAGTCCAGAAGATGGAGGTGATCAATCTTCAGGAGACAGTATTGGGCAGAAACATAAGATAGTCCGAGTCACAGACGTAACTGGAAGGAAAAACACCAAAGAAGACAGAGACTTCTACACCCTGGAGTTCCATAAATGGGAGCGATTGGAGACTAAGATAGGGCACAGAAGGCTCCAAGACATTAAAGAAAGGTTTTCCCAGGAGGAGTACAGAACGTGAAGATGGGTTGTGGCCTAGATCTAGTCTGGACTCAGCCTCTAGGGACATTGTGATGGCAAAAGAGCAGACACAAGTGGAGAGCAGGCCTCTTCTCCCTCTTCCCTGGCCTGGGAGGGTATAAGGAAGGCTCTTAGCACATGCTCATTTACAGCCTCTAGCTTCAAGCGGCCTTCACAGCATGATTCATCTTTGACCTGTCTCTAGCCAGCACATTTCGTAAAACCTGGTTCATGTCCAGGCACTCCTGGCCCTTGAGAGTATCTGTGAACTGTCAGCAGGAGCCATAGCAATTATTTAAAGCCAGTGTATTGTGTCCAGTTCAGTTCTAGCTCCGTGTCCACCCTCATCTGGCTTCTTGTCTCTGTCTCAAGGAGAGGATCTGCTGGCACCTAACTTTCTTACTTGGTCTCTGACACTCAACTCCTGGTTACTGGCTGAAAGATTTGGGCTTGACTATATTCTCTTCCACCCAACTCCTCTGGCTAAACAATGCTAACAACCTGCTGTTGGCATTCTTTTCTCTCTCTCTCTCTCTCTCTCTCTCTCTCTCTCTCTCTCTCTCTCTCTCTCTCTCTCTCTCTCTCACACACACACACACACACACACACACACATGCACACAACAATAAAAAAGTGATGGTAGCACATCCATTCCTTTGTAGATCTCCTCCTTCCCATTTAACAGTACATCATACACATCTCTCTGGAGTCTAGATGAAAGTATACACAGAATCCACACCACCTTTTATCAGCTCAATTATATTCCACAGTGAATTGTTATCCTGTAGTTAACCTTGCTACAGTGATGAACACTGAGGCAGTTCCCTTTCTTTCCCTATTATAATGAATATTGTAATAAGCATCCTATAATATGTAGTCACAAGATGAAGATTTTATTGTTATTGAATAGATCTAGTTATCCCAATATGTGTGTTCATATATAAGTATAATTAGACAGACTTGGAATGGAATCATAGAGTCAATTGGCATGTACATTCAAAATTTGATAGGTACTGCACCACGGAATTACACGAGAATAACATTTACAGCTGGGCTTATGTGCCACTCACTAGGTGATGACTTTGGGAAAGGTTGTCTCGGTTTCCCATCTTCCCTTTCCTGAGTCTCAAAACAGAATCTGTTTGCAGTTAAGTGTAGAAGTGATAAAAGCATACTCACTGGCCCAAGCCAGAAACCAACTGAGTCATCTTCCCTTTATCCCGCTTTTGCATAAATCTAATCCCAAACTTAGAGTTAGCAGAAAAACATGCAACCAAGAGCATG
The DNA here is from genome assembly GCF_007827085.1 of Peromyscus californicus insignis. Taxonomy (NCBI): domain Eukaryota; kingdom Metazoa; phylum Chordata; class Mammalia; order Rodentia; family Cricetidae; genus Peromyscus; species Peromyscus californicus. The sequence continues at coordinate 47,440,237 of NW_026294573.1, forward strand.
CAAGAAGAGCCACCTGTAATATTTTAAAGCCCTGGCTCTCCAAATCTACAACCATTGGGAGCAGGGTCAAAATAAGCTGTTGTCAGTCCTTTTGTATCTGATGGTTTTATTTCTAGGGAATTATCTGGAAGATGCTGCTGGTCTTTCCACTGTGCATAGATTATTTGCACTGAAACAGAAGCAAGACCACAAAATAAACAAGCAAACCTCCACGGCCAGGTCCTTAAGGAAGGGTGAGAAACAGCTGTCTCAAAAAGAAAGCTCAGCTCTTTGATCTCAGCTGGTGGCTGATGGTCACTGGTACTGTATCCACTTGGTTGGCAAATTACCTTCTTACAAAAATGGTCATTGGCGACAGCTCTGAGAGACTGGAGATAGGAAAAATGAGTCTGGAATACCCTCCCAAGAGATCAAGTCTTACTCCCTTGACTGTCCACGCTGACTCCATTTCTTCTACCATGCCTGCAAAGCTTCCGTTGCAATGAACACAGTCTGCTGCTCTGTGCTCCAAGGGTAGGTGTGTCTACCCTCTGATTCTCAGTCATTGTGTCTGATTGCTGGATTACTGGAATATCTGGCCCAGGTATAGACGTAAGACATTAGTTAAATGGGACCGAATTGTGCTCTTTCTTCAGGTAAATGTATTAAACACTGTAATGAGGCAAACTTCCTCCTTTACTCCAGATACTTTCCTTGCAAATGCAACTAAATTGAAGGTATGAGTCATACGCCATGCGTGGGAGAGATTTCAAAGAATACTCACCCAACATGTTATGAATATTTGTGTCCCTTCTACAAAATTGGAACATTGAAATCTAATTGCCAGTGTGATGGAATTAGGAATTAGGAAATGGTTAGGTCATAAGAGTGGAGCTCTTCTGAATGGAATTTGTATACTTAGGAAGAGGTCCCTGAGAACTGCCATGCCTCTTCTATGATGTGAGGACACATTGGAGAAGGTATTGTCTGTGAAACAGCAAGCAGGTCTTCACCAGACACAGTCTACTCACTTCGACTCTGGGCTTCCCAGCCAGCTGAACTGGGAGCAATATGTTATTGTTGATTAAAAGGTAGTTTGTTGATGGCATCTTGTTATGGCAGCAGCCTAAACATACTAAGATACAACACCTTGATTTATCATTTTACTCATTTACCCAGTGGGTATTGCTTTGTCCTAGAGGATGGAGCTGGGCTGCCAGGAAGTTCCTTTCAAGGCTAACTAGATGAAGATCTCAGACCAACACCTAGAGACTCCTGAGCCATTGCTCACCTTATTATTTACCATGTTACATCAAAAATTATAATGTGGTGATCAATTCTACATACCACAGTTTTCTATGATAATATTTTAAATATAGACAAATGTGTGGGTTTCTTGAACTTATTTTTTTACAGCTCTAGGACTTTCTGGAACTTAAAAAAAGAAACGTAAAATTCCATGTGATTGCTTTATTCTACACCCTCTCATCATCATACAGCAGAACGTTGTAGTCTTAGCTTCCAGACTAGTGGATGCATACTAATAACCGGAGATGACACATTTCTCTTAGAAAATGTTACTCATTTAACAAAAAGCCAAACTCTGCTACCTGTGCCATGAAGATGGTGTCTAAACAATGCATTTGGATTTCAAAATAAGGCCAAGGCTTTTGGGTTACGTCTCTCCTACTCTCTCAGTACCATATCCAAGGTGGAAGGATGATGGAACAGAAATGCATAGCTCTTGGGGTAACAGCTGCAATAGATTTTGTGTTGAGTATAAAATTGAGTTTGAAGACTTTCAGACCTGGGAGTTCTCTGGCTTTCATAGACTCATTATACTAAGGAAATTTCTCATCACGTGCAAGAAAGGCTTTTACTGCAACAAGGCTCTGGATCCATATAATCTGGGTTCATTGGGCTAGGGTAGAGAAATGGTAGATGAATGGTAGAACAGTTCTCTAGCATACAGAAGGCTCTGTCTTTCACCCAGAACTACTGTGCCCTCAAACACAGAAGCCAGATGGCAGTGGCTGCAGCCTTTGACTGTATTCCTTTACATCTTCATGAATTTGTTTCTCAGTTCAGCTCACGCACTGCTCAAGTAGAGATACCAGTATCTTCCTCACAGAGTTGCTACCCAACAGTGTTATCTTCACAGTATGCACTTGTTCCAATGAAGCAGTTGTACACCCAAATAAACTGTTTCTTCTATGAGCTGCCTCAGTCATGGGGTTTGATCACAACAGGAACATAACTAAATGCATTCCCAAGCTCTCCATCTGCACTTGTAAATTTTGCATGGAATGGACAGCCATTTTTGTTCCTCAACTTTGCTAGAAGACATTGAGCTTTCTTTTTTCTTCATTTAAGCATTTGTCATACACTGAGTCATTCTTAATTTTCATGTTCACTCTTGCACTGGGTGTAAACTCTGCTCCACAGCTCTGTGTTGACCTGTGTTGTCACTAGCAGAGCTCATGTCATGCTCTGGCTTGTTTTCTTATTGGGCATCAAGTACACAGTGAGGACTTACTAAAGGGTGATATATGAAACTTTTTATTACCATAACATATATATTACACGAATGCATCATTTTAACCATTTTAAGAGTGTGATCCAGTATAGATGACAATTGTGGAAGCATCACCATCCACCCCAGAACCCTAACATCTTTCCAAATGGAAACTCTGTATCCACTCAACATTAACTCTCTAATCCCTTCCCTTGGGTCCTTCATCTCACCACCATGGAGGACCCTGAGAACCTGATTGATCTAGAAACTCCTTCAAAGATATTTAGAGACTGTCTTTTTGTGACTGGCTGAATTCACTGAGAATAATGTCCTCATATTCATCCACATTGAGCATATATCAAATGCTTACCCTTAGTAGACAGAAGATTGTACACAGCCCCATGTGTCTATGTCCATGTCATTTTGTTTATCCAGTTATCTAGCTTGCTTCCACTTTCCTGCTACTATGAATGTGCTGCTGGAAACCATGGTACAGGACTGAGTTTTATAGCATATATTTCTCCATATTCTCAACGCAAAGTACACAAATCCTAGAAATAAATGGAAGCAATGAGAATACCCGGGGGAAGGAATTAGGTGAGAGAAGTCAGGGAGTGGAATATGGACCAAGATGGCAGGCTGATACAGTCACAACTTAGATATAAACACTGACTGTGCCTTCCCACTAAAGGCATTGCCACATTGGAAAAGCCAAGCTCTCACTCATCTTAGATGCATCCCTACTTAGGCATTTTTTGTTTTGTTTTGTTTTGTTTTTTCAAAATCAGCCTAACCCTGTACTTGCAATTAGAGGTTTTGTGTATATTTCTGTTATTTGATTTAGACATTCCATTACCTAAACTTCAGCTTTGTCATCTTTAATTTTTAACATGGGACAATAGATTATTATTTCTCTCTGTGTGTGTTCTCATGCACACATGTGTGTATGTGTACACACATGTCTATCTCTGGTATAAAGATTAAATATCAGTATACCCCAGGAAGGCTAAAGAACTATACAAACTACAGAGATTTCAATTATTCCACAGAACTTTTCTTTCTTCCATGTTTCAATTATAATAAGTCAATTAAAATCCATAATGGAAAAAAGAGACTAGAGACTTTGGGAAGATTTCCTTTTAAATTCCATTTCCAAACCTAGAGGCAAGGACTGTCAAATTGTTAACTTTTTTTTCAAATTCTAATCACTCTCGGATTCTATTGAAGTTCTGGGTATTCTATTTGGGTTTGACACAGTCAGTGAAAATATTAAGCTTTCATAACACCAAAAAGTGCTAACACAAAACTGCAGTAATACTTCAGCCACGGGCGACATTTAAAGAATCCCCAGCTACATAATCACATTAACATTTAATGTGCCCAAGTTCAGCTTAAAGATGTTTTCCTCTCTTTTGCATCTCTTTGCTGATGGGAAAATGCCAGTGGAGCTGGAGAATCCCGTTTGTGCATGTGATAGGTCCCCATAGAAGAGGGAGTCCTTCGGCCCCTTCCCCATGCCGGCTGCTCCTCGAGGTAAACACAGCCTGTCCATGTGGGCAAACATCTTTTATCATTTCACACCCTTTATAGGTCAGCCAGCTTGAGTTGGAGACACAGGAGAGTTCCTGGAGAAATCCATTACTGCCGCTCACTCCGGTTTTCCGTCTCAATATAATTAAGCCTGGCTAATTGTCTATCATGATTAAAATCATGCCAATAACAACCTTGGTCTCGAGCCTGGCTATGCTCCAAACTTGTTAACCGTTCTTGATTTAGAGTAGGTCATTCTGTACCTTACTTCAGCTGTGAAATTCCTTATACATAACATGCTTAGATAACAAGATCATCCTTGGGTGACCAGGAGCCGTCACCATGATGACACAAGCTGTGTCTAATATGTGGGATAAGAAAACTAGAGCTTAAGCTATTGTTAACAACCTGGATACTGGGCTGAGTTTAGCATGATGTCACTGCAGTATGTAGAAATGGGGGGAGGAGAAAGAGGAAAAGGAGAAAGTGAGAGAGAGAGAGAGAGAGAGAGAGAGAGAGAGAGAGAGAGAGAGGAGAGGCAGGAAGGAAAAATATCCATTCAAATGGTGAATGACACAGAAATAGGTTGGCAGGAGTTCATAAAACTGGTTTTGCTTATACAAAATCAGGTGAACCCAGAGTTCAATGTGAATTGATACAGCTTCTAAAAACACACGGTTTGCCTAGATTAATTGACATTCATCATGTCACCCTGCTTAAGAGGCATCAGTTACAAGGTGTACTAGTCTTTCTTGTGCCAGGAGGAAAAAAGGAAGAGGCTGTCAATGAAAAGCTATGACAACACTTTCTTGTCGCTTAGTATTTTTATTTTAGACCTGGTGAGAAATCCCTCAGATGGGTTTGTATCCTTTATCATGCCGCCCTTGCTTCCCTGTGTTATCCTCCCCCTCCGAGTAGAAATAACTTTTCATTTCAAAGCAGAATCAGAGTGTAATATTTCTTAAAGATCTTTCAGCTGTCAATCAAAGTGAGTGGATGGTGCAGTGGCAGTGGGCAAAACTGAGTTAAGTGACGGAGGTGTGAGCAGCTCTGGCCAGCTGTGCAGTGCTAATGAAGCTGATTACTTGGAGGTCAGCAATTCTGGGATGTATTCTCATTTTCCAGATTTTATAATGTGAAACAACTACGTATACCAGGGTTTAGGAAACATGACTCTAGACAGGGAAAATGTTGCTTTCTCTAGTGGTGGGGAGTCCATGACTTACAGAAGAATCTTAATTCTGAGTAGTCTTTGCCATGCAAGGCCCTTCATGTTCTATTAAGGCTTCTCTAGTTCTCACAGAACATAGCATGTGGTTCTGCTTATCCCAACTGTCAGACAATGCCATTATTGCTCCCATGTCTACTATGAAGCTTTATATTCCTCAAGAAGTTGAGTCTTCTCATTTCTGTTACATTAGCAATTGGTTGGTGTCAAGTGCGATACATAGTAGGTACACAGAGGAATAATTATTGTACTAGGATGATCTCAGAGACAATATCTATTTTTCTCTTTTTTTAGTAAAAATCTGAAAAAAGTCATTATGATACAGAAAATATTCAAAGAGTCTTATTTACTGAAATAAAACATATAGTATCATTGTCATCATCACAATGTCGCTGGAACTGGGATTTCAGACAGCTCCCCATCTACCCTCCCCCCCACTACGCACATCTACCAAGGGTAGACTTTGCATTGTAACAAAGAACCAAAACAGGCTGACCAACCCAGACTTATTCTTCAATTTAGCTGAACATGAGCTTTTCTTATTCTTAGATATATGGGTCTGTATCCTAAGATAGCTATTCGGATGAAATTGCCCTTGTAAAGAGTCTGAAGCAGTACCTAGGAGACTGGAAATTTTCAATACGTTCTAGATGTGAGTTTACACTAGATGAAGCATTTTACACTTCACAAAGAGACTTCACAGTCATTCTGTCTCTTAACTGTCACACCCATTCTGAGAGGTATCTTCTCTTCCTGTTTTCCAAACCCAAAGAGACCCAGGGAGAAAAGTGGCTTGCCAAAATCACAGTGACAAGCAAGCACCTTTCATGTGGTTCTTTCAAAGCACATTCATAAGAAATGGCCTTTAGATCTAGAAAGAATGTTAGAGACAATCTAAACTCTCATTATTTATTCTATGTAAGGAAACTGGAAATGGAAAGAAAATGCAGTGCACTGAGTACTACACAGATGTTGGTGACAGATCCTTTAAGGCTGGAATTGGAATAAAAGATCCTTGTTCCTGTGTGTGTCATGAAAAATGCTGTCCAGGTCTGAAGCATGAATCCTTACATGGTCCTACTCTACCTTCCCTCCCTTCTCTCCAGCCTGCTCCTGTACTGATAGGACTGTCTCATTGGTCCACATGAACTCTTTTCTCTCATTCATACCACACCTATTTCCCCACATGCCAACTTCCCTCACCCCACAGAGCTCTTTCCCCAAATTTCTTCAAAGTTTTCTTTTTCTCTTAATTCAGGTTTCTGTTCAAATGTAACCACAGACCAATCTTTTCTATTCTAAACAGCCTTTTAGATACTGAATGAAAGAGCCATAACATATCACTCTCCACTGTTCTAAATGCTTCACTATGCCACTTTCTTTATAGAAATAATTGCTTTCTAATAGAATATGTGCATTTATTTGTTTCATTTAAACACTAGGATAGGTGCTAGGAAAACAGCAGTAGGTCACAGGAACAATCCTCTCCACCTTCATGGAGTTTCTAGTCAAGTGATGGATACAGACACTGATCAAATAACCATGAAAATGCATCGTGGTGGGGAGCATATCATTGAAAGAAGTGAATTGGTCTTGAGATTCTGGGAGGCTTTCCTCCAAGGAAGGAACTTGCTGTGTACACTCTGATGGTTAAGAAAGAGATAAAGATAAATTGATGGTCTAATAGAAAAGATGCTAACCTCACCCCTGCAGCAGGAAGTGGTGATGGAAAGGGCAATGACCAGCAGGGTGGGGGGAGGGAGGAGCATAAGTCAGACTGTGTAGAGGTTATTAGGAAATGGTGAAGATGTCCTTTATCCTGACAGCCACAGGAAGTTGTTGAGAATTTTAATCAGAACAGTGATCAATCAGTCTCATATTTATAAAAATGTAGAACTTTGGTATTGTATAGCAGATGAACTGAAAGTAGGGGCGTCATAATGAGAGTCAAGAGAAGGGAGAAGGCAGTGGATGGTGCTTGGGTGGAGACAGAAGTGGAAAAAAATGGATGCAACAAAATGAATTTAGAGTGAGAAGTTAGAGGATAAGCTTAGGAGTTAGATGAGGCTTGAGGAAAAGTACCTGGCAAGAGAAGACTCAGATTTTAATTTACTTTTAGCCTGGGAAAAATGGGGTCTAATGTAATAATAAACTGTGGATTCTGGAGGAGAACAAACCATGAGTCCTGCTTTCAACAAGCTGGTATGAGATGCTGCGAGACCTCTGTGGAGAAGTGAAGTAGCAGAAATGTGGGTCTGGTTCAAAGTGGGTCTGATTCAAGAAAACTGCACTGGAGATGCAGTCTGGGCGGAATCTGATGAGTCTTGAGACTGTACATATATGGTATTCTGCAGAGAAAATATATTGGGAGTTTTAAGAAACCACACCAGAGCCTGGAGAGATGGCTTAGTGGTTAAGAACACTTGCTGCTCTTACAGAGGTTCCAGGTTCAGTTTCCAGGATGCATACAATACTCTCAACTGCCTGTAACTCCAGTTCTAGGAGATCTGATGCCCTCTTCTGACTCCTTAGGCTTTTACAAACACGTGGTACACAGACAAATACTCAGGCACATACATAAACATAAAATTTAAAAAAAAACTTTTTAAATATAAAAAAATACACAATACTATTCAATAGTCAGTTTGAAAAGGCATGGAAGTACAGGCAAATATGAGTGGCAAACCAGGAGAATCATGTCCCCTGGGGTGAAAGAAGGAAAAGATGGCTGTGACAGAGTCGAGAAGGGTCCTGAGGCAGGCTTTATGACATCAAGACGACTGTTGGAATGAAATGACGCAAAATGAAACCGATGAGAATGTGCTAAAGGGAAAGTAGGAAGGATTGATGTGCAGACAGAAATTGGCCTTCACCAAGACACACAGAGCACACTCCTTTTTGTGGTAGGAAAGAGTGAGGGCAGGAGGTGGACATTCAATTAGAATTGTGTGTTCAGTGGGAGGAGGTGAGGGAGTTCTCGCCTCATGGATTTATTTCACACATAAAAGAGAAGGCAGAAACAGTTGCTGAGTCAGAGGTTAGGAAATTGTTTGGGAGGAACCAGGAATTGAAGAAGGATGGAGAAATATTTATTACTAGGAGTGACACACTGTGTTGAACCAGGGAAGTGGGTAGAAAGTCAGTGCTTTCAAGGCTGGTAGTGAAACCCCTCTATCCACTGGAATGAGGCTGCAATCTCCTGCATGCCATTAGCACCAAGTCAGAGAGGGGCTGAGCTCATCTAGGACTGGTGGTTTCCTAGAGGCATGGGATCAAACCCAGGGAGGTGGGGCCTTGACTAACATGAGGCTTGGCAGGGGATTCTAGTTCAACGCACACGTAGCAGATCTAGAAAGAAGGTCTTCCTCCCCAGGTATGGTGGTACATACCCTCAAAGACAGGAAAAACACCAGGTGGACGTCAGTCTGGGCCGTATAGTACAACCTTATTTTGAAATAAACAAAAGAAAACACAAAACAAAAAGGCAAGATGGAAAACAAAGACCACACACTTCTCATTAAGCTTTTTGCTTGAGTGGAAGGGCGTGCCTCTTTCTCTCACTTCCAATTTCAAAGCAGCCATTACTTTAAACATGTTTCCAAGTGAAATACTGGGAACTGATCAATTTTGGTCCATGTCCATCCTTTACACTTCACTGTGAGCTACACTGAAGGAATGGGTCATAACTAATTCATACTTACATTGCCCATGCCTAGATTGGTAATTTTCACATTGCTGATGCCTGATAAATGGTGTATGTATGCATTGTAGAAATGAATGCACCAGAGAACACTTAAACTGGGTAATCATCAGTAAGATATTTATCCATTCCATCTCAACTAATAAAAGGAATAATCACCTCTATCCTTGACACAGATTTATAGTTTGCTCCTCAAAACAGAGCAGAGTGAGCTGGAAACTAGACTAAGTCCTGACTGAAACAAGCAGCCATGGTTTTATTTTTGTCCTCATTGCTAAGTAGATGCGATTTCTTTCCCTTACAGAGAAATGAGAAAAAGAGGAAGGAACCAGACTAGATGGCTTTAACATTCTTCATTAGCATCCACACTGAATACATTTCAACAACAGGAGCCTTACCACAGCTTTCGCTGTATCTGATGCACAGAAAACGAAGCCTGCCAATCTCACAACATGTCTGGAGATGAAGAAGGTCAACATATCAGAAAATAAAATCAGTAGCAGAGATTTCAAAGAAATTCATCCCAAGAGTTCTTCTCAATGAATACAGTGCAAGATTGAAGAATTCAATTACACGAAAAAAAAGAGCCCTACTTTTTTTTTTCTTTTTAATACCATGCCCGGCTATTAGGTTTTTTGTCATTGCTAACATGAAGGCATATTGTTAGCCATCAGGATATCTCAACCAATTCATATATTCAAATCACAAGGGATTTGTGTGGTAGATGGATCTGAGGTCTGCTCTGCCTCCAGTTCTACACCTAAGATTTCATTTATGCCAAAGGGAAACTTATTCTTAATCAGACACGGGAAAGTCCAACTCATTGCTACTAAACTGCTTTACTTTTGAGGAAAAAACAATCTTTCTTAGATTTGAACAGTATTTGTTAGAGTGGGCAATTGGGGTGCCCTCTGACAGTGGGAGCTTATCTATAAGCATTTGGGAAACAGGCCCCTTTGAATTTAGAGCCTGTATGCACTCCATCTTTTATCTGGCCAAATTATTATTTGGAATTAAAATAGAATTACATCATTTTCCCTGTCCTTTTTCTCCCTCCAACCCTTACCATCTACCACTCTTTCATTCTCTCTCAAATTCAAAAGGATCTCTTTTATTTTAGTTGTTGTTACAACTCTCTTTCTTCCCTAACAATATAGAAACAACCTGTTCAGTGCATATAATGTTACCTGTGTGTATATGACTTCATGGCTGACCACTTGGTATTGGATAAACATTTGGGGGTCCCTTACCTGGGGAGACATTTGGGGGTCCCTTCCATGGGGGGAATCTATCTTTCCTGCTCTCAGCATTCCTTAGTTTCCTGTAAACATTTGTTTAAGGGTGGAGATCTATGAGTTTTTCCTCTTCCATGTTAGCATGTATGTTCATGGTTTTGTTTGGTTCAGGTTTTGTTTAGGCCACCATGTTCCTGAGACTTCATAGATGTAGCTTCTCTGACATTTCAAGGAGAGCTCATCTCACAGCAGACAATCTATTCCTTTGTCTCTTAGAATATTTCTATCCCCTCTCCCCTGATGTTCCCTGAGCCTTAAGAGCAGAAGTTATGTTGTAATTGGAGATGGATACTACATGATCACTTATTTCCTGCTGTTTGATTGCTTGTGGTTTTCTGTAATGGTCTATGACTTGGTTATTGTTTTCATTGGAAATTAAGAATGACAGGAGATATGATTGTGTGTCAAGTTGACAAGGGGTGAACGTGTGATGGATAATATTGGTTGTCAACTACATCTGGAATTAACTAAAACTCAAGAATCTGGCCACACCTGTGAGATTTTTCTTGGTTGAATTATTTGAGCTGAAAAATCCTCCCTATGTCTGGATCATTTGATATCAAAAGGCTCAACCTAAATCTGGGCTATGCCTTCTGATGGCAGTCCATGGAAAAGGACATGGAAGAAGGAAGCTTTCTGCCTGCTTGCCCTCACTTTCACTGACAAGTTCATCTATCCTTTGTCTGATGCAAAGATAGGTTTCTTTGCTGAGGTGAGGGCTGCACTTATCTATGGTTAGAAGGATAAATATTTAAAATGAAGTTAGGAATTATGCTGGTTTAGTAAAGTGTCAGTTTTAGGTTCTCCTGCAAGATTCATGACCTCACTAACCCTGGGTAGTTGGATAGGTTTCTATTTTTTTTTTTTTGGTTTTTTTCGAGACAGGGTTTCTCTGTGTAGCTTTGCGCCTTTCCTGGAACTCGCTTTGTAGACCAGGCTGGCCTCGAACTCACAGAGATCCGCCTGCCTCTGCCTCCCGAGTGCTGGGATTAAAGGCGTGCGCCACCACCGCCCGGCTGGATAGGTTTCTATTACCAGACATGATTTCATTCTTGTTTAATAGGACTTGAATATAGTTAGGGAGCTATTGGTTACCACCAAGAAATGAGTACCACTATTGCACCCTTAGGATTATTGTGTCATGCTGGTCATTGTTTTAGTTCTAAGGCATCATAGCTGGCTAAGACTGTTGGTTGCATCCCTTCATTAGAAGATTGCACAGCACCTTCTGGTACTATGAAAGCTAGTTTTCAGGGAGCAGGCTTTCAGGTCAGGTCTAGTTCAAATGCTCTGGATCCTGTGATGAAGTGCATGGCATCTTCTGCAATAAGGTTGACCTTCAACCTCTTGGAGGCAACCAAGAGCAGCAGCAATATAAATGTTTTCAATGTGTATCTCTTGGCCTGTGTGCACATGTGTGCATGTGCCTGTGCTGTAACACATATATGGAAGTCAGAGGACAACTTGTGTCAGCTAGTTCTCTCTTTCTACCTTGTGGGCTCAAGGAATTGAAGTCAGGTCTTCAATCTTGGTTGCCAGCACCTTCACCAACTGAGTCATCTTACTGGCTTGGCAAATTAAATTCTGTGAATTCATTGAAGAAAATACTGTTTTAGACTCTGAAACAAAACTTGATTTGTAAAATGTTCATTGCAGAATCTGGGTTGTGTAACTCGGGGGTAGAGTACTTGGCTAGCCTTTGCAAGGTCTCAACCACATTGAACTCTCCTAATCACCTAGAAAATGTTCATTGAATCCTACTGTGGCGTCATCCTCATCATGGACTAGAGGCTACAGCCCTCTTACATCCTAGCAGAGGCACCCCTTCCAAATGTGGCTTTGACACTCCGGCTACCCACAGGCAGAATCTACTTCTTTAAAATAAAAATTGTAAAATGTCTCTACATTTTTATGTATTAGTACTTAGTGTATGCATGTGTGTCTACCCACTTGCCATGGGGCATGTGTGGAAGTCAGAGAACAACTGTCAGTTCAGTTTTTGCTTTCTACCATGTGGGTCCTGGGGATGGAACTCAGAGAGTCAGACTTGCCAGAAATCACCTTTACCTTATGAGACATGTTGCCCACCCCATTCCCTGATTTTAGACAGATCTTGCAACTTGCTTTCAATGAAAAACACGACAGTGACCGAAGTAATGTTTGACCAGGTATAGAGATGAGAGCTGGAGAGGTCTTATGTTCTTGGCACTGTTGGAATGCTATCCCAAGGCCACCATGGAAGAGTCAGTCTAGCTCTTTGGATAACAAAAGGTGTCATGGAGGTGTCCCCACACTGAGTCAACACCAGCTGGCAGCCATACAAGTGTCACTGTCTCAGCCTTCCAACTCTGACGACCCTTTCTACACAAAGCCAGAACTTGAATGATCTCTGGTTAAACCAGTGGCTCTCTAATCACCCCACAGATGCACAATAAATACTAAAGGCTTCTTTAAACCATTTAGTTTGGGAGGACAATACTCCTAGAGGATTAGGTGGGAACCAAACTGTAGATATCTGATCAGCCAAAGGACTGGAGATAACCCGAGTTATAGAATGATTAAATAAAGGGTGCTGTGGTCCCACAATAGAATGTAATGCACATACCAAAAAGCACACCTCAAAGGAGCCTTTGGTAACGTAATTCTCATTGAGAGTAGCCTAATTTTATTTTGAAATGTGAAATTAACTGGCAGAGAAAATGTCAGAAGACACTGAAACACTTCAAAGGCTATGCATGGCAGGATCAGTCCTATCTTTTGAACTTGATTTGCCCTTAGTTTGTTCTTTATAACTGCATTTTGACTTCCTCCTTCCACCAAAACCAACCATACATGATCTTAAAACACTGGCACTCCAATGTGAGATGGAACCTTGTGCTTATATATATGTACCATCCCACCTAACTTCCCATCCTCACTGCTCTTCCCATGGGACCAGTGGAGAATAGACAGCCACTGTGGTAAGACAGCTACTTGTGAAAGAGTTAAAGCAGAATCCTTCAGGCTGAACAACTAGAGGACCCCGCTCCATATTATCATGCCCATACATATTCAATTGCCTGCTTTACATATGCTTGTTTACATATTTCTTCACATGGAATGGAATGGTAAGTGCACGAGGTAAATTGTTTCCCTGTGTCCTCTCTCCTGGTCATTTCTAATGTTCACCATCGACTGGCACTTTGAACAGGTATTTTTTAAGTGAGGAAGGGATGCAGTTGAGCAACGACTAGCTTCAGGTTTCCCCTGGTTCTGTTCATGCACACTGCAACTCTACTGGAGAAGGTCTGACTTTGGAATCCAAAACCTGCTCTGCGAGTGCTTTAACCTGAAGTAAATTCTTTCTCTTCTCCATGTCTTAAGTTCCTGGTGCAAAGAGAAAATGCTAAAATGTACCCTTAAAAGGAGCTGAGAAAGTAAGAAAGATTTAATGAGAAAATACAAAATAAAACCGGGAACTGTCTGACTATGATAATAATAGATGGCACCTCGATCTGTGGCAGTATGTCAGCTCTTGTCCGTACAATTGAAAGAGCTAGGTGCTCCTGCTTTCCTGACTTTGCAAAGAAGGAAACTTAAACTTGGGACAGAACAAGCTAACTCAGCAAAGGAGAGGAAGTGGAATGCAGTGTTGTTTGGCTTGCCTCCAAATCCCATATTCATTATCCTATAATAATAATTGCCTTTGATTACGCTTGCACAGGAAAGCTGCTACCATCATACATAAATGCTGTTCTGCTTGTCTTTGCTCCTCTTCTGGTAAACTTGGTTTCTAAAGACTCACATCATAGGGTGATCATGAACATCTCCCTAGGGCATTCTCTTGGAATCCCTTCTCTTTTAGTGGATTCAGATTACACTTTTTGGAGAGAAGAGAAATATAAGAGTCTCATTGTTTATTATTGTCTAGGTTCTGACAAATTAACACATACTAATTACTCTCATTTGAGTCACCACTATCTTGGCTTAGGCCCCTCAAATGATTCTATTACCTCCTAATTTGTCTCTCTTTCAGGGGGAAATAGGCTTCAGTAGAGGGCCCCACCCTGTAGTCTAGGTCAGCCTTGCACTGACTCCTGCTTTAGCCTCTTGAGTACTGAGAATACAAATGTGGACCACCAAATCTAGATTCTAACTCTCCTGTTTGTATCTTACCTCACATCTCCCATCTATTATCTGCACAGTGTCAAAATTATCTGCCTATAATTCTGATCATACCATATCATACTCCTCCCCTGTTCCTTGCTATATGCAGGTAGGTCCAAGTTGCTTAGCAGAATAGACATATAATTCTAAGATAGCCTCTCTCAGTAGAGGGATATTCTACAAGACACCCTCCAAACTGGCAATGCCATCAAAACAAATACACACACACACACACACACACACACACACACACACACACACACACACACACACACACATACAGAGAGAGAGAGAGAGAGAGAGAGAGAGAGAGAGAGAGAGAGAGAGAGAGAGTGTGTGTGTGTGTGTGTGTGTGTGTGTGTAAAAACTGTCATAACCAGCACGAGCATAAGGAGACTGGATGATGAAATGTGATGGGGTATCTTAAACGAGATCCTGGGGCAGAAAAAAACAAAAACGAAGTTAGATAAAACCCAAAGAAAAGCAAGTGAAGTATTGATATTGATTAGTAATAATGCATCAGTATGGCTTCATTGTGATACATATACACTAGTGAAAAAATACTAATGTTAGGAAAATTGGGCTTAGGTTATATGGGAATTCTAAAACTTTGCCACTTTTAGTAAATATGGAATTGCTATAAAGTAAAAAGTTTTTTGAAAACAAGGATCCATTGCATGCCAGGCACCCTGTGGAGTACTCTTCACTCATTAGCTAATTTAATTCTCACAACAGCAGATGAGAATATTGAATCTCAAGGAAATTAAGAGATTTGCCTAAGGTCAACAGTTAATGTGTCTCAGAAGCAGGATTCAAACCCAAGAGAACTTTCTGTTAAGTCTGAGATCACGTGATGACACCAGGCTAGAGCTCCAGGATGAGCAGGATTGTCCCCGAGGAAGTCAGGGAGAGAGGTGGTAGGGTCCTAAATGAGGGTGATGTTGGAGGATGAAAGTGTTTACCACAAATGTTCATGTGCTTTGACTTCTTCCAAAATTATCTAGGTCTAGACTAACTCATGTCCTGATTTTAATGCTTTTAGTTTTGAAATGACCAAATTTCTTAAGCAGTTCCTTCTCCTACCAAAAAGTAAATTGTAGAACAATATTTTGTTTTCCACTCTGCTTTTGCTAGAGAGAGACCTTTCAGTATGCTTTTACCTTGGTATCTTTCACTTCGGAAAAGCCCTTTTTGATTGGCCAGAGTCGGGAGCTTGGCATGGCTGTTGAGGTCATTGGCTTTTGCAGTGCACTGTTAAGAAATAACAGAAGGAACTAGGAAGCAAAAAGTGGGAGAGTACAGCCATCCTCAGCTTGTCTGCACTCTCCTCTGAAGCATTGAAGGTATGTTTTTAAAAATACTTAGAAATGGAACTTTGGAATGAAGACAAACTGCTTTCCCAATCAGTTCTATTCATTCTCCAGTAGACCTGTAATACTTTGTCAGTAGATGTTAATGCTGCCCCATCTTCTAGATATTTGGCACAATCTTTTCTACATATAGTAAAGTAAACTAACCCAGTCTTCATATACATATGTAACTCAAGGTTTTGTTCCCAGCATATAGACACTGAGAAAGAGTCTGACATGTGTGTGCGTGTGTGTGTGTGTGCACGTGCGTGCGCGCATATGTGTGTGTGTGTGTGTGTGTGTTGAAAAAGAATAGAACTATCTGAATTATCATGTTAGGAGCCATCAATGGCCATGTTGTCTTGCTGTTGGCCTACTGAACTTCGACTGTCAATTGAAATAACCTAGAAAGACATCTCAATTGAGAGATTTCCCAGATAATACTGGCTTCTGAAGTCTGTACTTGATCATCTTGATTGTTAGCTGATGTAGTATGGTCCAGTCCATTTTAGGTGGTCCCATTCACTTTGTAGTTGGTCCTGGACTGTATAAGGAAGCATTGACTTGTGAATGAGGCAGCAGCTGTGTTCCTCTATGGTTTCTGTCTCAGCTTCTTCTAAGTCCCTGCCCAGACTTCCCTCAGTGATGAACTTTGACTAGTATGACTAAATACACATCTATTTGCTTTTGGTCATGGTCTTGTAATCACAGCAACAGAAGGAATTTAGAACAGAGGGCGAACTCAGCAGGCCTATTTTGCCATCCTTGACCTCCCCCACAGCTCTTCCATTGTAACCACCTGCTGAGCTGGCCTGTACCAGACTCCACAGCACTTCCCACATAGCTACAGTCTGATGCCACCCTGGCTCTCCAGGTAGGAAACTCCAGCATCATCTTGGGTTCATCCTCCTGAGATACCCCATTTCTCTATTCACTTAGCAGTCCCTACAGATTTCCTGTTCTCTCTAACTCCTCTCTCTCTCCTGGCCCATTGATTCCTCCACATAAGCCCTCATTATTTCTTATTTCTCACAATCTTTTCAGTGATCTCCTAATGACTCTCCTCACCTCCAGTCTCTCTTTGCAGAATAATCTGTTTGTACACTGTGGAGATGTGCCTTTGCCACGGTACCTTCTGATTGATTTAATCAAGTGTTGAATGGCCAATAGCTAGGCAGAAAGATGTTAGGTGGGACTTCTGGGCAGAGAGAAAAGAAGGGGAAATGAACCTAGGCATGGGAGGGATGCCAGAGGACACAGAGAGGAAATAGGAGGTGCAAGATGGAAAAGAGGTAAAGAGCTATGAGGCAAAATGTAGATTAATATAAATGGGTTAATTTCAGTTATAAGAGCTAGTGGGACAAGCCTAAGCTATAGGCTGAGCTTTCATAATTAATAAGAAGTCTCTGTGTCATTTTTTTTGTGAGCTGGTAGCCCAAAGAAAAATGTGTCTATAGTCTCTCTCTTCTATTACCATCTTCCATTCTTCCCCTGGTTTAATTTCCCCCAAAGTGAAGCTTTATTCACATAATCCCACTGATAAAAAAAATCTTAAATGGCTCCCTACTGCCTCCAGGATAAATGCCAAAGTCCCTAGCCTGGTGTTCAAGGCCCTTCACCATCTGGCCCTAAACCACCTTCCCAAGCTTACTACCTATTACCACACTCCATGCATTTTCTATCCTAGCCAAGTCAGTTAACTCATTACTGCAGGTATAGCCATGCCATCTCTCCTACATCAAACAGTTTCTCCTGCTTTCATAGACATAATCACCCTTCTTCTGACATTGAAGATAATGCCCTACTTTCCATAAACTATTTCTGGTCACTTAATCTCACCCCATTATCTATCTGTTAATTTTGTCTGGTTTTGTCATCATTTCACTACACATTCTATTTCCACCCTAAATGGCATAATTAGAGACCACGTAATCCGAAACAGGCGGAAATGCTCAACGGTCTTTATTAGGAAGCCTTTATTAGACTCCAACAGTCTTCACTAGGAAGTGAGGCCATGGGGGCTGGGCTATGAGTGGAGTCTGACTTCCTGTTCTCCGTACATTCAGAACTATCACGTTCCCCAGATGCATTGGAGTCTTCTCCAAGGTTGGGTTTCCCTAGTAGATAGACGGGCCATCACACTTACCATAATATCACTACAGGTTTCCCACGTGTGTCCAGATAAATCTATGCTGTTGTGATAAATTCTAAGTTGTCCTAGTGTGAGGAAACTTCTCACTTCTTTTCCTTTCTCCCTTCCCTGTGAGGATGCCCCATCCATTTCCAGGTACCAGTGTACCCCCTCCAGGAATTGGACACCAATGGACTTCTACCACAATCCGTCAAAGATCTAGTAAGTGTAAGAAGCACCTGAGGAGGTGGTCAGTGTGAGTCCTGAGCCTAGACTTGAGAGTAGGGAAAAGCAGGTATAGACTGGCCCATGAATATGTTTTATAAATTTTTTCCTTTTATTGAAAATACATTCTTTTTTTCACACAATATATCCTGATTATACTTTCCCTTCCCTCCACTCTTCCCAGCTCCTTCCCACCTCACCTCCTCTCTGGATCCACCCCCTTTCTGTCTTTCATGAGAAAAGCATAGACTTCTAAGAGACAACAACCAAACATGACAAAATAAAATATAATAAGATGAAGCAAAACCTATCATATAACAGTTGGACATGCAACCCAACAGGAAGAAAAGAATCCCAAGAATATGCTAGAGCAGTTGTGACATGGACCTTGTGGGAGTAGCCAACCAATGTCTGATTTGACTTACGACACACTCCACAGAAGGAATCTATACCCGACACTGCTTGGGTAACCAAGAACCAGGGCCTAGAGAGCCTAGAGTCCTAGGGTAAAACCAAATACTACAGGTCTTAAAAAAGAAGTATCAGTAAAATGACTCCTAAGAGTATATATTTCTAATAAGTTCTTGGGAGGCTGTGAAGACACTAAGGATCACACTTTGAAAGGTGCTATTTGTAGTCAGGTCCTTTGTCTTGCCCTCCTCCCAGCCTGCAGGACACTCTGCATTGCTTCCCATTTCTGAAGCTTTCCCCGAACCTTCCACCACCGCTTCAGCACTACTGACACTTCATCTAGCTTCATATTGTAACTCTTACGTCTTTGCAAAATTCAGTCCTACAAGGGCAGAAATACCTGAATGTGACATTTTCTCTTGTATCCTGAGCACCCAGGATAATGCTTAATGCATAGAAGATGATAAATATACTTGTTGGAGGAAGGAATGGATGGGGCCGGGGGAATGCAAGTTTTGCTGTTTCCTTGATGTAGTCTTTGACTCTGTGGCTGTTGTAATAGAAAAGCTGACAACGTAGAAACAAATAGGCATGACTGTGGGCCTCTAAAACTTTATTTACAGTAACACCAATCAGGCAGCACACTGGACTTGGCTCACGGGCTGAAGTTTTATGACCTTTCCTCTGTCTCTTGAATATCAAATTTATCTTCCTGTCTAGATTGGCAGTTTGTCCATTCCTAAGTGATGAAATCTCATCAGAATATAAATATAATATATGGACATTTATGTGTATTTACATGTGAAGGTAGGCATACAAAACACGTGTGTGTATATATCTAGTGTACACACATACAACATACACACATACGCAATGTGCACACATATGCCCACATGTACACATGCATACATATACCAAGTAACTATGACATATTATTCAGATTCTTTGATCCTCACTCACCTCATTACTAAAATCTCATTATAGGACACTGTAGATAAAGTGCCTGGCACACAGCCTAACCTACAAACAAATGCTCTGTAACTCTTACTTTCCTCCATCCATTTCCTAAAAACAGTGCTTCCACCTCCTATGAATTTGCTCTGTGCTGTCAAAGGACCTCAGTGACACCCTGAGATGACAGAAGAATGTGGTTGCGTAGAAGCCATTCTAGATCCGGAGTCAGAAACCTCAGTCCCCACTTGGGCTCATGGCTCTCAGGACTCTGACTCTGCATTTCTTAGAGTTAACAGTCCACGCTTCCTTCTGTCTGTGCGCTAACCTTCCCACCCATATCCACTGCTTACACCCTCACCCTGTTAGCCACTGACCTCAGCTCAGACTCTGCTGGAAGTAGAAGTCACTGAGCGTTCTGTCATTTTTTCACAGAAATTACACAGACCTTTCCCCACTGTCTGTACCTGTGTGCCCTTCTTTTCCTCTCCCTGCGTGAGTATGGGTTTCCTATGCCCTCAAAGGCAAGCCCAACCATCTACCTTCTGGCGACCCTCCTTTCTACTTGCCAAGGACTTTAGTTCTTCACACATACCCTTTTCCTCCACTATACTGCTCTCATCTCTCCCATTTAAAAGAAACAGAAACATCTCTCCTGACTCCAACATCCACCATGGAGTCAGTGCTCCACAGCTCTGCAAGTGTTTCAGCTCGATGCCTCTTCTTGTCTCTACACTCTCACTTCACTGCTTGTTTTTCCAGAGAGCAGAAGTAAAAAAGAACACAAATATAAAGAGATAGACATTCATATACCTACCTTTATGATTCACAGCAGCAATAATCTGTGTTTAGCTTCAAGATTTTAAACGTAAAACCTGATAGACACACTGCAATTCCCACTCACAGTTTGAACCCATGCCTAGCTGCTTCTGTTCGCACCACTCTGTGCCTTCCATGTTGGCAAATCCATAGAATGCCTCTTCTGTCTCATTTTATCTCCCAGGAGAATTGCAAAGTCAGCCATGGCCTCCTTCCTCAATGCTTGTCTTCTGCCTCATTCTGTTTTTTAGAGCTTCAAAGAGGCCATTCATGAACACTTTAATGCCGCCATATGAGGTTGGCTCTAGTGAAGACTCTTAGTAATGGGTAATATGGAGCCTGAACTAGCCATCTTCTGTAACCAGGCTAGGCTCCCAGTGGTGGGACTGGAATACCAACGCAGGTGCAAAATCTATGACCAACCACCTGCCTTGCCTGCAAGATGGGCTGAGGCAATGGTGGCTCAGAGTTTGTGGGAGTGGCCAATCAATGACTGTTCTAACTTGAGGCCCATACCGTGAGAGGGAGCCCATGCCTAACACTGCCTAGATGGCCAGGATCCAGAAGCTGGATGGCACAGAGACCAAGAATAGAACCAAACATGACTGACAGAAAAAAAAAAGTCAATGAAATGATTCCTAATGATATTCTGCTATAGTTACAGAATCAGTGCCTACCCCAAAGGTCTTCAGAGAGGCTTCCTCCAGCAGCTGATGGAAGCAGATACAGAGACCCACAGCCAAACATTAGGCGGAGCTTGGGGAACTCTGCAGAAGAAGTGGAGGAGGGATTGTAGCAGCCAGAGGGTTCAAGGACACCACAAGAACAGGGTGCACAGAATCAACTAAGCAGGGCTCATAGGGGCTCACAGAGACTGAATCAGCAAGCATGGAGCCTGCATGGGTCTGTTCCAGATCCTCTGCATACATGTTGTAGTTCCTACATGTTGGACTCCTAACAATGGGAGTGGGGGTGTCTCTGGCTCTTTTGCCTGCTTGTAGGGCCTTTTCCTTCCTACTGGGCTGCCCTGTCTGGCCTTGATGTGAGGATATATTCCTAGAATATTGCATCTTGTTATGCCAAGTTTGGTTTTTATGATTAAGAAGCCTGCCAGCTCTTTTCTGAAAGGAAACAGAGGAGCAGTGGATCTGGGGGAGAAGGGAGGTGGGGAAGGGCTGGGAGGAGATAAGGCTGTGGTTGGGATGTACTGTATGATATGAGAGGAGAATAAATAAATAAAATATATATAAAAATAACACCACCAGCAGAAGGGCTTAATTGCTCTATTTTTAAATCAGTCCACTTCTATCCCAGACAATTCAATACATTTTCCTTCATTATTAATTTTCTTGTTTATTTTGTTTTAGTTTATGATGAGTAACCTTATCTTATTCACCCTCTTCCCTAAAACTTGGTATAATGCCTAGCATTTAGTAGAAATTCAATATATATTTAGTGAATGGACTTCCACCTCTCACCTCCATCTTCTGCTCTCTTACCCATTGTGTTTGGAGTGTCTCCCCTCTCTTTGACTATTTGGCAAAGCTCATGTGTCCATGGCTCCTGCCTCTACATGAACTTCATGTTGCTCTGTCCCAGAAATTGGTCATTCACCTATATCATAATACAGCAGATTTTTGAAAATCTCATGTGTATAAGTGTTTTGTCTGCATATATGTTTGCATACCATGTACATGCCTGGTGCCCATGGAGTTCAAAAAAGGGTATCAGTTCCTCTGGAACTGGAGTTAGGAGTGGTTTTAAGTCACCATCTGGAGTCTGGGAACTGAATCCTGGCTCCTTTGCAAGAGCACTAAAAGCTCAAAACCACTGAGCCATCTTTCCAGTCTCTATTGCTGATATTTTAATGTGTGCTTTATGCTACGTACAGTGTCAAGTATTTTTGAAATATTGGCTAACTCAACCTATGCAACCACACAGGAGTTAGATATTATGTCCTCTGTTTTATAGAAAGCTTTAGAGGATTTAAATAACTTGCACAGTTTCAAAAGACGTTGGAAGTTGGGTAATCCATAAAGTTGGTGTTTGAATCCAGCTGTAATTGTAAGACTTGTGATCTTTAGGATGGAGCTGTATCTTACGTGTCTGCTTCCCCCAACTTTCTGGAAGGCAGGGTGCTGTGGGATGTTCTGTATGGCAAATGTGTTGCTGATTGGTCAATAATAAAACACTGATTGGCCATTGGCTAGGCAGGAAGTATAGGCGGGACAAGGAGGAGAATAAAGCTGGGAAGTGGAAGGCTGAGTCAGAGAGACACTGCCAGCTGCCATGATGACAAACAGCACGTGAAGATGCCGGTAAGCCACAAGCCATGTGGCAAGGTATAGATTTATAGAAATGGATTAATTTAAGCTGTAAGAACAGTTAGCAAGAAGCCTGCCATGGCCATACAGTTTGTAAGCAATATAAGTCTCTGTGTTTACTTGGTTGGGTCTGAGAGGCTGTGGGACTGGCAGGTGATAGAGATTTGTCCTGACTGTGGGCCAGGCAGGAAAACTCAAGCTACAGCAGGGGATATTTTTGTAGCTCTGCTACCACCTGGGCTTAGTCCCCTCCTAGATTCAAAATTGGTGATTAAGAAATATCTATGAAACAAGAAAAATCTGCCACCCACAAGTTTTCCCACACACTTTATCAATCTACTAAAATGTATTTTCAGACAACCAGGAAAAGAGCAACGGAATTGGGCTGGGTGGAACTAAGAAAGAGGCACACTTCTAAATAGCCAACAAGGATAAGGTTGTAGAGTCCCAGACTTGACGTTTTTCACACTAAAGACAATACTAAGGTCACTGCCAAGGAAGACAGACATTATGTAATTAGGGAAGGCAGTGCCAGCAATTACTCCAGAAGCTGCTTAAGAACTGAAACATGCCGGTGTTTGCTCATGTCCCTGCTCATACAAACAAAAGGCCTACATCTTGGAAACTGTTTTGCTTTGTTTGTTTGCAAAAGCTCAAGTTGTTCTCCACTTGGCAGCCAGTGGCACAGACATGCTGGAAGAATCTCCCGGACCCAAGCATTCGCTGTGGACTGTGGAAAGCAAATGGGAAGGTGACGGAGATGTGAGGTGCAGGTCTGAGGGGCATGTCATTACAATGAACATCAGGAGACAATGGAACCTGCAGGCTTCTGTCTATGGAAGGAGCAAACTGAGGCTCTGAGTGGGGACATTCTGGGAACAACTACAAGGCCAGCATGGATCAAGGCTCTGTCTATCATTTCCACGATAGGCTTAATATTATATAGACTCCTTTGCTCTTGGCAGAAAAGTCGGTGTTACCATTTTATAGAGGAGACGACTGAGGCTCACAGGCATACATACCTGTCGTAATGATGTAACCAATACTGGTTTATTGATTATAAGATATGCCTTTTTAGTTTGCATTCATATTTTCCATGGAGGTCTTAGGCTTGCTGTATACTCCCCTTTGTTATTCACTGGCCCTCAGGCAGCCTGTGGTTCAGAGCCTTCACACAGGCTGTTTCCTTTGCCTGACCAGCCTTTCCCCAAATTCTGTATATCCCCTCATTCCTTGATTCAAGTCCTTTCACTCACCTTCTCAATGAGACCTTTTCCCAAGGCCTCAAACCTCAACCCCCACATCTACCTTCTCTTTTTGGTTTTTCTCCATCAAACATGCTACTATCTAAATTTAAGGGCAATATAGTTTAGTTTTTACTTGATAAATTAATTTGTATATATTAGTAGTAAATAACGTATTGAGAAATATGCATGTGCAGTTGATAGTTGAGGTAATTAAAACATCCATGACCTCATGTTCTATTTGTAGTGAGAACAACTTGACAGTAATCATAAGATGTGACTTTGAATTCCCATGAAATACTACAGGGAAATAATGATAATGAAGTGAGGTCACCATCGTGGTCCTATTCGCCTCCCTGGAACCAGAGATATGGTTAGTGATCAAACTCCAGAGGATTGTATAAAATTTGAATTAAGGAAGTTATTTGTACCAACAGAACCTTGAAGGTAATCTCAATAGTCAGTGTGTGTGTGTGTGTGTGTGTGTGTGTGTGTGTGTGTGTGTGTCCTAACTCCAAGTGTTTGAATTATAGACAATAGACTTCTTTAAGAAGTCTAAGAGAACTGGATACTTAGCTTATTGGCTGGTGGGAATTCTTACCCCTGGGCAGCCATGCCAGACAGATAGATGGCTACAATTTATTGTTCTTTTGCCTTTTTCCTTCAGCTGATATTCATGGGTCAACTTTCCTGTGAGAGACTTTGGACTAAGGCCCTGAGATGCAGAAGTAATCAGGAGGATGTGGTCCCCACCTTTAGAGTATTTCTCGTGGAGTTCAATATACCTTCATCGTCACTGAAATGACGAGCCTGGTTTCCTTACAATAGATTGTTTTTAAACCAGAAATCTTTCTTCCTTTCTACCCATCCATCCATCTCTACCTTTCTTCTAATTATCCAACCACCCATTAGGGTTTTACTGAGCACAGCATGTCATGTTCTGTGACTAGGTCCTAGGCGTTGGAGCTGACTGTATAAAATATTTCACTCAGCTCACCTTTTCTAAAGCTACTTGAGGCCAAGTCTGACAGCTTGTGTTTGGGCTGCAGGATCCACTGATTGCTACAAGTTGTTTTTTACTTTCATTGTACATACTCAACCACAACCAAACAGACACACAGACACAGACACATACACACACACACACATACACACACACACACACATACCCACACAGACACATACACACACACACACACACACACACACACACGCACACACACACACAAAGCCATACACGTAGACACACAGATACATACTACACAGAGAGACCCACGCAGATACATACACAAACACACACACACAGAAACACAGACACACACACAGTGATACACACACAGAGTAAATACGTAAGTAATACAAATATATCTTACTGATATAGAGTCTGTCTTACTCCACCAAGGTTACAAGATGGAAAGACCCACACAATTAATACATGCATTTAAGAGCTGCAGTTTATGCTGTGTGGGCTAGAGGCTGGTGGGGCACATGAAAGACAAATCAAAGAGGCTTCAGGAAAACAACTGAGGCCAGACATGGGGATTCATGAAGAAGGCTATTCTTCAAATACAAATGATGTTAGACTTGAGCCAGAGGATAATTTTAAAACCTAAGGTTCTTAAAAAGGGGAGAATAGGGCATGCTACTCAGAAAGAGGAGGGGAAATTTATATAGAAGTTACAACGAAGACATAAGGCAGGGTGGGTCTCCCACCTCACAAGTACAGAATGCATGTTCACACCCCACAAGTCAACTGTCATTGCAACTTCTCCAAAGCAGATCTTTCCTTCCGTAGTCCTTTAATCACCAATGACAGCCACAGCTTCCAGAGTGACAGGCAGAGAACAATGAAGCCACATTACTCTGATCTTGTCATCCGGATGCTGCAAAACTTCTAAGGGCTGGCTGCCAAGTTCCTAG
Source organism: Peromyscus californicus insignis (assembly GCF_007827085.1). Lineage (NCBI taxonomy): Eukaryota > Metazoa > Chordata > Mammalia > Rodentia > Cricetidae > Peromyscus > Peromyscus californicus. The sequence goes on from NW_026294573.1 coordinate 47,466,004, forward strand.
GCAATGAGGTTCACACTCCTTCCCAGAGTTCTCAGTGTTGCTCACAGAGCCTTCTCCTCCTTACAGTCTCTCCCACTGTTCCTTCTAGGCAGCCCGCTTATCAAGTGCCACCCTGGACAGGTCATACTGCTGTGAAGGCCAACTGATTGCTACTTTCTTGCCTCCAGCCTTGCCCACTGAAGGCCTTTTACCAGAGCACTGCCCATACCACCTTGGGTATGCTGATGAAATGACACCCCCACCTCAGCTCAAGCATTACTCACTTAACCATACATCCCCTCCAGTATGGTGACTGAGATCCCCACTGCATGCTGTGGCACTAACAAGGTGGATGAGAAGTGGTTTTGCTCCAGGAGTTCAGAGCCTGTGCCAAAGGCAAGAGAGATGGTGGTAGGAAGGAAGCCAGTGTGATGAGTTACTTCTCTGGTTTACCCAGCCAATCAAAATTCATCTTTAGTTCCAAAGCCACATGGTCAGATATAGAGTAGGTGACATTGACTTTTTGCTTGTTTGCTTATTTGCTGTTCGTACTTATATCTGTTTTTGTACTAAGAACTTTGTATTAATCATCCTCTTTGTTCTTTTTGCCTGATTCTGCATGGAGCAAAGGTGTTGGTTTTGCCTGGTCTGTTTACTGCTCTTCGCTATGACTTCCACACAGCAGGGATCAGCAGTGTTTGCTGAGTTCCAGGGAATTGAAATGGGGAGAGAGAAGGTGAAAGGTGGGAGGAAGGAAAGCCAACAGGCCACCGTGGCCTCATTAATTTCAGTTTGAGTGTTTTAGACCCTACTGTTTCCTCCAGGTTACTAAAGCAAATTTATCTGAGCAAATAAGCTTGCATATTTGCATTTCTTTGAACCCTAATTTGACATGCAAATAAGCCACTAACTAGACAAGGCTTCAATCGTGGTGTTTAAACAGAAATCCCCACAGCTCTTGAGAGACCTTGCACACAGGGAAGCTAAGCTAGCCAGCATAGGTAACAATGACAACCAGGGCACCTAAGGAGACACATAGGTCTCCTTCTCAGATATTTTCTCCCCATTGTTCCAGACCACGTGTCCCCCAAGCACAGATTCCGTGAGCTAGAGACAACTTAGAAGTCTTCAGGAACTTTGGTCAACTTTTCCTAGCCCCTTAGCTAGAACCCTATCATTATTGGTGACATCTGACTTTTGTTGTCACACTCTCAGTAACAAAGAGCTCAGTGATTCCCAAGTGTGCTCCTGTGGAACACGAGAACAAATTCTGCTCCTTGTAATTTGATTCCCAGTTAGAGCCAAACCAAACCCCATTGCAGTCTTCCTTGAAGCAGCTCTGTAAACAGTTGGACACAGGAAGTGGTATCTTCCCATTGATAAACCCTGTGCTCATTGACCATCTTCACACATTATCTAATACCACACTCTTATAGTGTTGGTCAGGTCAGGTTTCATTGGGATCTCCAAGCACACTTTGACATCATGACTTCTCCTGGCCACTCCCCCTCAACAGGCAGGTTCTCATCTTATTGGGGCGGGGGGGGGGGGGGGGGGGGGGGGGGGGGGGGGGGGGGGGGGGGGGGGGGGGGGGCGCATTCAAATGCTATTCCTTCAGAGAAGCCTGGAACCATACTAACTGAAACAGAACCACCCCTACACCTCCATTGCACCCTCTCAGGCTCTACACTCGTCTCCTTATCATTCAGCATTTTAAAAACAGGACTCACGACTCTCCCAAATTGTCTGCTGCAATTAAGTACTTGTTTGCTTTTCTTCTGTGTTTGGTGGTGTATTAAGTCTACACATTCCCTTCTGCCTCACATCTGGAAAAGCTGATAAGGAGATCCCAGTGTGTCTCTCTTTGGCAGCTGGGAGAGGTGCACACCTGGTCAGCTCTATCTGTACAAGGGAACTCTCCCTTCATCCCTACCACATAACTAACAGAAACTCTCCAAATAAGCCTGCCTTCCAGAAAGCTTTAAAATGGAAGTGATTCAACATTCTAATGTCTTAATAGGGAGAACATGGCATCAGTTAAATCTCTGTCTCAGCTTTTGAGTAGAAGCCTATTCTTTCTGAAAGGTGTCCCCAGCAACTGATGCACTTATTTATTTAGTGGATATGTCCCATGGCATCTTTCTTGTCCAGTGAAATACAGGTTCTGATTTCCTGTTACAGTAGCCACAAAAATGAATGCCAGCACCACCTGTTCTAGTCCCAGCAAATGAGGGATCACTGATCTAAACACTTCTTTCCATCAATCTCTTTTGGCCTCACACTGGCTGTATAGCTATATATCTGCAGTTTGCAGATAAGGAAGCCAAGATGCAGGGAGGTAAACAGTTTGTCTAAAGCTGTTTGGCAAGCAGCAGAATGAAGATTGGCATACAGATGGGAGGTCCCAGCTTGCACTCCAGAGCTGGCTGCTGCTGTGCCCTGACTGTAGGGAGTCACTGCCGTGAGGGGTACCTGCAACCAACTCATCTAGTTCTCTCTCAGCTTCCAAGTGAGGGCTTTGATCCCCATTTGCAGATGAGGAACCTGTAGCCTCAAAGGGATGGGAGACTCCCTAAACATGGCAAAGGCACCTCATATGGAATCTCCTGGAGGGCTTTGAAAACACAAAATTGGAAGCACAGACAACTGTCACCTGTGCTAGGAAACATGCATCTAGGCAGCTAGTTTGATAACTAACAGGGAGAATCTGGGGAAATTGCCTGAATCCTATCTCCGACTGCACATTAATAAGAAATAAGGATCCTTATAATTAACACTTAGCTGTTCAAAGAATAAAATCCCCCGGCAAGCCTATTGATGTGAAGGAATTGCTTTTCACACACACACACACTATAATTTTTTTTTACTGTAAAAGTAATGTATGTTAACTACAGGAAACTGAGAAAACTAATAGTGCCATGAATAACTCACGTTCTGAGCATGCAGTTAAAACTCCCACAACAGACAATTTTACAAAGGTGGAATTGTGTGAAAGACTAGGTCTTAGAGCCATTTCTTGGGTGTAGGTTGACTTGTGAGTCTACCTGGTGGGTAAATCATGTGACTTGAATGGCAGCAAGTCACTGACGTCATTGAGGCTTGGTTCTTCGAAGGTAATTATTGCATGAAGTAGGTCCCATGCTCATGTGACTTAAGAGAGTCTCCAGGCAAACACCTGTGAGAGCACCCAGCCTATGGCTGGAGCAGAGCATAACTGATCATCTTTCTGCCCCAGTTCCTTTTCCTTGACTCTGAGGACCACACTCCCATCAGTGAGTGCAGATAGGGAAAGCTTCCTCTCTCTTATTGTGAGCATGCCCACAGAAGACTCTACAGTTTTGATCCTCAGACACTCCCTGAACTGCTAAAGGAGAAATTAGTTTGACAGACAGAAAGGTGAAGATCTGTGTACTTCAGACTTGTATCAGTACTTTATCCTAGAAAAAAATCAAAGGGCTATTTGTCTTTTTCACATGTGGTTCTTGATTTACTAAGGGCAGGGGGAGTAAGTGTTATGCCAAAATACATTTCTAGGGTTAATTATCATAAAGAAAAGAATAATAAGAATATTATTTGGGAAAATGTGTCTCAGATTTCTGTCAGTTGGAAGCAGAGAGTATGTTCTCTTGATAAACTTAGTTTTTATTTGCATATACTAAGGATATAAAACCAAACTAACTACATGAACAGTTAACATAGAGAAGGAAGAACTATTTGGCAAATTATGCTGTGCTAGAACTGTGCTCAGAGAGGATTCCCAAGTATGCTGGAGAAGAAAGGGCATCCTTTGTGGGCCTTTGGGCTGGGATATTTTTCCAATATTTCCACACATGCAGACATCATCATATTCACTTTCTTTATTACTCTTTTTTTTCCTCCCTGCCCCCTCTGTCTTCCCTTTCACTTGAGCTGAGTTCTGACATATACACAGGAGTCACCTAGCAAGGAGAAGAGAGATGAGGGAAGAACACACAGGCAGAAGAGACTGGGAAATGTGTTCACCTGACATATGGAGCCGTCCTCAAGAAACAAGAAATAACACAATCATTTAGTAGGCTTGAGTGAATAATGGTTGCTAACATTCACTGAGTACTAACTACGTGCAATAAACTGCTTTAAGCATGGAATTCATTATACAGACACATAGAGACTCAAGAGCTAAGGGCAGAAATAAGTCTCAGAAATGAAAAAGAATTGGGCAGTCAGGGCTACCACCAGCATGTCTTTCTAGCGCTCCATCTACAGACAAGCATGTGCTGCTTCAGTGCCATATAAAGTGTGGTTTCAACATCTTCTGAGCTTTCAGGTTCCCAAATGTTTAGGGAGGGGATTGGCTGGTTGTATTCTTTGCTCTTTGTTGCTGTGACAAAGCACTATGATCTGAAGTGACTCACAGAAGAAAGTTTATTTTGACTTACAGTTCCAAAGGGAGAATCTATAATGGCAGTTAAGGCATGCCAGTGGGCAGGCATGGTGGCAGGAAGCTGGAAGATCAAATTTTTAGCTACATGTAGGAAGGAGAGAGAGAGAGAGAGAGAGAGAGAGAGAGAGAGAGAGAGAGAGAGAGAGAGAGAGAGAAGTGGGCAAGGCCATAAAGCCCAGCCCTCATGATATATTTCCTCCAGCAAGGCTCAACCTCCCCAAATGCCACCAACTGGGGCCAAGAGTCTAAACATGTGAGCCTATGGAGGACATTTCTTGTTTAAAACACAGTAGTCCAAATTAGGTAAATAAATGGTAACCTGGGAAACAAAGACGATTTTAGGAAGAGGTTGATCTGCCTGTGGGCCTGCCCATGGGAATAGTGCAGTCTCATAAAACAGGAGCTATTTTGTGAAGACAACTCTACGGGCCTAGTTTGGGTGGGTAATTGGTGATTAATCCTGAGGAGATGGCAACTGTGGTCATGAAGTGTTTCATCTGGTAAGTTAAAGTACTTTTATAGTTATGAGCAGGCTTGAAAGGATCTGAAATAGGGAACGACAGGAAGGCCTAATCTTCTATTTAGGAAAATCTCTTTTTTAGTGGTTTTCAAGTAAACTTCATGCACTACATATGGCTGCATTTGTCCTCATTCTCTTCCTAAACAGCAGCTCAAAGTGATAGCAAGGGGATAGAGAGAGAAGCAAATGCAAGAGAGGAGGAAGCAGCTAGAAGGAATATGACCAAGATTTTGGAAGATGGATTAGAAGTGGGCTGGCAAGGGAGAAGCTGAACACGGATCACTTTCAAAGGAGATGTCCAAGTCAACAGGTTCCGCTGAGGTGAAATCCTAGAATGGGATGGGATTTGAAGACTTTGGAACCTAGGAAGAGCAAATATGAAGCTAAAAATAATAATAGTGACAATAATAATAATAATATGTGTTATATAAAGAAATAACAAATAAATAATCATAATAAATGAATTAAAAGGTTTGGCTAATATTGCATATACAATACTCAGCCAGAGGTTCGCCCTTCCTTGTCTAGTCAAGTGGAAGGAATCACACTCATTCCCCACTGACCAGCTGCCTATTTGCATTTATTCTCTGTGTAGGGATACCAGGCACAGAGCACAGTGAGGATCAGAGGGAGGAATACAACTAACAATACAGAATCAAGTGGAATTTGGATCTGAAAGTGTTAGACCCCATTTCTCACTCTTATGCCCTGTCTTACCAAAGCATTTAAAAACTGAACACCTACCCTTTCCTAAGCAACAGAACAGCAACTCTTTCATAGAGAAGGAGATCAGTTCCAGAGAAAATACTGATAAATACATGTCAGGACACAGGAGGATGAAGAGAAAGGTAGTACTGTCAATGGGAAGGTTGGCTTTCTAGTCTGCTTGTTCGTAAGTTTCCTCTCTTCTTCCCCGACTGAACCTACCTAGTTTTCAATCAGCTTTTAATTGTTTCACAATTGTATATTAACAAACAGCTGGTGAGTATAGATATTAAGAGAAGCCTCCAGTAACCTCTCACCCCACTCAAAACATAAAATATAACCAAAAAGAGAGATGAAATTGTGGAGAACATGGATAAAATTGACTTTAAAAGAACTTTAATCACATGCATTGGTAGGAAGATAGTACATCTTCAAAAAAATATGTATCTGTGAAAGAGTTTGAGGATGAAATTTAGGACTCATCATGGGAAAGGAAACCAAAGGGCCTAGGATTGGCAATAAAAGGCAAAGAGAGGGATAGCAGGGGACCAGCTCAGGGATTCGGTCATATGGCAAGAAGGAACTGGAGGAAAAGCTAGAGGGCAAATTTTCCCACAGAATTATTATAACTGCCAAGAAGTAAAGACAATAGTCTCTAAATTAAAGGAATCTACCATGTATACAATACCAAGACTTGGGTATTGGAGAGAAAAGGCTTACAACAAAGCATACTACTGTGAAACTTCAGAAAAACTGGAATAAGACCTGATCCCTAAAACTGAGACATAACAGAACACAAAACAGACCGACCTGATGAAAATCAGTCATACACAAAGGATACAGAAAGACCATGGTGCTGGCAACACCAGCTGTTGGGGATCGATGAGGCACTATTTCAGAAAATGATTTTTAACCTGAAATCTGATAACCATCCAAATGTTCAATCAAGCATAAAACTAGAATAAGGTATTTCTCAGCATCCCGGGACTCTTCAGAAGCCCTTGATGCTTGGACATACAGTCTCAGATGCAGGCATATAAGCTTCTGAAACATGAAGACAGTGAAACAAGCATATATGTAAATACAAGTATATTTGTTCATATATATCTATACACATAATCTATAATCAAGGAAACAGAAAGTTCTGTGCAGAAGGTAGCTAATGAAAAATTCCAGAGCCCATAGCCATGTACCAAACTGATTCATTGAATCCTCAGTAGAAGAAGTGGGAGTCATTGGGAATGAAAGCATTGGGAACATAAGGAGCTGAAGGAAAGTTAGGAATAGTGTGTCATCATTGGAAACTTTCTATAAATGCATGAGAGATCCTGCTGAAATGTTTTGGGGAAAAGGAGCGAGAGACACAGAAAGCTAAACAAATGGAAAAGAGGAAGTAAATATCAGTTCCAGGAAACTACCATCTGCACTAGACAGGAAAGGGGCCCTAAAATAAACAACTACAACAGAACAGTAAGATAAGGTGAACTAGTGATATAAGTCAGGATGAATTTATTGAGAGTATAAGGAAGAAGAAGTAGACATGGGATGTAAGAAGATTAAATTTTCAGCTACTAGAACAATTACAGAAATGCTTAAGCAAGAAATAATAATAGAAATTATTATGCTATATTATACTATATATTTTATATCACATTAAAATATATACCATAAAGAAAAAAGACAGCTAAAGAGTAGAAATTTGTTACATTGGAAGAATGAAAATTGGTGATAGAGACTATTGCATATAACTGTTTTAAATCATCCATATGGTACTTAATTATTAGGTATGTTAATATGTTTGTGCATTTGCATGCATACATGTGAGTGTGTAAATTAGTATATGTCAATGCAGGTATGTACATGCCATGGCATACATGTGGATGTCAGAAGACAAGCTGGAGCGTTGGCTCTTACTTTTCATCTTGTTCAAGACAGCGCCTCTCACACTCAGGTTTTATGTGGGTTCTGGGGGACCATATCTCAAGTCCTTATGCTTGTATCCACAGACCATCTCCCCCTTCCCCCACATTGTTAAAAAGAGCAGTCTTATAAGAAATGAAACTTGAGGGTAACAAATCTTTCATACTGCTAGCTGTTTTAAATGGAGGACTTCTTATATCTAAAGAAATGGGAGAGACTATGTGAGATACTGATTTTATGAAATGTTTGAAAACCTGCAATATTAAAGACATCTGAGGGCTGGGTTTTCCAACAGAAAAGTAGGGATTGAGTTCCACAGAGGCCATCCAACAAGGTCTGTGGACCTCTAGACTGACATTGATTTAAATTTTACCTTCAACTAAATATGCTTGTGCCAGAAGAATGCAGAGAATTTCTTAAGCCATGAGTGAGCAGAGCTTTGATTGGCTGAAATTGTAGCTAAATTTCATTTACTGATCAGAAAGTAGTCATTGATCATCTACTATTGTAGACATAGTGGCAGGTAAGAATAATACATATTCTGCTCTTAGAAAACTTAGCTTCTACCATGACAGGCCTTACCATGTTTATATAACTAAAAGTAATGCTGACTCTGTACAGCAGTTTATGTATTAAAATGTACTTACTTAAGCATGGTTTGATACTGCTTCCTGATTGATTTACAAGCAGGGACTGTCATCTTTAGGGGAGAGTAAGCGATTTGAGTTGCTAATTCCTGTGACAATATTTGGAGTATCTAATACACATGCCATTTAGAAGTCATCGCTTTATGAACAAGATCCCAATTAAGCACTCTTCCTGATTTTATAACGTGATTATTTTTCAAATTTCTATGCAATGATCTAAGACATGAAGTGTTAGGTCCCCTGTATCCAAATCCAGGGCTCTTTCCATTAAACCAGGTAACTCAATTCTCTATTTTATTTTATTTTTAATTTTTCATTGGTGTTTTGCCACATGGGTGTTGTGTCCCCTGGAAGTGAAGTTACAGACAGTTGTGAGCTGCCATATGGGTGCTGGGAATTGAACCCGGGTCCTCTGGAAGAGCAGTCAGTGCTCTTAACTTCTGAGCCATCTCTCCAGTCCTCAATTCTTTATTTTTTAAAAAGATTTATTTATTTTTATTTTTCATGTATAGGGGTGTTTTGCCTGTATGTCTGTATTCTACATGTATGGTGTATGTAGTGTCCCAAAAGGGTAGAGAGGTTGTCAGATCCTCTGGAACTGGAGTAAGAGACAGTTGTTCGCTGCCATGTGGGTGCAGGGAACTGAACCAGACAGAGCCTCTGGAAGAGCAGTCTCTTCTTAACCACTGAGCTATTTTCCTAGCCCCAATTCAATTTGTAATATAAATCTTAATCTTTTGCAGAGTCTGCCTTACTTTTGCTCCTGTCGTATGCTATATCCTTGATATAGTCCAAGATGCGCCTTTCATAGGCCATTCCTCACCCAAATGTTGGTCTTTCTGCCCAAATACAGTCTCTCCTTGGTAAATTGGCAGATTTTTATTGCAAATGATCATGCTACACTACTTTTAACTGTATTACATTTTTCATAATCAGATTACACCAAAGTCATGTGTGTGTGTGTGTGTGTGTGTGTGTGTGTGTGTGTGTGTGTGTGTGTGTGTGTTTGGGGTCAGTTGTTCAGGATGAAATGAGTGAGGAGTGAGAATGTGTTTAGTAAAGAGTGGCAGTCTGCCAATATGTGATGGAGAATAAGAAGCATTTGACAAACTTGTGCTTACCTATCAGGTCTGGAGCTGGATGCCATCAAGACACACATGTAACCATCTTTCCCTGCAGTCCTCCTCATACAATAAGAAGCAAGATCGAGAGAGAAGTGCGGTTTGGTTCACAGTCAAAGGGGAAATCAAACAGAGAACTGGCACACAGATGCCACTAACGTGAGATTTTCAAAATAAAATTTATAAATGCCTATAACAAATATGTTTAACTTACATAAAAATGTTGGATACAAAGAGGGAAAAGATGGGATATTTTAAGAGAAACTTAAAAAGTACAAGAAGCAGATACGAGCCCTAAAGGTGAAAAATATGAGTAAAAATTTCAAAAATTCGTAATTGAGATTGACAGTAGGATGAACATAATAGAAGAAAGTACTGGCAAACAAGAAATATCAGTAAAAATCTGAAATTAACGCAAAATATTTGGAGAATAAATTAAGGAAGCCTAAGTAATCTGAGGAACAAACCAATCAGTCACTTACAGTTCTATAATTGTCTCAGGGTGAGAAAAAAGACTGAATGGGGGCAGAATTGTTTTTTAAAAAGAATTATCAGCAACAGCATTTTCCAAATATGAATTTTTAAGAATCCATACCATTAGTCCAAGAGCTCAGTATATGCTAAGCAGAGTAATTACAAAGAAAAGTGCTCATCACATCTAAATTATTGAAAACCAGATTAAAGAGAAAATATTAGCATAGTATCTCATATTGTGTAAGTGAGAAATACAGTAAGATTGACAGCAGACTCTCCAAGGGCAGGCAGAAGATACAAAGACTGTCAATCTAATATTTCAGCGACTTTCAAAAGCGAGAAAATAAATAAATACACTTTGATAAATAAAAATGGAGATTTGTTGTTGTTAGCAGAATTACAATATGAGTTTAGTATCCTTTATCTGTAATTCTTCAGGCAAGAAAGTTTCAGATTTTGAAGTTTTCAAGTTTTATAATGTTTGCATGGACTTTTACCAGCCAAGTATCCCTAATCTGAAAATTGAAATTCTCTAAAATCTAAAACCTCTATAAGCTGATTTTATGCTCAAATTTTCAAATTTTGTAATATTTTAGATTTCAGATATTCAAAGTATTTCAGGTAGAGAAAAATGATGCTAGAGGAAGACACATTAGAAACACATACACACACACACACACACACACACACAGACACACACACACACTTCTCTAAAGGTCTATTGACACCTTAAAGCCAAAGTAATGAGATCATATTACAAATTCTCTAATACACAGAGAAGTAAAACATGGAGCAACAGAGCAAGAGGAGGCACACAAAGTCGTGAGTTATAGAACTCTGACATCACTCACTAGCTATGTAAGTATCCTGTCACTGGGAAGGAGAGTCCATATACAAGATGCATAGGTGATTTATACAGCAAGCTGTAAAATTAACACGAAAGCATAGACAAACTCAATAAAGGGGATAAGATGAAATACTGAAAGAGTACTGAGCAACCTAATGGAAATAAGATGTGAAGCCATAAAAGAACAAAGAATTACACCACAGAGAACAAGTAACAAGAGATTTAAATCCATCACTACCTTAACTACATTAAATGTAAATAGAAAAGATTTTATATTGAATTTAAATAGCAAATGACATCCAAAAAGCACAGATTTCTGACTGCATAATGAGGTAAGGCCAAATTTACCTCATTAAGAAATATACTTTAAATATAAATGCATAGACAAATTCAAATTAAAAGAATGAAAGAAAGCTATATAGTGTACACCTAAAAATAAGAAACCCACCATGACAATATATAACTATCCAACAAAGTGGACATAAGGCAAACATTATTACCAGACATTGTAAGACTTCTCGCAATGATAGCTTCACTTAGAAAGAATACTTCATTAGGAAGACACAACAGCCTTGAACAGGCACTCATGAGCAAGTCCAGACTCAGTGATGCTGGAGTACAGGTTACCGCTCCCAAGAAAAAGTTGAAAAACCAAGTGAGAACTATAAACTGTGTTTATGGTTATAACCCACTCTTCCTTGTTCATTAAGTCGAGAGAATGTTTGTGAATCTCTGACTCTATTTCCTCTATATGTTTCCAAGAAGCAGACATACCACCACTACTTACATATTCAATACACATTTACTACTCACTGTGTGTGAATGTACAGGGCATCTATTGTATAATTACTCTTGACAGTTGCTAGGAGGCAGTGAGCGATGAACACAGCCCCTTATGTTCACAACTTTCACAGACTATTGGAGAATGCAGCAAATCCATTATGTTACACTCTGATGTGCGTGCAGTAATTGGAGGTCATAGAGAAGCATTTTGGGTACAAGGTTTTAAGAAAGCAACTTTCTGTTGGGTTCAACAAACTTGAGAGTATTACTATGTATTAAAATTGACTTTCTAAGAATCTCACTGTGTGACAGTAGATGTGTTAGTCTCTCTGGGTCTCAGCTTTCTCACATATTAAAGAAGAGACAAGGAGTCTGTGTTCCTGTTTCTCTGGATTCTGCTATGTTATGATATGTCAACTGTGGCACAGAGGGAGCCATCTCTCTCTAGTTTCCCTGCTGCATATCATTATGATGGGCTTGTGAACCAATATAGATTTGATGGACATAACATACGCCATCTGCACATTTAAGGAAAAAGATTCATGGAAATTTAGCTTATAATGGAACCCAGTAGGATTTTGCACATTATATGAGATATAATGCAATGGTGTGAAATTAAATATGGAATTTGTGGAGAGCTATTCATTAACCATTTCCATGCTGGAAACCAATCTACACATGACTGGAATGAGATAGGACCATTACATGGAGAAACAGGCATTTGCATTGGAAAAATAAAGGAAAAAATATTTTGCTTCTTCATTCAATCTCCTGATTTCCATCCAATGAATGGCTTTCTTGGCAAACAATGACACCCAGAATGTTCATTAAGAGAGAGCCTGGCAGCTTGCGCTGAATTCTTTTCAACTGTTTAGTGTGCTGCAATCCAATTAAATGATACAGGGAAGGCATTAAAAACACCACAGAGGACTGCAGAGAATTCTTGCCATAGGAAACAGCTGAGGTAGAGGTCCTGGGTCCCAGGTTCAAGCCTAAGCTCCTCTGGGTTCCTGATCCCCTGAGGACATTTTATTGGTTTTGGTCTTCTCACCACAAAAGTAGGAGAGTAGTTGGCTAGCACTGTCAAATCAATCCCTCCAAACCCAGTAAGCTAAGTGATACAGTTTTAAAGCAAGGTTAGTTCATCCACCATCAAAGAAAGTACTAGACAAGGCAGAAAAATATTCTAGCCAAAAGCATAAGGCAATTGGGATGGTATGAAGATATCCAAGAAGAAAGGATAAAGTGGTGTTAAATGAACTATCAGCAGGGAGGAGAAGGTGAGATGGAGTTTAACCATCAGCTCTATGGGCAAATAAGGCCCTGATTTGTGACCTTTGCTCATTTCTGTATTGTAAGGAATTCCAGCACAGCTGGTTCCAGCCAACCAGCAACATGATGCTGCTAAATGTGGAGCTGGGAAGGGAGGTGCAGCCTGTCCACCAGCCACATGTGTAAGAGGAGAATAACCTAAGAGCATAGAGTATAGTCATCAGACTAAACAAGGAAGCTATGCATTTGGGGTGTTAATTACCTTTGTTTCCTATGTAATTTATTTCAATGTAGTTTCTTATTATTTTGGTTTTAGTAATGGCTGTTTAGCAACAGGCTTTCAAAATTCTTTATAATATAATGACTTAGATATAAGTCACCTGGGTTAACATAATGTTGGTGAGGGCTCACTTAAAGGTTTTCTGAAGCAACTGGGTTAAGGGATGAGGCTGGGGTTGGGGAAATGATTGACAGTACATGAGGAAGGAGATTCTTTTTTTTTATTTTATTTTGCAATACAATTCAGTTCTACATATCAGCCACGGATTCCCTTGTTCTCCCCCCTCCCGTCCCCCTCACCTTCCCCCCAGCCCTCCCCTCATTCCCATCTCCTCCAGGGCAAAGCCTTCCCCACAGACTGAGATCAACCTGGTAGACTCAGTCCAGGTAGGTCCAGTCCCCTCCTCCCAGGCCGAGACAAGCAATCCTGCATAGGACCCAGGTTTCAAACAGCCAACTCATGCAATGAGCACAGGACCCGGTCCCACTGCCTGGATGCCTCCCAAACAGATCAAGCCAATCAAGTGTCTCACCCATTCAGAGGGCCTGATCCAGTGGGGACCCCTCAGCCATTGGTTCATAGTTCATGTGTTTCCATTCATTTGGCTATTTGTCCCTGTGCTTTATCCAACCTTGGTCTCAACAATTCTCGCTCATATAAACCCTCCTCATTCTCGATAATTGGACTCCCAGAGATCCACCCAGGGCCTAGTCATGGATCTCTGCATCCAGATCCCTCAGTAGTTGGATGAGGTTTCTAGCACGACAATTAGGGTGTTTGGCCATCCCATCACCAGAGTAGGTCAGTTCGGGCTGTCTCTCGACCATTGCCAGCAGTCTGTTGTGTGGGTATCTTTGTGGATTTCTGTGGGCCTCTCTAGCACTTTGCTTCTTCCTGTTCTCATGTGGTCTTCATTTACCATGGTCTCCTATTCCTTGTTCTCCCTCTCTGTTGTTGATCCAGCTGGGATCTCCTGCTCCCCCAAACTCTCTTTCCCTCGACCCTCACCTTTCACTACCCCTACTCATGTCCAGGCTGTTCATGCAGATCTCATTCCATTTCTCTGTCATTGGGTGATCCCTGTGTCTTTCTTGGGGTCCTGTTTTCCAGGTAGCCTCCCTGGTGATGTGAGTAGCAGACAAGTCATCCTTGTTCCACATCTAGTATCTCCTCCACTGCTGGTGGGAATGCAAGCTTGTACAACCACTTTGGAAATCAATATGGCACTTTCTTAGAAAATTGGGAATCCATCTCCCCCAAGATCCAGCTATACCACTCTTGGGCATCTACCCAAGGAATGCTCAACCACACCATAAGAGCACTTGTTCAGCTATGTTCATATCAGCATTGTTTGTAATAGCCAGAACATGGAAACAACCTAGATACCCTTCAACTGAAGAATGGATAAACAAAATGTGGTACATATACACAATGGAATACTACTCAGCAGAGAAAAACAATGACATCATGAGGTTTGCAGACAAATGGATGGATCTAGAAAAAAATCATCCTGAGTGAGGTAACCCAGACTCAGAAAGACAAACATGGTATGTACTCACTCATAGGAGGAAGGAGATTCTTAAAGAGGCAGGATTACTGCTCTGCCATCTCCTGTGAAACACTACCTCTTCCAAGAAGCCCAAAAGACAGTGCAAGTGTTCTCAACCAATTGTCCTTCCAGCATCTGACTCCACATTGAATCAGATGCCCTTTTTTCATATTCTCTCTTGTCACTCACTGTATCTTGATCCAGCATCTTTCATATTGTACACCATTTTGCTTTATTTACCTTCCCCATTAGTTTAGAAGCCACTTGAGGGCAAAGCCCATAAGGAACCTTATCTCCATTACGTGACTGACATAAAGCATTTACAGATAATTTTGGAGTGCAGGAATCACTACCGAAACTTGTTTCTATCAGTCCCATGATATGCATCAATGGGGAATTTTCTATTTACTCCATTTGCTGAATGTGATAAGGGTATCAGTGTGAGTGCAATCTGGACTTTGGAGCAAACAGCTTTGTGCTGAAATCCAAGCATCCTGATGTTGGGCAAGCCAGTGTCACAAAACTCCATCCAAAAGGGGGTCTAACAATGTCCAGTTCATTGAATTGTGAGGGGGGATAAGAGGACACAGGCCAAGAGCTTACCAGGAGAATAATAACAATAGCAATAGCAGTTATAACATCTATTGAGTATTTATAATGCACAGATCATTGCCATACCACATGAGCATTAACTCATTTAATTCCAAACAGCATTAGGTAACATCTGCCATCATCGCCATTTGACAGGAACAACAACAAAAAAGAGTCATAAATACCTTTTAATGTTACCAGAAAATATAGATACTTGATATGAGACAGAGCTAGGGTTCTAATCCAGATTCTCTGGCTCCAGAGAACCAGCTCTTTCATTAGATCAAAACACTCTCATTCCAGGGTTAGAGAGATGGTCCTTCACTTAAGAGCTCTTGCTGCTCTTACAGAGGACCAGAGTTTGGCTCCTACCATTCATGTTGGATGGCCCATAACCACCTGCAACTCCAGCTTCAAGGGATCTAACATCCTTTTTTCACTGGCGCCTGAGCACACATGTGCATACACGTACACGTACACAAAAATTTTAAATATACTCATTTGTATACATATATATTTATATGTATATACAAATACACACATATATACATACTCTCACTCAATATGTGTATACATATATGTATACACACACACACATATACACACACACACACACACACACAATACAAACACACATGCACATTTCTCTCTGATCCACCTTCCTCCTAATAGGCCCATAGTTGTGCTACCAGACCCTTGAAATAACCCCCACTGCAGTTGATATCAAATTTCAGAGGTTAGACCTCCTTCCTTATGTGGAAACTTCAGCATTCCTTATGGTCATGTAGCTCCCATAGGTTTTTATACAGAATTCTTCTGAAACTTGGTGTAGTATTTTCTTAATTAAGGTATAACAATTTATTAATTACTCATTTACTTCCTAATGGTTTCCAAAAAATTGGGACAACTTACACATCAATGGTAAATTCATAATAAGACAATACAAGGAATGAAAATTAGTACTGGAGATATGGGACTACAAACTGAAATTATAGCTGGGTGAGAGGGCACATGTTTGTCATCCCAGCTACTAGGGTGTGCTGAGACAAGAAGATCCTAAGTTCAAGTTGAGCCTGAAAAACATAGTAATACACTACCTTAATTAATTAATCTAAAAATGGAAGGAAAATTCACAACAGGTATTTGGATACGTGTATGTATATATGGGAGTATGTATATGTGGATCACATACAACCAAAATAATCATCTAACCCTTAAATGACATATACCTTTCAGCTTCCTGGCAGCCAATGCCAACAATAATGTGGATATAATACCTGAGTAGAAAAACTTCACCAACAGTTGTATAAAGGGAAAACTAGGGATCCCCATAAACCCTTTTATGGATGAGATTTTAGACCAGAGAAAAAGAAAGTGGCCCCTGTCTTCAAAAAGAGCTCTGAATGAAACACAGCATCAGATATACAGGGGAAGTTTCTCACCATTCCTTGAAGGAAGGTGAGTGGATTTGAGGAATGCCAACATAAAAGCCAGGGAGCCAGTGGTACTGTGAATCTGGAGTAGCCTGCCCAGTCCACCCTTGCTGCAAAGTAGAAGCATAAAGCATAAAGCATAAAGCACTTGTCTTAACTTCCTTTGCTCCCAGACTCCCCTCCTTACTTTACTCCTGTGGGATGAATATTTTTTGAGATAGAAAAGAAAGAAGATCAAGTACTTTTTCTGCCCTTGTAGCTGGACCATTCATTCTGCAGGAACGCCCAGATTTGGATAATGTAATCATGCCCAGAGTGCTGAAATAAAATTATAGGACTGGCCTAGACTGGAGTTTCTCTGAAGAAGTGGGTATATGCTGAAAATTACTTGCTGCCCTTTGCAAAGGTGGCAGTTAAATAACTCAACAAGAGGTCCCTCAGAGAAAATCAATACACACCAAATTGCAAAAATGTGGCTGCAATTTGTGGGGAAAGTGGACTTGATGTGGGTCTGTGCTGGCTGCCAGCATGGAGTCAGTTCTCAAGTGGATTAAAGCATGTTGCAGCTCTCATTCCAAGGGTGAGGCTGGTCCCTTCTTGGACCTGCAGACCCTGTTTCCCAAGGGCTAAAAACAAGTTGGCTTGTGAGCATAACCTTGCTCTAGACTACAGGACCAGTTCAGCCCTGACGTGGGGCCTGGTGTGGCTTCTGTCCCACATGAGCGTGAGCACCCAGTTTCCCAGCTCATAGGGAGACATCATTCTGCATGGTGTCTCAAATCCTAAGGATTTCCCTCAAGTTTCACTTCAGGTCCCCACTCTGAGAACAGGATCCTTTTGTGATTCTCATTCCATATCTTGTTAAAACAAACAAACAAACAAACAAACAAACAAACAAACAAAAACTCTACCTGCTAGGAAAGCAGTCTAGGAAAAGATTCTGCTTGCTACTATTTTCCTACTAATGACATGTGCTGCTGGAAATGGCCTTTGAAAAATGTCATTGACATCTGACATTCTGTACATTGTATTTAGAGAACACCATGGCTTCCAGACGGCCTTGAATAAGTGGAATTTCCCCCATGGTACAAACTCAGCTAATGGAAGCTCACTCTGTTCATTCTTTACAGTCGGCTAAGTCCCTGATAATCCAAGGCATCACCACAGCTATTTGTACCAACTGTGCTAGCTTCCTGGAGAGATGGTCCCTGAGCTGTCACCAGGGTTTAGCTGGAGGACGCCTGCTAAGCCATCCCCTTCCTGAACTCCATCCTGAAGTAGTCTCCTCCTGCACTGTTTCTGTCAGTATACTGGCTTCCTGATCTCAAGCAATAAACTTGTATTTACTTACTTGTATCTCAGCTTCTTGTCTGACTTTCCTACAATAATATAAATCACATGAGGATAGGGAACTTAATAACAGCTATATTTCTAGGCACTGGCACTGTATCCAGGTCATGACAGGTAGAAAATGTTTGAGAAATGAACATATTAGTAATTAAGTAAAGAATATTCTAGATTCATCCTCCAATGGACCTATGTAATGACTGGCAGTTGCCATTTGATGGAATCTATCATTTGTGACAGGATCTTGCTATGTAGTTCATGCTAGCCTAGACTATATTGCCTAGCCTAAGGATAACCTCATACTCAGTTCTCTTGCCTTACTTCCTGAGTACTGAGGTTATAGGCATGAGGCACAATACCAGGCTGGAACCTGTGGTTTTAATGGGACTGTCCTATTAGATGTTAGCTACTAATGACAATGCTTAGGTCTACATTGCTACAAGATTGCATTATCTACATCATTTCCCCAAGCTTTGGGCGTTCATAGATACCATTTTATTAAAGTGCAATATTGTGACAAAATCCAAAGGATAGAGCTAGATATTGGGTCTGCTTCACTTGGATTAGGGATGTGAAGACACAAACTGAAGTACTTCTGGGGGATTTGGCATTCTGGGCTTGGAAATCTGAAGCTCCACAGGTGCTCCCTCCACCCTACTGCCTGCCTCCTAGAATGGGCTTTCCTCTGCAGGCACCAAACTCCAGTTCCACATGTACTTACTTCCCTCTTCTGCTGTATTTCAGCACTGCAATTAGCTGCTCAGTGTCCCACCGCATCACAAAATACACCACGACCCTGGATTGGAACAGTTGGTTTCTAAATTTGATGGTAAGCCAGTGACAAATCCCTCGACCAATCCATTACAAATTTTGCCAGACATCTAGTGCCAAGAAAGCAGGACAGATTTCTGTGAAAGGATTTTTAACAGATGGGATCATTCGAATCAGTTTTATTATTGTCTTAAAAATGCATCTAATGCACCCACAGTGAGGCTTGGAAGGACACTGACAAAATCTGAAGTTGAAATTAAACTGGGAAAGCATATGCTGGGCAGATTCTCAGTGTTAGTGAAGTCCTCCCTAATTACTGCTCTGTTCCCAACAAAAAGAGGCTTACATAGTCAACCTGCCCTGAGGTGGTGTCTCAATAAGCCTAGAAAGCTAATGTATCAGGGGAGCTTCAGAGCTATTGAAACAAACTGAGTGAATTTAAAGACTCTCCTAATTTCTCTTAAAACCTGGTGGTAGGCTCATGAGACCAAATATAAACAAACAAAACAGTTCACCAGACATCAGAAAGCACAGGAGAAACCAACTGGCCACAATGGAGGAGCCTTAAGCTCCTTTTCACAGTCTCTGAGGCTTAACACTTCCAAGACTGAGCCTGGCTCCTTACCTTCTCCTGCTAGCCCATCACAGGGACCTATGCTTCTATGCTTGTGCTCACAAGGCTTTTATTAAGTGCAAAGCAAATGTGCTAAGTGTAATGCAAATGTGCAAATTAAGTTCAAGGCAGTGGTTCTGGGGCTGTGGGATAGCTCAGTTGGTAAGGTGCTTTTCACACAAGCATGATGATCTTCAGCACCCATTAGAAATCCAAGCACAGAAGTGTGCATCTATAACCTTGGCCCACAGTTGGGTGAGACAGGTGCATCTCTGGAGTTTACTGGCCAGGCAGTCTAGCCCAGACTGTGAGCTCCCAGTTCAGTGAGAGACCCTGACTCAAAATATACAGTGGAGAGTGATAGAAGACACCCATAGTTTATCATAGAGTTGGGGAAGCAGAGGTTAGCCAGACAGAGTCTGTCTGTCATCTGTCTGTCTGTCTGTCTGTCTGTCTGTCTGTCTGTCTCTCTCTCTCTCTCTCTCTCTCTCTCTCATGGGTAGTATGTATTGAATCCTGGGCCTTGTGCCTACTGAGCAAATATTCCACCACTGATCTCCATCCAAAGTCCTCCACACCAGAGCTCAAAGATTTGAGATGACTCTATTAGAGTGTAGGAAAACTAAGCAGTGATATCTATTGATCTCATGTTAAAATGGTCACTTTCTAGATACACGCGTTGTAATGGTTAAATCTGACCATTGACCTAATTGGATTAAGAAATACCTTGGATATTATTGAGGCATACTTTTGGGCCTGTTGTGGAGTATTTCCAGAGAGGGTTAACTGAGGAGGTAGAATCTACCCTGAATATGGGCAACACCATCCTATGGTGCTAAAGTGCATGACTGAACATAAAGGAAAAATGGCAACTGAGTATCAGTACTTATCCCCTCATCTACATATATAACACAATATAGCTCCTGTCTTGTGTTACCACAGTCATGTCTTCCCCACTGTGACAAACTGTATCCCTTCAAACCATGAGTCACAATAAATCTTTCCTCCCTAAGATTGCTTTGGGCAGGTATTTAGTCATAGCAATGAGAAAAAACAAACAAACCAAACCAAAAACCTAATTTATGTGTTAAATAAAGAATATAATTAAAATTAACTTTATTCATCTATTCTTTATCTTGTTTAATGTGACTACAATAGATACTTATTAACACATTTGTGGCTCAAATCATACTGCTACTGCACAAAGTTGCTCCTGTGGACAGTGTCCCCAAACTGCCTTGTCATCTGAAGTACCTTGGGGGAACTCTCAAAAGAGATATTCTGGATCTCTATGCTCTGGTGATTCTGAATTGCTAGATGTTTATGGACTTCCACTATGGAATTCTATTTGTTATGTGCTCTTTAGGTTACTCCCTAGCTTTGATTACAGGAGATCCTGGTCTCTGTCTTACAGCAGGACCACCACTGTGTATCAGATTTAAAAACAGCTCAGCTTTCATGGTCAGGGTGCAGGTTCAATTGATTTGGGTAGAGCCTGGGATTTTTTTTGAAAGTGATTCTCAAGGATCAGTCAAGGATAGAAACCGATTCTCTTCTTTGCTCATTGCTGGACACATGGTTGCCATGGAGACCCTTCTTCATTAGACTGTAGCCCCTGTGAGGGCATACTCTTCACCAACTCCATCTGTCTATGTAGTGGTCTCAAGAGTATGACAATATGAAGGGAGCTCAGTTGGCCTTGTTTAGTTGGTATACTGGCAATAGCTTTCTTCTTCTTGGTTGTCTCCACTTTTATCTCTAGTTTTCATTCTCTTTGTTTTTTGACCCCATGTGTCTTTTCCTGAGAAACTGGAATGCTCAGTTTTTTGTCTCTCTAGAGATCTTTCCCAGCAGCAATAAGAGCCCCCCCACACCTCTGCTGTTAACCCCACCTTCTTTACTAGAAAGGTTGAAGAAATATGAGCTATGGAAAAGAAAGAGCAGAAGACAAAAGCTTCAAGCTACCTCTGTCTTCAGCTGCAGTCTTGTGCCCAAGTCCCATTACTTAGCACAGGATGACAGAGGCATGTCCAGAACCTAGAGTGTCAGGAGATCTGGATTCTAGGCTTACTGCTGCCAGTAACTGCCTTGGGACCTGTGTTAGATTGTTTTCTATAGCCATATAAAATATCCCAGATTTTGAAAAACATAACCAGTGGAAGTTGACTCACAGTTTGTGGGGTTGGGAAATCCAAGGTGAATGGGTTGCATCTGGTAATGGCCTTCTGTGCTACATCATACTATGTAGGATGGAAGGGTGAATGCATGAGACAGGAAAAGAAGGGAGGCCAATGGCTGGAGAGACAGCTCAGCTGTTAAGAGCAATGGCTACTCTTCCACAGGACCTCAGTTCCATTATTAGCACCTATATGTTGTCTCACAGATATCTGTAACTCCAGTACCTGGGAATCCAATGCTCTCTTCTGGCCTCTGTAGGGCACCAGGCATGGCAAGCAAGTGGTGCACAGAAATACACGCGGGCAAAACACCCATACACAAAAAAAAAAATAATAATTTAAAAAGAATGTCAGTCAAATTCTTCTTTCATCAAGACCCCACTCCTATAATAACTAAATTATTTTATTTATGAGGACACAGTCCTCATGACCTGGTCACCTTTCCAAGATCCTACCTATTAATAGCATCATGATATGGCAACTAAATTTCAACATGCGCTTGAGAAGGCACACCAAAGCCTAGTAATCTGAGTAATCTGGCCACCCCTCTTTAGACTCACTTCATTAATCTATAACAAAAGTAGGGCAAACAACAAACAGTAAAGAATTTACATTCATGATGACTATGTGATTCTTTAGGGCCCACTCACTCCCTGACTCTCTAGTCACAGTGATTCAAGCAACATCTGCTGGGGCTAGGCAGTGGGTGTGTGCTCCAGACACATCAGGGAACAAAAAGCCATTGGTCTTTGCCATGGACTTATTAGACATTGCAGTGTGGCATTATAATTGTGATGACTTCCTTCTTTGGGGAATCTTCTTTTGATGCTGGTAGATTAGACCTCAGTTTAAGCAGTTCTCAGGTAGTAGAGGAACCTGTTTGTTTTCTGTAGGAGCAGTGAGAGTGAGTGAGAGAGAGAGAGAGAGAGAGAGAGAATCAGCTCAACCTATACAGACCAAGGGTTTCTAATTAATGACCAGAATGCTGATCTCCTCAAAAATATTTCAGAGTGATCCTTTTGTCACCCCATTGTTGACTTGCATGATCTGATGAATTAAGAAAATAAAGAAATGATTTTTAAAAATTATTGGAAACCTTTAAAATAAAATCTAAGGCAGGACGAGGCAGTCTTGATGTGGCACAAGGATTCCCATATGATACTAAAAGAAATAGCACTTATGAAGGTCATTTCCTCCTACCATCCAAAGGTGGGACAATAAAAATAAAAATATATGATTTTAAATTATTTTGAGTCACTGGGTATGCAGCAGACAATGGAGGCAGAAAAGTGAGTCTCTTTTGTGAACTAAGAAATTACCTCTCTTCTGCATGTTCTCTGAGACACCAGATGACAGAACAGTGAACTGCATGATTCTCACTGGGAGAGGAACCTTTGAGCTTCTTCTTTTTTTTTTTTTTACTTTGCAAAATTACTTGCTTTTTTTTACATCAAAAAGAGGGGGGGGAATCTTCTGAATGAGTGAGTGGGTAATTGAAAACATTGTAGGATTACAGAAGACAGTAAAAATAAATGTAATTAAAAGAGGCCAAAGATCATCTGTGGGTTGTACATAAATAATGAGGCTACGTGAGATGAGTAATGAGAAGGAAGTCTCTCTTAGTGACAATGTAGGCACAGTGACAAGGTGCTCAAAGCTGGCCCTGCCAGGAGGAGCATGCTGCCATAATCCTAAACACGAGAGGCTCAGACCTAATCAGCCCTCCAGCATGGAGCCACATTAGGGGGGTTGTCCTTTAATACACTGATGGCATATTTGGGAGCCTTGGTAGTGACCATGCAAAACTCAGTTAAGACAAAAACAAATGGAATGTTGCATGCCTTAGAAATGCTTACCATGTTTACTAAATACCACTGTGTGCCAAGCCCTAACTTAAGGACGCTATTGAAATCATGGTGCTACTTCACCTAATTCTCTAAAGACAGTTGGGTCCTTCTCCCCATCCCCATTTTATGGATAGAAAAATTAAGACTTGAAGAGATTGATACAAATCTTCCCTCATAATGCCATATAAGGAGGTTGGCCTTTGTAAGACCTTTCTTCAGGCATCTACAGACCAGTACATACCTCTCCCTTTGGTGACACTTCTGCTGTGAGAAAAATGGTTAAATTTTGGAGCACGGATATTTTCATGAGAGAAGAGAGATGTAACACAATGGATTTTAGATAGATGGGATGTGCTGATGTGATTGCTTTGGGCCTGAAAGAGAAGAAGAAAGGAAATCAACATTTATTGACTACTCTTTGGTACTAAATATGACCCCAGGCCCTCTTGAAAACCACAGTGTCATTAGAAGTTCCTGATAGTACGAAGATTCATTATTAGACATTGCTATGTTTTTAGTCTCAAAGAAGTTGAACAACTTTCTTAAAGTAACCCAGCTCTTAAAGGGCAGAAAGGTTGAACTCCAGGGGTCATGTTTGCACAGGCTGTAACCACACAGAGTTAGAGCAATGGATCCCAGAAGAGAAAGGATTACGTACCAAGCACACATGAGCAAGAAAGAAGTCTAGGAATGTTGGGGACATATTCCCAGTTTATGATCGAATAACTGATCTCCAGTGAGATGCAAACATTGTGCAGTGATAAAATGTATACGAGTGAATAAGCTAATGTTTGAGAATATGCCTGATGAGTGCTGGCTCATCTCAGTCCTGACATCATTCAGTGGCTGCCAGAGCCACAGATTCAATCCAAGTGGTTTCCATAAGATAATCCTAATGGGGGACCTGATGTAGATGGTCCTTTATTCTGAGGCTATGAAGAGGGGTCTGTCTGAAGGCCTACTGGGGGCTGTGCCCAGCAGGATACTATCTAGGGATATGGGAAAGAAGACATTGCATTGGTGAGGAGAAGGGAGGAAACATGGTTGAAAGCATAAAGAGCAGGCTGGATGCAGCCAGACAATGAAAATCATGGCAGAATAAGTGAAGGAATAGCATGGACTGAGGCCAGGAGAGCAGTGAGGTCCAGGAGCTTATAGAACAAGGAAGGGAGAAAGAGGGGCTGAGTATGATAAGTAACAAGGAGGTGATGAGCAGAGTTCCCTATGCAGGACAAGCTCAGGATTCTTAGCGTTCTATTCTCCACAGCCAGCCTCAACATCCCTGCTGGCAGTAGCCAGCCTCCACAAGGACTAAAGGAAACCTGACTCCTTGCACTCTCACTTTCTTATAACCTCTCCCACGGTATAGCAGGGGGTCTGTGTGGTAGGAGGAAGATGGACAGAAGACTGTCAAACTTGAGCCTTGTGAAGTTCCCTGGCCCCCTCTCTCTGCCAGACTGTGTACTTAGGAGAAGCTGCCATGTGCAGAGCAAACCCAATGAGAACTTGGTGTGAGGAGGAGCAAAAGACAGGCAGTCCTGGGACTGAGCTTGAAGCATGTCCTCCAACAAAGTCAAGCTCAAAGGACCAGAATTCCAGCTGACCCGGGATCGAACCCACAAACACCAGGAGAAGCTGCTTCCACAGTTCTGGCCTTCAGAAACTGTGAGATATAATAAATGATTGTCATTTAATGCTGTGATCTACCACACAAGAGTAAATGCCTCAAACACAGCCCATAGTGGGAGGACAAAGGGGTGGACGCAAGGTCACACAGCACAGTATACCTCAGACCCTACATTATTAAGTCTGTCTGACATTACATCTACTCTTTCCCATATACCATGCTGTTTCTGCTGGTTTCCTTAATGTTAACCAGAAACTAGCATGCCCATGCTAATCCATCAGTACTTCCTCAGCCTCCTGCTCCATGCCAGTGACTAAGCCCCACAATGGAGGGCGTGCCCTGAGAAAACCCAAGGTAAATCAAACAGTGTCTCTGCCCTTTATTTTTCTTACGTTCTTATTAGAAAAATAGTGGTGTGACTTCATAAGAGAGCACATAAAATAGCTATAATAAAGACTGGTAATTTGGGCTAGAGGAAGAACTAAACATCTGAGAAACAGCAGTGACTCTTTCGGAATGAAAAACCTCGTGAAGGTTCCACAGGGCAGAAGAATGAGGATATGGGTGTGGCAGAAATAGGAAGGGGGTGGAGGGGATGTAATTTTTGAAGAGAAGAAACCTGAGTAGCCAAACTATGACAGCACAAACTGCTAAGCATTTGGGGACCATCATCACTATAGTGAAAAGAAAAAAAGACACTACACACACACACACACACACACACACACACATACACACACACACACACACACACACACACAGACATACATACACTTCTTTTTCATGGCTAGCCATTGGCTTTAAGAAGAGATGAGAGAGTAAACACTTTCATTACTATGGTATTCCACCAAATTCATAATAGAACAGCAGGTCATCGCTCATTCATGGCTTTCATACACATTTTCATTTACCTCCCACAATTTGTTAACCCCACTTCATAGATAAGATTAAGCGTTCACAAAAGTTAAGTAGTCTTCATAAGTTTGCTGACTGGGGATGACTGGGTGGGGTTAAGTCTAGGCTTGCTCCTGTCCCTCCCCCCACTTTTCTGGTACATTCTTTGTTCCCTGTATTACTGCAAGGGCTCTAATTTGTCTACTCTCCTCCACTTCACACTGTTTCCACATGGCATGCAGTAGTCCTCATAAAGCATAGCGCTGTTTTTACTATGCCTCTCCCAAACCTCCCAATAGTCCTGTCCTAAAATGGAGTTCAAATCACCTCCCACAACTCTTAGGCCTGTGTGATCTAATTCATGGCAACCCCCAGACCCCATCACTGGTTCTCTGGCCTTCCTTGAATTGTTCTGTTCTGGAATATTCCTTTCTAGTTTTCTCTCTGCTTCTGTGTCTGTTCAGAAGGCATCCTGACTAACCAGTCAAACGCCTGTCATTCTGCCAGCCAGGCACTGCAGATCCTCTTGTCTATTGCACTGCCCATCTGACATCCTATCCTCCTATTCCTCCACTGCTTCATAATCTGGGCCCCATAGAAGCAATTCCTTTGATTTGTATTGTCCAAAGCTATGTAGCATAACCAATTTTATCCTAGGACTCTACCCTGGAAGATTCATTTCCTAGGAACTTTCCCAAACTGTTGGTCAGACAGGAGGGCTGAGTTCAAGTTTAGGCTCAAGACGCTGACCATTGACAAATACCACACTTCAGATCACCACATGTAACTCCACAAGCAAGAGATGTTCATTTAGACACTGCCTCTGAAACCTTCGTCAAGGTTTCCAGTCAGAATATGCAGCTTCTTCTCCTTGGCTTCCACCTCATGGTATAAATACCTTCATTTGACTAAACTTTCCATTCTGGATATTCACTTGAATTCTATCTGGCTACAAGTGAGGAGCTACATGTCTGTGCACCTAAAACTATAAATGAGAGGTGCCCAAAAATGTTTTCTGAAATAAATATCTGTGGAGAGTTGACAAAAATCCCCAGAACAAACCCTCTGTGATGAAGTCATCATTGTTCACTAATAGAATAATTTGGAATGAGTAATGGGAATGTCACAGGCAGGGAAATGTATAACAACAGTACTTGGGCTATATAAACAGGGATTGACAAGGTTGCAGAAAAAGAGTGTAAGGATAAGTGTGTGTGTGTGTGTGTGTGTGTGTGTGTGTGTGTGTGTGTGTGTGCGCGCGTGTGTAAAACATGGAGGTAGAAATAGAGTGGAGGAAGGTACTAAGATTAAGAAGTAGAAATAGAATTGTATTGCAAAATAAAAATAAAAAAAAGAAATTTAAAAAAAAGAAGTAGAAATAGAAACACAATACAGATGAGCCAAGGAAACAAGAAAAAAATGAGAAAGTAACTTGAGTTTTAAAGCTGAAGATGTTTATTGAAACATTATATGAGACTGGATAATCAAAAATATCAAGAAGGATATACATGTTATAGAAACAGGTTTGTTGCACATTTTACATAGAAGCAGGTTATACAGTAAGTATAAGGCAGTCTGGCATGAACTTTGTAACTAAGGTCATGGTTAAAACTTAGTTGTGGGAATCCAGGGCTGAGAACAACTTTTCTGAGCTTTCGAATGCTCACTTATAAAGTGAGAATGACTACAGTGGTGTCCCTACAGTGGACCCGCTAAAGGTTCACTGATTTGATACATGTATACATGCTACATAGAGTAATGCTATACTTCTGTGAGGAGCTGTTTAGAGAAAGTGTATGTGTGTGTGTGTGTGTGTGTGTGTGTGTGTGTGTGTATTTGTAGTGGGTGCATGTATGTGTGTATAGTATGTGTGTATAGCATGTGTGTATAGGTGTATAGTGTTTGTAGTGGTGTTTGTAGTAGGTGTGTGTATTGTGTAAGCCCATGTTGGAGGCAAAATGAAAGAATATTAAAAATGGTGGAGTTACAAACTATGGATAATTTAAAGTTCTCTGTCCTTTGAATCTACTTGAATGTTTTAGTTTTCTTCAATAATAAAGCACATTAATGGTTTGTACTTGTAATAAAAAACCAAAAGAAGACAGGAGCCAGAGTCTGCGTAGATATGGGGACTTGGGGTACAGAGCTGGGAGAAGGATGGGCAAGGGTGAGGCTAGGAGAAAATGACTGGAGAGGAAAACCAGGAGGGACAGAGAGGGAAGATAGGATGCCCGTCAGCCAGGTACCCATGCTGGCTTCTCTGCTTCCAGACTGAAGACAGGCATAGTTAAGAAGCAGACAATAGCCAGCCCACTGGAGTGTGAGCTCGGAAGAACTAAGCACTCATATTTGTGTACTGAGGACTGTTTGCAGAGGCTCAGCAATCTGCTCTGTGTTCTAGGTTAAAGTTCCTTTGTGGTTTTGTTGTTGTTTGTTTGTTCTGAGAATACCTGTAAACAAAAGCTTTCCTTTTCTCTTGGATCTCTTTAAAAATAGCATGAAATCTGAGAGATTTAATTCTTCCACAGGGAAGCATTGCAGAGCTATAGTTTGGCTTCGTTTAGCAATTTCATTTACGGGGTAAAGTGTCAGTTGCAGGCCTGATTCTTTGCCAAGACAGCATCCCGAGAACTCTGAGCAAAGTTGACAGCTGATGTTACCAAAGCAAAAGGCTCTCGCTTCACCAGGGCCTGCTCAGAGCTCCAGAGACAGGGCTCAGGGAAAGCGCTGCGAATACATGTATTTTTCAACAAATATGCACATAAAACATAGAGAGGCTATGAATATTGTAGTATTCTGATTTACGTGCTACAACAGAAAAACAAGTGGAAAACTGGTGAGATCTAAAGAGGTGGTTACAGAAGAGAGCAGCCTTCGGGGAACTGGTGAGGTGGGTATGCCAGTTTTCTATATTATCAGGAGAATCTATCTGTGAATCTAAAATGACCCAAAATTGGGACAGTTTATTGAAGGCCGTCTGGGAAGAAGCACAATGTTAGTGATGGTACCTTATGCATTAGTGTATCTGTTTGTGTGTGGTGTGTGTGTGTGTGTGTGTGTGTGTGTGTGTGTCTGTGTGTGTGTCTCTGTGTGTGTCTGTGTGTGTGCTATGGTGTACGTGTTGGCATATGTGAATGTAGGCATAAGTGTGCCACAGTGTATGTGTGGAAATCAGAGGACAACCTCAGGTATCACTTCCAGTGTTCCATCTTGTTTGAGACAGGGTCTCTTTTTGTGGTTTGCCAATATAGGTCTCCAGGCTAGCTGGCCATGAACTTCCAGGGATTGCCCTGTCTTTACCTTCCTTCTCACTGTGGGAGCACCCGGGTTCCAGGCGCATGCTGCCATATCCAGCTTTAGAAAGGTTCTGGGGATCTAGACTTCGGTTCTCAAACTTTCTCAGCAATCACTGAACCATCTCCCTAGCCTGTGATAGTTTTTTATTTATTGAACCCCCATATGTGCTCACTGGCTCCAGGTCGTTTCGGCAGACCCAGTAGATAAATATTCCCCATCTGAATCCCTCACATTGTCACAGGTTTCTCCCCTCTCCAGGTCCCATGGGGCCTCTTCCCAAACCTCTTTAAATCCCTCTCAGCTGCTCTTCCTCATTGAAGAGCACACAACTTTGAATGCTTCAGAGGAACCACGTGGAATTGCCATTACCTCACTCTAACCTGTTTCCTCGTCCCTCCTGAGTAGGGGTTTCTTAGACTCAGAAGCATCATATATTGGACAGAGCTAGTCTTGGTTATGGAAATCCCTGTACAGTGCATTGGAAAATCTAACAGGTAACACAGTTGGGATTTAAGCTGATATCCTATCTCAGAGTTGACTTCCTAAGCCACTATGCCAAGAAATTGCTTTGTGCTCAACTTTTTAGCTCCCACTACACAAACCCAGAAATTTTTGCATACTGTACCTGTTTAATAAACATCTACATATATAGTTAAGCATTCTCATCCCTCTGAATAGCCAGGCAGTTATCATTGGGTTTCCAGCCTTGCCCTAGGACAGGTGGCAATCACTACTTTCTGTGATAAAGGTTCAGTAGCACTTCTGAAAAGAATAGCCCAGACAGGCCTGCCCCCTGCCCCTCACACCCACAGTGTTTTTTTTTTAAAAAAAAAAACAACAACTATAAATGTAACCAAGCAGCTTTGAATGTTTCAAACAGTGTTTGAGCCTGATGTAACTTGAGGCTCATGGGGATAGAACTGTACTTAGTAGATGGAAATAACTTTAAGCTTACTACACTGGGGTGTTTCTTCTTTGAAGCAGTCATCACTAGTATCAACAGCCATGTTTTTAACATGTGCTAGGCTCTGTTTTCAGTATCTCATGTACATCAAGTTATTTAATTCTATCATTGTCCTGATTTTACCACCAAGAAACTGAGGCATGAAGACCTTAAATAAAGTGTCTGAATGATATAACTCTAGAGACAAAACTCCCAGCCAGTATTTCATATTGCCTCTCAAAGAAATGGGCTGCTTGTGGGTGTTAAACACTCTCAGGCTGGAGCAGAGACAGAAAGCCCAGAACATTTCTGCCCTGGGTAGGCTTCTTCCCTGAGATCCTTTCTGTTGTCTCTAGTTGCAAGATTCTCCAGCACAGAAAGTGTATCTCAGCTTGTCGTCTTCAGTGCTTTTCATGGTGTCTGACACAGTAGGCCTGTACTAAAACTCAATTGAAACCCTAAATCTCAACATCTAGGGTCTGTGAAGACAGGAAGAGCGGTTCTTATTCTGGAAGCCCTTCCTGTGAGAGACAAGCACTTTCTGTCTGGAGTCAGCTCTGCTCACATGGTGATGACATCATCCACTGCCTCTGAGTCCTGAAGGTCAGATGGCATGGCTTTTGGCGGGCATCCCTAGTCAGCCCCCAGACAGGCACTGAGTTCATCAAGGACACTCTTTAAGAGTCTGATAAATCAAATTACAGTGACCCAAGCATGCACAGTCAGTTGAATCCCTTGAATAGCTCAAGTCCCTAATATATCTTTTGGAGAGGAGACGCTGGACTGTGCAATGGGACAGATAATAGACCTCTTTCAGGTCATACTGGATGAAATCAAGAGCCAGTCATTAAAATTGCGATTAGCTTTGGATAACTCGAATTTAAAGAAAGAATAAAGAACAAATTTATGAAACAGAAATGAGATTTACAAGGGGTGGTTCTAAGTACCACATTAAAAAGAATAATAAAAAAAGCAACCAGGAAGGGCTGTGCAGGCATTGGATGAGTGAAGAATTATCCTTTACTGCAGGAAGGACCTTTGAGGGGAGAGTCCCAAGGCTGGACAAGATGGACACTCCAGGAATGTATTCTGTAGACAGATGTAACTTGGTGGGAGACAGAACCCTAAAGACCCGGTGCAGAGTCCAGGTTCCTTAATTAGCTGCAAGATCCCTGCATCTCAAATTGTTGTTTTGTAAAATGAGGATAATAACACCTTCTCAGGGCACTTGAGAGGATTTGAGATAATGTATGGAACAAGCAGACAGCCGATAAACAGGAGCTGTTAGTATTAGACATTGTCCACAGAGCAGTTGGTAGGAAGTGGTCCATTCTCTGCTCTCCCAAGGCTTGGCCACTAGAACTGGGGAGTTATCAACAGGGTTCTTGCATGGATTGGGATTTGGGTTAGGTGACCGTAGAGTATGAGTTCCTTTGACTGTATGCTGCTTAATTACACTTTTAACTGTATTTCCCACAGACCCTCTGTGTACATGTCTTCCCTCCACTCATTCATGCCTTCAGGTCTTTTGACAAAACATTTACCATCTCCCTTCTTTAGCCATTAATAGTCAATAAGAGCAGGCTTGACACAAGTAGACGTTTTACGTGCCTACATCAGTCTCTCTATCTGCCTATCACAGATCAGTTGTCTAACCATCTATTGGTATCTGAGCACAAGGGAAGGGCTTCTATCTCTCACTTGGAGAAGTGGGGGGTGTAGTTCTAGAAAACAGGTTATGCAGCAAAGCACTAGAGACAGTGTCTAGTGTGTGTGTGTGTGTGGGGGGGGCAGCACTCCAGACAGAGGACAAAATGTGAGTGAAAGCCAGGCCGAGTGAGTTGGAGTTTTGTGTGTATGAGTCTTCAACCAGTTCACGGTTAAGAAAGAATAATTTTAAAGTAGCCATTTGGTGAGGGATAAGGCTAGAGGCTTTGGTACAGGAAAACAACAGGTGGGCGTTCTTAACTAAGTAGGAAGAGTTTAGGACGCTGAAGGATGCTGCATAGGGACTTGGAGTGTTGTAATTTCTGCCTCCTACTTAGAGGCAAGAGAGAAGTACAGGACAGGAGATGGTAAAGCAGCCAGTAAAAACCAGCAGTAACCTGGGAAGTAGAAGATGAAGCCCGATGCATCTGGGATGAAGAGAACTGGAAGAGTAAGCGTGTGGGAGTTAGGACCTGGCCCCTGGGAAGGAGGAGGAGGACTTTGGAGTAAATCCGGCTTCCAGGTCACTTACACAGCTGGCTGCTGAGGTCAATGATCACTGTAGCAGAGACAATGGCAAGAGTAGGGTGGGAAAAGGAAGGGCGGCAAGGAGTCAAGACTATTTTTCTGGGTCTGAGATGCCTCTGCATCACCTACCTGGTGCTGCCCAGCAAATGGTTCCTAGCACTTTGCACTAGGAATATCTAGTTTTGGAATTTTTAGCCAAAAACACAGTGTTCAAGGAATGGTCATAAATGAGGTTATCCCAAGGAAATATCCATCCTGAGCAGAGCAGGAGGATTTAGAACTGATTCAATTGAAAGAAAACAAGAGGCACCTCACATGGAAGCCAGGCTGTGGGAAGAAAACTTAGCCAAGGCCCTCAGTAGAAGCTAGATGCCAAAGTCTTCTAGAAAGGAGATTGTGGAACAGCAGGATGTTGAAGGTTAGCCATTTGCAACTGTGGCTGGAGCTGGTTCCAGAGTCCTTGCAGCTGGAAAGCAGACCAAGGATGAGAGGAGCAGAAAGAGGCTAACAGGAGGGGATTGTAAGATCTTAACTGAGAAGGGGAAGGGAGAGAGAGAAGAAGGGGAGGGAGGGAGAAAGAGAGAGGAGAAGGGAGGGAGGGAGGGAGGGAGAGAGAGAGGAAAAAGAGAGGGGGGAAGGAGGGAGAGAGACGAAAGGAAAGAGAGAGGGAGGGAAGGAGGGAGGGAGATGGAGAGAGAGGGAGAGGAAGAGGGAAGGAGGGAGAGGAAGGGAAGGGAGGAAGGGAGAAAGACAGAGGGAGGGAGAGAGGGAGGGAGAAATAGAGAGGGAGAGAGGGGAAGGAGGGAGAGGAAAAATAATCTGAGAGTATCACTCAATATGGTAAACACTCAGGGCAATTTAAACCATTGTTTGTTTAAAATTAGACAGACCTGAGTAGGTTCATATACTGCAAGGACACAGCCATCAATGGAAGGAATGAAAGAGAACCAAGCAAAGAGATATTTGATGCCACAGACTCCAGGGGTACCACTGAAGAAGGGACTGAGCTCTTCTGAGCTTAGGCAAGCAGGTGGGAATCCCACAGGACAAGTCATCTCAGAAAGAGGGAGAAGAGTTCAAGCCAGGAGTCCACAGGCAGGCAGTGTGCTGTGCTCTGCTACCAAGTGGCTTTGTAAGCTGACAGAGACACATGAAGTCCATCAACTTTGCATCCCTCATGCAGAGAGTGGGATGAAAGTGTTGCCTTACAGGTTACTATGGTGATTCCTAGATCAGTGATTCACAACCTAATGCTGTGACCCTTTAATACAGTTCCTCATGTTGTGGTGACCCCAGCCATAAAATTATTTTGTCGCTACCTCAAAACTGTAATTTCGCTACTGTTATGAATTGTAATGTAAGTATCTGATATGTGACCCAAAGGGATCATGACCCATAGGTTGAGAAGCCCTGTACTAGGTGCCCATAAGCCAATTATTTTGTGCTGCTCTTGTCTGTGATATTGCCATTGCGGTTTCAAGTATAATTCAATGACCTTTGGTGACCTCCAAATCAGGAGACTTAATCTTTGCAGCTTTTGTGAAAAGTGTGTTTTAAGTTCTCTACAACCTTTGTACCAACACTTTTGGGGGTACAACCTTGTTTTCTTAATTAAGGCATGTCTTGTGTAATATATACATGTATTAGGGGAAGTCT
Organism: Peromyscus californicus insignis; assembly: GCF_007827085.1. Classification (NCBI taxonomy): domain Eukaryota; kingdom Metazoa; phylum Chordata; class Mammalia; order Rodentia; family Cricetidae; genus Peromyscus; species Peromyscus californicus. The sequence goes on from NW_026294573.1 coordinate 47,499,955, forward strand.
TTTCCTCCTCTTTTTACCTGTAGACATCCTAGCTGGTTCCATTGAACAAACTGGGTTTTTAATGAAACATCACCTTAAAAAGATTTTGACCGTTCCTCTGGAATTTGTTTGAAAATTGATTTTGAAAAACTTCTAATATGTGTGCAAACAATTAGTGTGCAACAGACTTTTTAAAGGGGAACATGGTGGAGTGTGGGAGCTGTGTGCTGGGGCCGTGTGGCCAGGTGGTACTTTGGTTTTTACCTCAGTGTTAGAACAGCTGTGACTCAGGTGGGCCCTGGTGGGCACATTCACATAAGACCCACTGGGAGCCTGCAATCTTGAGCGTCTTTTAAATTTGCTCTCCGTCCGCTTCTTCCTCTTTCTGTCTGACTTTACCTGTCTTTCAAGAGAGGGAAGAAGGTAACATAATTCTGTTTTTGGAAAATAAACAATATAAACATAGAAATCATGACCTCTGAGTTTTAGAGTCTACAGAAATCATACCAACACACACACACACACACACACACACACACACACACACACACACACACACACACACTGCTGTTTACTGGTCAGCATTACAGTGATCATTTTTGGTTAGGTGCTATGGTTGCTCTGGGCTCAGAGAGAGGGAAGGATATGACTCTCAAGCTTAAAAACTCCCCACAGGGAGGCTGGGGAATTTCTGAGTGCATAAGAGTGTTTCCCATGAAAGCTGGAAGACTTGAATTTGAATTCCCAGCACTCATGTAAAAAATAAAATAAATAAAAAATTCATGCAGGGCTGTACATACACCTGTGATCAGTGCGGGGAAGGCAGAGACAGGAGGATATCTGGGGGTTTGCTAGCCATCTACCCTAGCTCTAGTTCAGAGGGGCCATGTCTGAAGGAAATAAGACAGAGCGTAATGGAGCAGGACACTGAACCTCCTTGTCTGGCCTCTACATGTATGGGCAAACACACATACACACACACACACACACACACACACACACACACACACACACACACTCCCCTTAGACAGAAAACCTTAGATTTAAACTATATTTATCTGTGTCATTTCAATAGTAATGTGAGGTATGAAACCCAACTGGAAGATTTCTGAGTTCAAATTCAGTCCATGTCTACATCCCACTATTGATTGTTATGGTGGTGAAATTTATAAATCCTGCCAAGCATGGTATGAAATCCTTTTTCCAAGCTAAGAATGTTCTCTTTTTTTCCTTCTTCTACATAGAAATGGGCCTTTCCTCATTCAAACTCCCAGATATTCTATTGACTTAATCCCACCTGCTACTTAACTGTATAATTTGGGTCATAATGCCTTGTTATAGATCCTACACTTGAGTGGGAGGTGGGTAGAGGTGCTTTCTGTGAAAATCAAGAATGGATGATGCAGAATATGGTGTGATTTTGCCCAGAAGCAAGATGGCTTAGACACTAAGCCTTAGAGGAACCCAGCAAGATGAGGAAGATCTCAGTGGTGTCATCAAGCTTTTCCTTGCCTGGGCTCCACCTCCAGTGCCATCCCTACCATCCATTTCACAGGTGGGAAAACCAAGGTCCTGTGCACCAGTCCTCACCCGGCTCCCAAGGAATTTGCACAAAGGATAGCCTTGCATTTCAGCTTAAAAACACATAAGAATGGCATAGCACTGGTAAGGCACATTTTTTAAAAATACACTCACACTGCTGCCAAACTGCCTGAAGGCAAGGGCAGGGCCTCTGCTAGGTGCAGAATGGAAACCCAGGAAGAAGCATTTCCCGGATTCTAATTGCATGACAAGAAATAGACGCTGTCTATATATATCATTTAATTCTCATACCTCTTCAATTGCCATACTGTAAATGAGAGAAATAAACCCATTTCTTCTAGATCACACAGTTTCAAACTGACCATGACAAAATTAAAATTCAAGTTCAGGTTCATTTTCTGTGAAAGCCCCCTTTCACCATCCTTCCTCTTTTCAAGCCTTGTGTCCTAGGTGAGCAGGGTGGCAGAGATCTGGAGGAGACCTGCATTTGAGTGGGCAGTCAGACAGCTAGACCCCAGTCCCAAATGACACGTCAGATGCTAGGTGTGACATGTTGATTGGTGGCTTCTTCCTGGGTACCACTTGTCCTGGCCCAGGAATCAGCATGGCTCAGGGCCTGTGCCCCAGTGGCTGTACAGGTAGCAGAGGTCAAGGACTTACAAATGACACTTGGAGTCAGGTCACACAGCCCTAATCTTCAAGGCTGGCAAGCAGGACCTTCTCCTCTTATTTTCTGACTGACTGCTCAATTCAACTTTTACTTCCTCATTCATGAAAACGATTCCTCCCAGGAAAGGGCAGAGGGTGAAAGGAACTAATTAGAGATTACTAGGGACCTTCCAAAATTTACATAAATGACCAAAAGTTCTGGAGTCATTACTGTGTTACCCCTATCATCACAAGGCAGGCAGGGAACAGGGAGCAGGGTGAAGGATGCTCTGGGAACTAAATAGCTTTCACTGTTGGCCTTGCAAATGGCTCTGTGATCTTATGCAAATTTCTTAACCTCTCTGGGCTTTAGTGAAATAGTCTATAAAGGAATCACTGACATCAATGGAGATGAATCTCTTTGAGCCCTATGAAAAAACAGCATAAATGTTGGATAATGTTAATAGCACCTTTAAACTGATGCTAGGAATGCTGACTCTGTTTAGTCTCCAAAATTCTCCCCCCTAGGTTTCTGTCTTAGTTTCTTTCCCCATTGCTGTGATAAAATATCCTAACAAAAGCAATTGAGGGGGTAGTTTATTAGCCTTACAATTTCAGGTTACAGCTAATCACTTCTGGGAAATCAAAGTGGTGGGAACCTGAAGCAGCTAATCACATCCACAGAGAGCAGAGAATAAATGTATGCATGCTTACATTCCCTTTGCTTTCTCCAGTCTTATGTAAGTTAAGATTCCCTGTCTAGAGAACAGTGCCACCCACAGTGGACTGTCTACCACAATTAATACAATCAAGATAATCTACCACAGGCCAACCTGATCCTGACAACTCTCATTTAAGACTCCCTTTCCCAGGAGTTTACATTGTGTCAAATCAATAAGCAAAATTTATCATTACAGTTGCCATAGCTTCATCTCCTATCAACTCTATGACTTAGGCTGGAAGAACTATTTTCAGACCGTAGCGCAGATTGAGAAATAGAGCCTCTGAGAGGATAGATGAAGGTCAAAATATGGAAAGAAGGAGGAAAAAACGAACTGCATAATAAAAGAATTGATACCTAGTGACATAGAAAATACATATAGTACAAGGCAGAGTTACAGCTGAAGAGCCATTCAATTACAGTAGCAAAGCTGTGAAAAGTTACAGAGTGTGTTGGAGAAATGAAGACACAGCTGCAGAAAGGTTAAAAAAACTGGAAACCAGAATACTGGGAAGGGCAGAAGGGCATAGTTGATGAGTATCTGCTTAGTATGTGCAAGGCCTGAGTTCCATGCCCAGCCCTGGGAAGAAGAAATAGAGAAAAGAAGTAAAGGAGTTTCCAGCATAGGATACTGGGACCAAGTATGTAGATCCCAGAAACCTTAGATTCATTCCCCTGCCCTGGCTGCAGCTTCTGAGTCAGGTTTTGGTTTAAAAAGTCATAATTCAGTTCATTCATGCCAAGTGTTGATATAGAAACCACAGAAACATGAGCTAAGTCCCTGGTCGCTCAAGGTTCATATTATGATCACTAATAATTAAGGATGCAAAATCATTGCATGCTGGGTGGTAAGCTCAAATTGTGTCCCTTTCTAAGAAAACACTGTGAGATCTTAACTCCCATTACCTTAGAATGTGATCCTACTTGATGGTATGGGCTGTAGTCCCTTATATTCAAATGAAGTTACAGGGGAGTGGGTTGGCCCCCTGATCCCATAGGGCCACTGTCCTTACCAGAAGGAGCAAAGATACACCCAGGAAGGAGCAGCACTCTGGATTGAATATGAACGCCTCTCCGCGGGGCTCATATTCTGAATGTTTAGTCCCCAGATGGTGGTATGATTTTGGAAGGTAGTAGAAACTTAGGGAAGTGGGGCCTGGCTGAAGGAAATAGGTCACCAGCTTGGGGAGGTGAGGGGGAGTTCTAGGACCATATTATCCCAGATTGCTTCTGAGTCTCATTCTTGGTTTCTTCTCTGCCACTGTGAGCTGTTCTCCATACCTTCCCTACATGGACTGAACCCTCTGAAATCCATGAGCCAAAATAAACCTTTCCCCTTGAAGTTGTTCATGCCAGGTGTTTTGCTAAGGTGACACCAAATCACTAGGGTACGTGAGGCTGGAGTGACATATTTACTAGAGAAAGAATTCCAACAATGAACTACACTCACTAGAAGATGAGAAGGGACAGGGAGGGAGTCTTTATAATTTGCACACATAATACATATATATATACACATATATATGCATACAAACACACATACATATTCTATAAGTTCAAGAAGGAGTGTGGCCCTGCCTGCACCAGACTTTTAGAACTCCAGAACTGTTAGACATCAGATCTGTCTTTGAGGCACCTGGTTTGTAGTGCTTACTTAAAGCAGCCCTAAATCAGGTAGTGAGATAAGTTATTTACAAGAATTTTTCACATAGACACACACACACACACACACACACACACACAGAGAGAGAGAGAGAGAGAGAGAGAGAGAGAGAGAGTAAATCAAGCTTAGTTTTAATACAGGGCAGAGACTCCCCAAACCACTAATACTTGGTTGCTCTTGAGTTCCAGAGGAGCAACGCATGATGCTGTGCCTGCCTAGGCCCTCTTGCCTCGCAGGCTCTCATCTTCCCCACAGGCTCCCGGACTGTGGCTGCTTCTTCACTCACCTTGACTGTAATGGTTTACCACAGAAATTAATAACGTAAATGAGATTGCAGCTAGCAACTTCCGAGCAGGAGAAGCAGTGAAGGCCTGTTGCACGGTAATTGTTTGCATACAAACGGATGCCACAGCTGAAAATGACGGTCATGCTCAGGGAAGCAGGCCATCAGGGATGCTGATGGGGATGCTTTGGTACCCACACTGGTCATCTTTGCTATTATGGAAGAAAGTGTGGAGTGCTTTGTCGCTTCTGGGCTGTTGCTCGTACCATGTCCTCCTCACTTGGGCCTGGGGAGATGGCTGTTAGCCAGGCTCAGTTTCAAACGATGAGGCAACTGTAGCCTCAAGAGGTTTGGAAACTACTAACAGATTAGGGAAATGCGAATGGAGATCATTAACCCTGAGCTTCTGCATCATGACTTGTTTTGTGACCGGAAACTTCTTGAAAAACAAAACAAAATGAAACAAAAAAAAAAATTTCTAAAACGTCATTGTTTATAAGCCTTTTAATGATACCTAACATAATTGGATATTAAAGATAGTCTATTGTTTGATTTTTACCCTGGTCTTGGGAGTAGATATAATTCACATCCAGAAAGAAGGCTTGGAGAGTGTCTGTGAGTTTTAAAGATCACATAGTAGGTGTGGTAGGAGGAGCTGTTGAAAGCCTAAGCTGGATTTTCATCCACTCACATCTTCACGTGTGCCACAGGGAGAGGATGGCCTAGAAGAAGCTCCTAGACTCCACAGAGGGGCAGAGCCGGAATTCCAAAGGAGACACTGGTAGGCAGACTGCCGTGCATGCTGATGCTCTCATTCCTAAGAATGCCATGTTGTGTCTTCCTTAGTCCAGATTATGGTCCCTCCACTTCCTTTCCTTGAGTTTCAAGACGCAGCTCCAAAAATGTCAGCAAGACTGCAGAGACGACGCACACCGGGTGTCCCTAAAGTCACTTCTCTTGAAGTGTGAAACCTGTCCCCATCTGGTCTGCACAGAGGGACCCATATTCCACAACTGCCCTTAGGCAGCCAGGGGACCCAGTTGCCTGTCAATGAGGGAGGAAGCCCTTTGGGACCCCACTTTGGCATTTTCATTTATCATGCAAATGAAAGAAGTAAAATTAGGTCAAGCCGGGGATTGCAAATCAAAATCCTGCCAGAGGGCACTTCCCTGGCCACAATGGGGCCGTGCGCGGGGATCTTCCAAGGTGTCTATTGTTGAATTTCCTTTCAAATCAAGGAGTTTCTGGTTCCATGCCTCTATGACTCGAAGCATAGCCAGGTGCAGCTTCTGGCTCTGCTGGGTCAGACAGGGTAGTAAGTACCACATGTGGAGCGCTGGCCCAGTGAGTTATATGATACAAGTTGTGTCCCTGGGGAATTAGCATCCTTCCTGGACTGGATCTAGCTTCTTCAGCAGACAGCATTATTTCAGGCCAGATGGCTCTTTGCCTGGAGCTTATTTTCCAAGGCTCTCATCAGAGCCTGAGTATCATCACTTATAATATGAGGGACATTGTGCAAACCCTTCACCCTCTCTGAGTCCCAGTTCACCTTTCCTTGGGCCTTTTAAGTTTGGCTGAAACATCCCAGGTGCACAGCCAGGAGCACAAACTCCTCCGCCAATCAACCTCCAGGTGTTTGCCGGTGGGAAGGTGTGCTAGGGATATAGTTGGATAGTCAAAGAGACGACGTGTAATGACTAATTTATTAATTTAGTTACACATGCATCCACTGCTGCCGAGTGTGTGTGCACGCGTGTGTCTGTGTTTGCATTTACCTTTCCCCTGAGCCTGGGCTGTGCTTCTGACTCTTTTTCTAGCTCCCTGGAGCACGACAGTCAAGGGTTTGCACACAGTCAGCATTTGCTACCTGCTGCTGAATCACTGCCCGAATACATGAATAATTTGCCACGACAGGAGCTGGGCCTCCTTCAGAGCTCCAGCTTCTTTTGATGGATTGGACTTACCCAAATAAGGAAAATTCTACACTCCCAGGGGACAGATGGTTAGCTATGGTCACCACCCTGTACAGAGCCTCCCCCACGTAGTGTTCTAGAAACACTTGAGGTGGGTCCCACCTGTGAGCCAGTGTTTACTGAGTCCAAGCAAGAAATCAGCAAGTGTTTGCTGAGTCCAAGCCAGCCCACCACAGGAGAGCTAAGATTGAAGGACATGTTCTATTTTTAGCAGGTATGTTCTTGCTCTCTTATTCTTTTCCATGGTGACAAAGGCTTCCTAAATCTTGGTTTCTTTGTTCTGGGGACAATGACAGCAAGCTGTGGAGACAAATCAGTGGAGTTCATATCTTGCCTTTTTTTTTTTTTTTTTTTTTTTTTTTACTCACCTCAGACCCTGCTCAGGCTGAGACCCTTACTTTGCCTCTGTAAATCAGGTAAGGAAAACATCTGACCTGAAGACTGCTGGGAAGGTTAACTGAAGGGAGACTGAAATTGCTTGGTATGTCTGCGTGGATCTCATTAATGTGACTGTTTTCACTCCCTACTTGATCTCTATTTTTCCTTTCTTCTTAATAATGACAGAAATTGGTGTGGAGGAGAGCAGGTTCATGGTCTCCCTTGTCAGCACATCAAATGGGAGGCCTGCCAGATCAAACCCTTTGGAAGCCACTCCATTCTGACTGGATGAACCAGGCAGGAAGGTATGGGGACCAGCAGTTTGTGGCTCATATGCCCCTGGCCTGAGATACACCAATCTGTTGTCACCTGCCATGTACCCCCTCTGAAGCATCTTGGTAAGGTGGTTGGAAGAGGTATAATAAGACCAGTTGTGGAGCATGAGAGAGACTGGAAGAGTGTAAAGGAGCAGAGTCTGCCAGGAGAGGCCTCTTGGAAGTACCAGTGTTGATCGAGGGATGGGGAGAAGTCAGGGGGAAGAGTTGTCACTGCGGTGTTACATAAGGCAGGCTTCAGAATGACTAATCTCAATACTCCCAGCATGCTCTAAGCATAAGGACTGGCTCAGCACACCTTCTCACTACTGTGGAATGGACAGTGGTCCAGAGTGTCAGAGTCGGGTTAGGCAAGTAGGTGGGTTGCTGAACGAAATAGACCAGCCTCCAGCCAATATGTCTTAACTGGGTAACAATAGCCCATGGCCTCTCACTAGCACTAATACTATTATACATAGTCAGCTACCTCTGTTGTCCAGCTCTAGGAAGACATAGCTCATTACCTTCCCAGAAGCCATCTCATCTCTGTCACTTGATGGAGAGACCTCGCATCCTTACATTGCCCATGCTCCTGTTCTTATGCAGCCTCTACTCTTGGTTCCTGCAGGAAGCATGGCCCAAGCCTCACCCTTCTGCCACATGGTGCTGATCCTTCCAATATCTGAAGCCAGTATCCCCAACCCTCAGGATTTCCAACTGGTCTTTGTTCAATAGAGGTTCAAGTCTTCTCTCCTTTAACTCTGCTTGATCACCTCTGTGAGCACTGAGCAGGAAGGGAGTGCCTTGTGAAGATGCTATGTCTTCACAGGGACTAAGCTACAGAGTTGGACCAGTGCTTGATGCCACAGTCCAAGTCAAGAGTCTAAAACCCGAATATCACACTGGTGCTTTTCCACCAATCCATCCCACCTTCTGGTCAACCCTGTAATGTAGATGCTCCCATATCCCAGTTCATAAGTGGGATAAACCCACTTCAGAGGTGTTACTATATCCCAGTTCATAAGTGGGTTTATGGAGATCCAGAGAGTTAAAGACATTTATTCAAAATCTCTCAGCTAGTATCCAGGAGCAGGCAGTAGATCACAGGGCTTCCTGACTGAGTCTAGATCAGGGTGCTTTCTATTTCCTGACCCAGCCCCACTGAGCACCTAGGGGACAGAACTGAGAAAATGAGCGTCCAAGGCAAAGCAAGGGGTGGACTCCCTCCCCATAGGATCCTCTGCAGACGTCTCTCAGAACCAAACACCTGCTGGTTCTGCCTGCGGGCTTGTAGAGCTCCTTGTCAAACATCCAGGCATGTTTTTGTCACTTTAAGAAATCAAGGCAATTTCTACACTTGACAAAGGTAGAATCTTTTAAAGCTTCAGAGGATTGGGAAAGAGAAAAAAAAGACATTAATAGAATGACATATTTTTAGTATAACACTTCAGAGAAAACTCTAGGGAAACAAAAAATAAAATGAACGACCTAAATATGGTTCTTTTCCTTTTCTATTTTTTTAATACTGTGAGCTTCAAAGGAGTGGGCTGTGCTGGATCTCTGAGTGTCCCAAATCTGAAACATTTGAATACAATGGAAAGTCTACTGGGTGGGGCATCTGCTTCAGCCTGGTACACCATGTGTGCTTGAATGCAGGACTGATGGATTGCCTTTGAGCTGAGTGATTATAGGCAAAATACTAAACCTCTCTGCAACTCAGTATTCCAATCTGTGAAATATGAATGCTGGTACTGACTTCACTGGGCTCACTTTTATATGAAATCAATTCATATTAAATATTTACCATGTAATATCTGCTATGTAAAATTGAATATATGAATATATTTTATTATATTAAGTTGTTTAATATTGATATTAAATTCACATTTATGCAAATGAATGGAAAGCATGATAGGTGATAGGCATGTACCAAAGGAGAATAGGAATGCCTTCTTTCAAAGGCGTTTCTGGAGTGACATATTGCTTTTATTGGAAACTTGGACAAATGGCCCTGAAAATATTTTCCTCTGCCCATGCTGAGCTCCCGAGAGGCAGGCTGGTTGTCTTAGTTACAGCAGTCACCTACAATAAGCAGTAGGCTGGGTGGCTCCAGCAGGAATATCCTTCCCATATTTCTGGGGTTCGTGAATCTCAGCTGAAGATTCCTGTGGACTTGTTTTGACATGAACATTGCTGTCTATTCTTGTTTTCATATGGTATCCAGACAGGGAACCCTGGCCTCTTGTCCACTATGGAAACTTCATCTCAATAAGTACCTCTAATTCTAAAGCCCACCCAACAATTCTGAACATTAACACTTTGGGGATTAGGATTTCAACATTTTTCAGGTCAATTGAACATGCCATGTGAAAATATCAAGTCCATAAGAGACTATGAATGTTAGGGTTCCTTTCAGGGTTTCTGGGTGTGGGGTATCAGGGGACCTGCATTCTGTTTCTGTCTCTAGCTCAGCGACAAAGCCTCCTTCTCATAGCCGTGACAGTCCCAACTGATTTCACAAGGCTCTGACTTTGTTTAGGTAACTGAGAGCCATTTGTTCAGAGAAGGTGGCTCTGCCCCACAGGGTGAGCCATAATTTGGTCAAGCCTGACAGATTAAGTTCCTTCCTCTTGGGAGGTGATGAGTTTAATCAGTGGCCCTATGGCCTAATTCTGACATTGTAACAATGGGGAGGATCCCAGAAAAGACTATGCTCCCTGTATGCTGGAATACGGATATGTGATGCTTGAAGGAAGGCAGCCTTCTTGAAACCATGAGGGCAAATACCAAGAAAATTGAAGCTTTGAACTCAGAGCACTGAAATTACGGAGCTGTCAGGTTCAGAGAGTTGGAACTAAGTGCCCTGTAATTCCAGCCATGTGATATGACAAACACCCACACTCCCAGTGACATTTATCTACGCCATCTGTTACCAGCAGCCCAAGGAATGTTACTACATACCTAGTCTGTGACCTCAGACTCTTGCTCTTTCTGGGCCTCAGTCTTCTCTATTGCTAAATGAGAGGTCTGGATTGGGTTTGTACTGGCACATGGGTAACCCACAGCCAGATTCAACTTACTTAGCTGGTTTGGTTGTACCTCAAATAAATCAAGCACACTGGGGAAATCTGACTCTAGGATTTTCAAAATGTCTCCTAACTTCCCCTCGGGAGCCTCAAGCACCATGGGAGAGCACCACCCAGGAACACCCACCTCTTCAGTTAGGAAGGTACCTTGAATCTCTGATATGTTGGATTTCCTATGTAAATGCTCATGGCTAAAGTGAAGGTCTAGGGCAGTGGTTCTCAATCATCTTAATGCTTTGACCATTTAAGACAGTTCCTTATGTTGTGGTGACCCCCAACCATAAAATTAGTTCGTTGCTACTTCACTACTGTAATTTTGCTACTGGTTTGGAATGTAATGTAAATGTTTCTGGAGATAGAGGTTTGTCGTAGGGGCTGTGAGTCACAAGTTGAGAACCAATGGTCTAGGGCTTTGGTACCTCCATGTGTCCTGAGCTGGCTAGTTTTCTACAGAGCTGTCACCCATCATAGGGCTAGCTGTAGTCCTGACTTTGATTGGTGTTTGCGAACGCAGAACCAGTCCCTCTGGTGTCTCCACTAGTGTGCTGTTCCCACCACTGCAATCTTCTGTCTCAGACAGTCTGGATGCCTAGCAACCATGGGTACCAGGTTTCTTCCAACCGCATGTGCTCAGTACATCTGTTCCCTTATGGGATACCCACAGTGTGGGCAGATATTTCTATACAAATTCTATCGGGTTTTTCATGGGACATGGTGCCAACTCCAGAGGAGAACATTAGAGCCCTGAAGTCTCTCTCTCAAACTGGACCTCAGCTTCCCTTGCTTCTGGATATCACCCACATATTCTTTTCTGCTTGTCTAGATATTCATGTATATGTGGCCAGAGGTGGGGGTCAAGATATTAATAAGAACCCCCCCACTGTATGTCCTCATCTGCTCCCCCACACTCCTCCTGCTCATGCTCTTCTAGAACCAAAGGCTCCAGCAGTTCCTTTCTTTTTTTCTATTTGGAGGAATTTCCTCTACACCAAACCCTTCCCTGTGCGTGGCTGAATGGCCTATAGGTAGGAGAAACCCTCTAAACCTAAGAGGTAAGATGCATTGGGGGATTTGTAAAATGATACTATTGTGCTTGGCTTAAAATCATTATAATGCTACCAACATTAAAAAAACCCTCATAAAATTCTATACACAGGTTCAGCTTTTAATCTTCTTTTGAAAATCATATGCAGCATTGAGCTCACTTTCCTTCATGGCCTAATAACTGGATCCTGTCGAGTACAGTGGCCTCTCTTAGATGGCACTGGGTTGTCTTGTCCTACAACTTGGTCACTCTCCTTGTCTTGGACCATGGATGCATCTGATTCACACCCTGAGAATCTTTCAAGCCCCTGAGACATGTACAAACCTATAAGATCCATTCCAGCTACATAGTTCTAGGCCCCTGGGAGCACATCTAACACCAAACTAAACACACAATGTAGGAGTATAGCATGTGAATTCTGATGTAAGCATGTTTAGCACAAGAATGCAGAACATGCTGCAGATAAGTATACATCCCGGTCAAGTGTACCTAACACTGACTTAAATAGAAAGAAGGTTCATAGGACCTTCTAAGTGTTTTCCAAGAATTCGTTTCACTTCATGTCTTTGGACTAGCTTTGAGGTCAAGTTATTTAGATCTGCTAGATTCCCATGTCCTTGACTGGGGGACTAGTTCCCAGGCAGTGGAGTTACATGGGTTTAGTCCAACAACCGTATGTGCTGGCTTTATGGGGGCTGATCAAATTTGGAGAGTTAATGATCTGGCCAGGGATGAGAATGAGGTTGCAAAGCACAAGCATACAAAAGTGAGGAAAACATTTCCACAGCAAAGGTGACTGGATGCTCCAAATCATGTGATTTTTAGGGTTGAAAAGGAACAGTCCACAACAACATGGCTTGAATGGGAAATGTTCCGATAAGCTCTATAATTTGTACATTTGGTCACTAGTTGGTAGTGCTGTTGGGGAGGCTATGGGATCTTCTAGAAGCCTTCTTTCTGCAGGAAGTACATTACTGGGGATGAGCTTTGAGGGTTTAGAGCCTTGCTTCACTTCCTTCTCTTTGTGTCTCTGTCCTGTGTATGAACAAACTATGATCTCTCTGATCCCTGTTCCTGCTGCCATACCCTGCTTGTCCCTGCTATTATGGACCCTCTCTGGAATCTGAAGCCAAATCTGCTATAGGTTGCTTGAAGTCGTGGTAGCTGGTACTAAGAAGTGGGGCTATTGATGTTAATAACTTGACTGCTGTTTGGTCTGTTTGGGTTTTGGTTTTTCTGGGGAAGGCTTTGGAAGTTTGGACTGGAAAAGCAGTTGAATGCTATAAGCAGAGCTTGATGGGCCATCCTAGCAGGAACCTGGAAGACAGCAATTCTGACACTAATGTGGACAGTGGATGTCTGGTTCATAAAATTTCAGAGGGGAACAATGATTGTATTAGCAACTGGCAGAGAGGCCATTTGTATGATATTTTGGCAAGAATCTGGCTGAATTCTGTCCATGTCCTGAAAATTTGCATTAATCCAAATTTAAATATAATAAGGATACAATTTCTTTGGCAGAGGAAATTTCAAGACAGCATAAAACTGAGACTATGGATTGGTTGTTTCTGATTAATCTTAAGCATGCCTTCAATGTAAAAGAACAACAAGGTGGGCAAAAAGAAATGAAAACGTGTAGTTTGAGAGGGAAAGAGCACTAGGAAGCATGGTGTTGCAGCATGTGCTGAAGAGAGGTTGCAATTGTGAAGGAGATTAAGGCCACTAAAGAGAAAAGACAGGAAAGGGGCCCACAGGACAAGACCCTACCAAACTAGAGCTACAAGGTGTGAAAAAGAAAGAGCCCAAAGGGTTCCCTGCTCCTAGATGGCAACTGCATATAAAAACTGGTGTAACTGTGGTAATGGTGGTGAGGGTACATTCCAGGTGGGCAGCTAAGCTTGGCCATCTCATCCACTTGCTACTGGCTTTGGAAATGAGGAAGATGCAAGACTGAGGTGTTTCATGGCTTCTTCCTCTGTGGTTTCAGAGAGCCACTTAGGCCAGGCAATGTGTGACAGGGCTGGAGTCCCTAAGAGATTACTTAGTTAAGCTATGGTGGTGACCTGGGTTGTGGTGGAGACGGCATGATGTTGGAGATGCCCATACCAGGGGACATCTCCCAAGGAGAGGTACATACAGGGATTTGAACCACTCTGAGTCAGATGTACCTTGCAGACAGCAAAGCTAGAGAGGCCAAGCCCTCTAAGACTTTTGAAATTGAAGCATCAGGTACTAGACATAGAGCTACAGTATTTGATGTTTGCCCTGCAGGATTTGGGTCTTGCTTTGGCCCAGTATTTCTCCATGCTGCCCATATTTCTCCCTTTTGGAACAGTAGTGTATATTCCATGTGCCATATGTTATAACCATGTAACTTAATTTTTGTTTTTTGCTCTGGGTCATAGCTAAGAGATTACTTTGAGTCTCAGAAGAGACTTTGGATTTTTAATCAGTGATGGCAACTTTTGAAGTTGGACTAAATACTTTTAGCTTTATAATATGGCCATGAACTTAAAGGATCTAGAGACTGAATATAGTGGTTTGAGGGAGAAGTGTCCCATAGGTTCCCATATTTGAACACTTGGTCCCCAGTTGGTGGAATGGTTAGAAGAGATTACAGGACCTTTTGGAGGCAGATCCTTGTTGAGGAGTACAACACTGGGCTTTGAGGGTTGACAGTCCTGTTCCTGCTGTCTGTTTCCCACGTACAGAAGAAATGTGATCTCACTGCTCCCTGCTCCTGCCACAGTGCCATGCTGTCCCCACCACGATGGACTATATCCCTCTGGAACTATAGGAAACAGGCTCTTTCTTCCATACATTGCTTTTGCTCACACTAGTTTATCATTGTATGTATCAGTATTTCATTTTATTAGTAACAGAAAAGTAACTAATACAGAGACGAGGGACCTCTTTTCTCCCTATCAAACGTCTGCCTCTTCTTCCCTTGGCATTCAATTCATTCTTGTTGTCCTGTCTTACGGCTGAGTCTGGGTGAACTGGTGCCCTCCACATACATTCCCACAATTCCATGTTGTCTTTTCTGGGCCACTTTAGGACACCTGCAAGGCAGGGAGTGTAATATACATCTGTCATTTCCATTTTTCACCATGTCCTCTAATTTATTCTAAAACTTGACTTTTCCTTGAAGGAACCAGGCTAACACCCCCTTCCATGGGATCCCGATGAGGTGGCTGATAAAGATTTTAATCACATACATCCTCCTTCTGGTGGCATGTAAAATTAGGCCATACCTTTTCCTTAGAGAATTTGAATCTTAAGTTACACACACACACACACACACACACACACACACACACACACACACACACACACACACAATGAAAAGAGTTTGAAATCAGGGCCTGAGATGTGGTTTACTTGGTAGAGTGCTTCCATAGCACAAGCAAAGCCCTGGGACAGCACACCCGCAAATCCCAGAACTTCAGAGGTGGAGGCAAGAGGATGTTCAAGGTCATACTGTATACACAGGGCATTAGAGACTGGTTTGGGATACATGAGACTATCTCAAAAACCAACCAACCAACCAACCAACCAACAAACAAACAAAGGAGAAGGGGGTTGAATTGGAATCATTCCTCCTGGAGTCTATCCTACTACCTGTACAGTTCTCTCTTCTTTTGGGTATCCAGTCCTTTCCCAATTCTGTCAGCTCCTCCCTTCATATTATTTAAAAATTAGATGGAGGGCCCTGCATGGCTGTGCATACCTTTGATCCTAGTAGTCTAGAGGCAGAGGCAGGTGGATCTCTTTGAGTTTGAGACCAGTCATAGCGAGTTCCAGGACAGCCAGGGCTACATAGGGAAACCCTGTCTCAATTCACTGCCCTCCCAAAGTTAAATGGCGCTATTTCTCTCTGTTGATTACAACCAAGGATCCTGAGGCTAGAACCAAACTTTTACCAGTGTTGGTGTCTATCACAGAGTTTAACATGTGGCAAACTCACAAGACGAAATATAAAATGTTTCTCAAGTGAATAAATTCCCTACCAGTGTTCACAGCCATCCTACAGCATTCCTAGAGGGTTATTGGCTTGTCTCTTCTCTATATTAGAACAGGACAGGCAGGGAAGAACTGTCTCACTAGACAGCTGTGGGCATTTGGAACATTGTCCCAGAGGAATATACAGTGCTGCTTGGCAGACAGCTCTTCCTAATTGAGTTAAAATCTTATCCCTATTCATTCCCCCAGCCCAAACATTCTTGTTCTTTGCTGGCCCATGAAGAGTCTTCCATGAGATAATTCAGAGTCAAGGATAGCTACATCCATAGGGTTTTAGGGCTTGCTAAGATCTCTATGGAATAACAACATCTCACATTTGAAAGGCAAATAACACCTAGAGGGGTTTCAACGCTCTTTCCTAACCATTAGGTAATTTATTCTCACAAAAACTCTGAGCCCCAAATTGCTGTGGGATTACTAGTCTCGATATTACATATCAGGGGACTGTTCTAGAAAGATTACAAAAAAATTTTTTTTGCAGGTCACACTGCTAATAAAGCAAAGGGGTGAGACTTACTGTCTAAACTTCATGGCTTAATTCTCTCCATGCCTCAGTCACACCATGAGCATCGCACCACATGCCTACAGAGTGACCTCAGGATGAAGATGCTTCAGCCTCTAGATGCAGAATAGCAGGAAAATGCTCCAATTTGTCTATCTTATAAGAGATGCATGATTATATCTGTTTCAAGTTAGAGAAAACCAGGTTCAGCACAATGACAAGGTTTACCAAAGGTCACTGGTAATATATACTAAGATGGATCCATAAGCCCAACTACAGAACACAGACATCAGCATCCTAGGAGATGGGTCCTCTGTGCTTATGTGCATTACCTGGCCTGGAACCACAGATTCCACTAGCTGTGCTTTTAGTTCCAGGGCCTCCGCCAGGTCAACAGTCTCCTCTGACCTCTGTCCCTGTTACTTCTGGGGCCACTTAGCTTTTCTCTTCCCTATCCCAAAGTCGTCTTCTAAGCCCCTCCCCATGTCACTCCATTAGCCATGTTGTAAAATTTTGTTGATATTTGCTGGTGAGAGAGAAGAAAAACTGTGCATATGGAAGGCATTCAAGTTGTTTTAATTTCCCTATCTGTGGGCAGCAGCCCACAGCTGCATCAGACCAATAGGAAACATCTGTATCCCACCATTCTGCTCATCTACCCACAGGCCTCTCCTTGCAAAGGAATCCTGTGTCCTTCAGGCTGCTCTGCAAGTTTTTATTCTCAGCCCTGATAACACTATAAAAATATGGTAAAGTTAATTATTGAGAAATTAAAATGGAGCTGCTATCTAAACTCTTAGGACATTCACATTACGAGCATGAGTTTATTGTGATTAAAATGATTAATGGCATTCTAGTAAATACTGGAGAATTAGAATCATGAACACAAAGGAGATGAAAGTCTTCTTGTCATTAAGGTACATCAAGAGAAAGTGAGCACTGCTTATCTGCTTGCATTAGGGAATGAGACGGTGCAGATTCAGGGGGTCCTTTCTAGCTTGACAATTACTACAGCCTACAGCCTCATCTTCTTATTTATGTAACTTTTACAAGCAATGGATACCGCCCAGGGGGAAAAACAATAGCTCACATAGAACATAAAGACATACCAGCAAACAGGAACTGAGAGGCCAGACCCTATGGCGTGTTAGGCTGTAATAAATAGGACTTGTTAAAACTGGGAGGAGCGACTGATTGTTAATAGAGATATTGGGACAATTATTTCATCTTTGATTGAGAGCAGATAAGTACCTCTCTTTTTATCCCCAAATAGATAACAAACAAAACAACTAGGTCAAAATACATGTGTTTCTTTTTCTATTTCTCTAGTATCACAGAAGGCAAGACATTGAGGGTACCATTCTAAAAGGAGAAATTAGAACTAAAGAAATCAACAGATCTGATAAAAATATAAGCAAAACCAAGGGATATACAATACCCTGGGGGAAATATTTATGATAGGCTCAAAACAATAATGTTTTTGTTATCTTTAAGATATAAAGGGTATCTTTGGAATTTTAAGAACTTCTATAAAGAAAAAGCCCAAGCTCTGACAGAGAGCTCAAGGAAAGACTTGGAAGATGACACACAAGCAGTCAGCAGAGCCGTAAAAGCAGTTCCTTCTTGGTAGGGAAGAAATAATACAAGTTACAACAACAACAACAAACAACGTGCTTTTCAGTTTCGATGACTTAAAAATCCCCACAGTAAATAGTGCTATATGGATCCAGGGAAGTAGAAAGATATGCTCATACTCCTCTGGATGAGTAAGCATTCATATGAAGTCTACAAAAGGCAGTTGGGAGGAAAAACACCATGTGCTATATATATTTGCTGGCTAGAACCACAAGAAAATACTTGCCTGCGTGGCTTAAGTAACACAGGTTTGCTGTGTTACAGTTCTAAAGTGCAGAGGTTGAAAACCAAGGGGTAAGCATGGGTGCCTTTCTTAGTTTTTTGTTGGTGGCATTGGCTGTCCTTTTCCCTCCTCTGCATGGGTTCTCCTCGGTGTCCTTGCCTCTCCGCTGTCTTTCCCTTCTCCTATCATGGTGCCATTCGTCTTGGGTTGGGGCTACTTTCTGTTACTATAGCAAAAGGCCCAATGTGTGCTGCCTACAAAGAAAACACTTATTTAGTGCTGTGGGATGGTCTGTGTGTCAAATCTGTTGCTCTGATTGGTTAATAAATAAAACACTGATTGACCAGTGGCCAGGCAGGAAGTATAGATGGGGCTAACAGAGAGGAGAATTGAGAGAACAGGAAGGCAAAGAGAGTCACTGCCAGCTGCCACCTTGACAAGCAGCATGTGAAGATGCCGGTAAGCCACAAGTCACGTGGCAAGGTATAGATTTATGGAAATGGATTAATTTAAGCTACAAGAACAGTTAGCAAGAAGCCTGCCACAGCCATACAGTTTGTAAGCAATATAAGTCTCTGTGTTTACTTGGTTGGGTCTGAGTGGCTGTGGGACTGGCGGGTGACAGAGATTTGTCCTGACTGTGGGAAAGGCAAAAAAACTCTAGCTACAATTTAGCTATATCTTGGAAGTTCAAAGTCCAAGATTAGATTGGCCTGATTTGTTTGGTCTCTGGTGACATGGGAAGCACAGGCAGGAGTGTGCAATAGAGGTGCCTACCAGGGAACAGAGACCTCTGGCCTGTACTTGTCAATGGAGAATGCCTTCAACAGGCTCCTGAGTTTGAATACTTGGCCCCTAGCTGGTGATTCAGAAAACTGTAGAACCTTTAGGAAGTTGGAGGGTTGCTGGAGGTCATGAGTCACTGGGGGGCAACTCTGACGTTTGATAGCCAGGTTCCATTTCCTGTTAGCTCTTTGCTTCCTGATTGTGGAAGCAATGTGACCAGCCAGCTCACATTCCTGCCAACATGCCCACCATAACAGACTAGATCCCTTCTTAAATTGTAAGGCAAACGAAATCCTTCCCCACTTAAGTTGCTTCTTGTCAAGTATTTGGTCACAGTGACTAGAAATGTATGCAATATACCCTTCATGGTCTTAAGGGCCTCCTATTAGACCTTACTATCATAGGTCCCTGTCACCTCTAGTAACAACATTCTGGGCCAACCATTCTGAAAGGATAGCAGACCCATCTTTACAAGTTAATTCAATCGAATTCCTTCTTTAAAGGCCCTACCACCAAACCACCAAAGGAGTGTATCTAGGGGTGAAAAGGACACAATTTTGTTACACACACACACACACACACACACACAGCCATGACAGAGACATTCTTTCCCTTAATTTTTTTTTTTTTTTTGGTTTTTTCAAGACAGGGTTTCTCTGTGTAGCTTTGGAGCCTGTCCTGGAACTCACTCTGTAGACCAGGATGGTCTCAAACTCACAGAGATCCGCCTGCCTCTGCCTCCCGAGTGCTGGGATTAAAGGCGTGCGCCACCACCGCCCAGCTAATAATAGCCCAGCTAATTCTAAAATTTCATATAGAAAAGACAGAAGATAGAAACAACAAAACAGAACACCCAACCCCCAGAGTGGTGCTGAGACTGCAGCATGGGTACCTTTCACCCTGCATTCTGACCTCTAACCTCATTTTGCCATTTTGGTAAAACTGGGACACTGGAATGGAATATTTTGAGATAGGATCTAACTTTTTTTTAAAATTAAACTTCCTATATGCTTCTGATACACAGCTCGGTGATGGAAAAATCACTTTGTACATGGCAATAGAAACATCAAGATGCTACTGAACCTGCAGGGGACTCTGGGAAGGGGCAGCATTCCCAGAATAAAGCTCCTGAGCTTTGGGATCAGAGGGACCCAGTTGCAAATCCCCTCATTATTGGCTGTGTGACCATAGAAATTCTCAATCTTCTCGCAGCTTCAGTAACAATTATCAGTATAATGGGAGGAATAAGACCAGCTTATAAAGAGGCCACAGGTTAGAGGTCATTTCTTGTTCTTTGTGACTGGAGGCATGCCATCTTGACCATGACCAATACACTCAAGAGTGAAGGTTTAGTCAGATTCCTTAAGACAGTGTTCAGTGAAGTACAGACATACCACAACCAAATTTCTTTTAGAGAAACTGAAGCTCTGAGTTGGGCACAGTTTATGTTAGTGGGCAGAAAGCAAATAGATCTGGATTCAAATCCTAACTCTGCCAACCAACAAGGCATATAAATCCAGGCAACTTGCAGTTTCTCAGCCTCAGTTTCTTGGTCTATAAAATGGGTGCCGAGAGTCACTCCATAATGTTATAATCCACTCAACATAGTGTCCACACACAGAACACGTACAGGTGGACCTCTTTTCTTGCTGTGATCATTGTACATCTGCCCGAGGCAGGTGTGTAGGTATCAACAGTGTCAGAGACTGTGGGGAGTGAAAACCAGCAAGCTGGTGAGTGGAGTCTTGTAGCCTTCAGAAGTAGGCGGGTAGGAAAAGAGTGCAGGCAAGGTTTAATCTGTTCCCTTTCTGCTGAAGGATCCCTGGCTACAAATATTCTCTGTGATGTTTTCCTCAGATAAGTTACAAATGTGCCCAGACTTGCCTTGAAAGGATTTCTGCAATCTAATAGGCTAGGGTGTTAGTCCTGATAGTGTGAAATCCCTTTAGCAGCAAACCGGGCTGTCAGCAAGGCCTGGCCCTTCCTGAGTGTCTGCCCTTAAAGAGCCAGATAAGAAAAGCCTTGCAAAGGGGCACATCTGGCTGTGGAATGCAGAGGAGGGCTCTGAGGAGAAGTTGCCCTCCTTTCTGAAGACTGAATCTTCTGGGGGTGGGGTGCCTATTTCTGAATATAGGGATTTTGGATTTGAGGGATAACCACCAATATTTAATACATGAAGCCACTGGGCTGTTTCTGGACCACCCTGGGTGTCCTCTGTCCTGAAGATGTCTTGGGGGGCGGTGGGGGGGGGATGGGAAGACTGGCCAGCACACATGCAACCTGGCAGTGAAGCAGAGAGTGGCAAAGACTTGCGTGGGGTTGGCAGGATAGAAACTTTATTCCAGTTAACACATAGGATGCATGAGACGTGTTACATGACCAATGAAATCAAATTCATTGTAATTAGTAGGGACTTTTTAGGTCACAAATAAAAGAAAGCAGACTCAAACTACTGTGTCTTGGGGTGGCTGCTTGGTGCTGGGGATGGCATCTAGGATCTTGGCTTACCGAGCATAGGCTGCAAAGAAGACCTGGTGTTTTGTTTATTTGTTTGTTTGCTTTTCCCCCTGAAACAGGGCCTCCTTATGTAGCCCAGGCTGGCCTTGAGCTAGTGAGACTTCTGCCTCTACCTCTTGAATGCTGGGATTACAAGTGTGCACCTCACCTCACCTCCCCAAGTTTAAAAATGTGATAGAATATACATAATATAAAAATTGCCATTTGAACTAGTCAGCTTTGACTGTCACAATAAAATAGTGGAGATTCAATGACTTAAGCCTTGGGGATCAAGATGTTAGCCCCCCTGGCTTCTGGGAAGGGCTCCTTCTTGGCTGGCTTTTGCAGGGACCTCTGGCTGTTCCCCCTTCTGCTTATCCTCTCCTGGCCCTTGCTCTGCATACAGGAGGGAGTACTCCAGCATCTGTTCCTCTCTTCATAAAGATGTAAGTTAAACGGTATCAGGGCCCCACCCTTCTGGTCTCATTTAATTGCTTCCGAACAGGTCCTTTCTCTAGGTACAGTCATTTGAGGGGAGCTGGCGCTTGAGGCGTGTGAATCTGGGGGGATGTGTTGTCTAGAACACGGTCGCAATCATTGTAAAGTCACAGCTCAGTGGCACACTGTTGGCCAGCCATCACCAATGCTTTCATCTTGCAAATCCGAAACTATGGATTGAACGGGAACTCCCCCTTCCTCCCTCCTCTTGGCCCTGACAATCACCATTCTGCTCTTTGTCTCCGAACTTGGCAGCCCTAGGTGCCTCATGGAAGTGAAATCACAGGGCACGTGCTCTTTTGTGACTTCACTTCTCCAAACGCCACGTTTTCCTGTCACTACCAGCAGCAGGGGCAGGTCAGCAGGTCCACCTGCTATGTGAGCCTTGGGGACAGTTGAGGTTTGTCAGGGCCAGGGGCAGGAGCTATGCTGCTGGCAGGTCTCAAATTCAAATGAGGGTCTCCCTGGCGCTAAGCCTTGGTGTTCTGTTTTGCTGTTTCCTTCACCGCACTGTACCAGGTGTAGTCCTGTCTTTGTTAGAAGGCATGGGTCTTCTCATGGTATAAATGTCTTATAATTTACAGTACACATTCTTCTGAAAGGTCCCCAGGCTGGGCTATGGTGGCGCCCTGCCACACATACTTACTGTTAGGAGACCCAACATAATCTAACCTGGTATACACTGGATATACACTGGCCTCAGGACCTCTGACTTCACGTGCACCCTCCCTTACTCACGGCCCACCGTCTTGGAGGTATCTTCCCATCCCAATGTGGCCAAGTTACTTCTCCTTCACAATGCTTCCTGTCTCCTCCTGCTTCTTTCATGGCTGCTAACTGCTGGCCAACTCAATCATCATTTTAATTGCCACTGTTTTGGAGATGTAGGTCACCCTCTTTCGTTTTCTGGGAGTACCCTGTGACGAGTCTCTTCTCTAGTACGGAGAACTACACTAAGTATATCATGATTAGCCTTGTGATTATTTGTGTGACGGCTGTAAGTATTCATGCACCCATTTACAGATGTTCTTTTTGAGAGCCTACTGCATGTCTGCTTGGTGTTTACTGTCCCAGGAAGGCACTACGGCCGACGCAGTGTGAGAGGAGTCCAGGATGGACGGACTGGGATTTAGTACTGTCTTCTACCCCAAACAGTCTCCACAGCAAGAACAGAAAAAAGAATGAATGAAGAAAGGAGAAAACAGTGCCGTGCTCAGCTATCACTGTCCATCCCTGTCCTCTGTGTTCTCTTGTAAAGCAGGAACTAGCCCCATTTATCTGTGACTTTGCAGCACCAAGCATAGTACACGGATGAAACTGGAGCTCCAAACAAATGCACACACTGCTTAATGAATCAATGAGTGATTCCAGCAATCAATTTAATTTGGCATATGCCTTCCTCGTAGGTGTGCCCATTAATTACCAATTACCAATGTTTACACTCCAGTGTGTAACCATTTTTTTGCTAGCTTCTATGAACTCTCTGGGCTGAGAGAATTGGCTTCTCAAATGACTTCCTGCATAAATTAGCCCATCTGAAAGTGAGTGTTTATCCCGGGCTCTTTGAAATTCACGTCATTCCCACCAAACACTGCTCAGCCGCTTCTTTAATTCCAGTCACCTGGGATTTCTTCCTACCTTTGTTGCCAGCCCCAGCCTAACGCCACTTATCTTATCCACCTGGATTTACATATCAGAAAGGTCTAATCAAAGCCTGCCTGATTGTCACATCCACCCCCGTTACAAATCTGCCATCTAATCAAGAAGCCATACAGCGAATCAACATGCGCTTCTTTCAGAATTCTTTTGCAGGAAAATGGGAAAGCAGGAGTCAGAACTGTGAACAAGGACAGCAACAGTCAGTCCCAGCTTGGAGGGGGGCGGGGGGGAGATCCCCCTCCCTGGATACTACACAGCACCAGGAAAGGAGCGAAAAGGCAAGCGGCTTTGTGTGCTGTTTGATACGGTCCTGGGTGTGGGAGGAAAGACTAATGCGCACCAGGAAACATTTCTAGTGTGTAGGGTGCATCGCATCTCCACCTGAAGCTTCCTAGACCCCTGAGCCTTCAGAGGTAAAAGATCGGGGCTCCTTTAGCCTAACACTTTCATCCCACATTTTGTGAGCTAAGGTGGTACATAGAGAATAGTTAGCACTAAGAAATGTCCATTGTACTGTTGGAAGAGGCTGGGCTCTTGCAGGCATGATCTCATTGTGTACTCACATCTAATGTTTTGCAGATTCTCTTATTTTCTCATAATACAGATAAGGAAAATAATGAACAATGGAATTTTCTTATAATCATAAGCAGGAAAGCCAGGACCCTAACTTAGATCCTTATTTCATTAGCACCCTTTTTTTTTTTTTTCAGATGAAGCCAACTTAAAGTTTAAAATGTGTAAGTAAGTTACCTGAAAAAAAAATTTTTTTTTTTTTTTTTTTTTTTTGTTTGTTTTTTTTTTTGTTTTTCGAGACAGGGTTTCTCTGTGTAGCTTTGCGCCTGTCCTGGAACTCACTTGGTAGCCCAGGCTGGCCTCGAACTCACAGAGATCCGCCTGGCTCTGCCTCCCGAGTGCTGGGATTAAAGGCGTGCGCCACCACCGCCCGGCGGAAAAAAAAAAAAAAATTTTTAATGTGTTTTCTGATTGAGTAGGACTAGAATGAGATTCTACATTTTAAATAAGCTCCCAGAAGGTCATCTCTTCACTGTCTTGCTGGGTATCCTTCAGCGAATCTCTTAATTTCTCCAAGCCTCTGTTTCTCCAGCTGTACAAAAGACATGGACAAACAAACAAACAAATAAAAAAAACCCAAAAACCCAAACCACACCAAACAAAACAAAACAACAACAACAATGAAAACAAACAAATACAATCCCCAACCTGGCATCTTCCCCATAATTGCATGCCCTGGTTTAGTGGCCTGCTCTTCCTAAGTCTCTGGATTACATGGCAAGGCAGAAAGCATGCAGCAGACATCAGATTCTGTATCGGTCATAGTCGAGACCAGTACTGTGTTAGGTATAATAGAGCCGAAGAAAGGGCTCCGGGAAATGTAGGGTGGGACAGTCAGTGGGAGGACCATGCGGGCTCAGAGGCAGCCTCCTAGCCAATGCCTGGGGATCAGCCAGGCTTCTTCGGGGACAATAGAAGAGGGATACAGTACTTTGAAGGAATTAATTGGTGTATGTCATTGTAGGACAAGGTGACAGGGCAGTTTCTCATCCAAGGGGGCCAGATACCCAGTCTGTGGGAACTGATAGGGCTTTTCTGAAAGAGTCCATGAAAGGCTCCCGAGGTACTCTAGGTCTCCTCAGCTACAGCCTGAAGCCAGCCACATGGTTGCACCAGGCTCTCCATTAACTCCCTCATTTACTAACACAGATCCCTTGTTTCTCCAGGGAGGATTTTTGTTCTCTCCTCTCCCCCTACAGCTTCCAGCTCCCAAGACCCACTATATTGTTCATCCCTCAAAAAGCAGAAGAGGACGCTTTGTAATTTAAAGCTTTTGTTGGTTATTATGGATGGAGCTTCCATGGTGACTCTTCCTTGTTGGCTTGGGTTTTTCCTGAAGATAAAGTTTAACAATTATTTCTATAGCTGAGAAGATAGACTGAAGTGAAATGAACTGTGAGTTGGTGGAGAGTCTGGACTATGACCTGATGACCAGCAAGGCCCCCTGCTTGGAGGGGTGACTTTTCAAGATGGTAGCCTGCTGCTCTGTCAGCCATAATAGATTCCAGAAGGCTGATGAATATACTGGATACCTCTTCAGGAACTCTGAAGATCATTTGGGGTAGTGCAGGGTTCCGACCTTGGAAGTGCCTAGCTCTCCTTACCTAGGACATCTCAGCTCTCTGGGTGACAGGCAGCAGCAGGTGATGTCACAGAGTTGTGTCCACTGTTTTATAACCCGTTCTGAAGTAGATTGCGAACATCACTCCAAAATGCCTTTTGATAGCATCATTTCCACAGCATAAATAAAACAGCAAGTAATGAAGTCATTAGCAAACAAATAAATAAATAAAGCAAGTAATTTGCATTAAAATGGTATGAAACAGGACCACATCTATTCGAGAATGTATTCCAGTAACAGAGGGCCAGATTTCCACAATGCAGAAACCTCTGCTGCTACCTTTGTACCATCCTAGTACTGCCTTGCCTCAGTTTTCTTTTAGGCAAAATAGAGACAACACTTGCTGACTCTGGGTGTGGGGAGTCAGATGGCAATGTGTATAACTCGCACAGAACACCTGCTCAGCAGGCGGTACATGCCAAAGATTTTAAGCACAATCAGCATACTCCTCAGCGGTAGACTTTTGGCAGCACGCCCCACATAGCCCCAGGGTGGAAAGAGCCCCAGGTCCTTTCCCTGGTTCTCTTGGCTCTTTGGAAATTACCATCTGGGCTTTTCCTAGCAACTTTCAACCCCCTGACCATCTATCTCTGCAAACTGGACAATACTTCCAGCTCTGGGCACTCTGCTGGCCTCTCTGCGGATGGGTACTGCCAGAAGTTTTCATGAAGTCTACTCTATCCCTCCTACTAGCTCACATCCTCAGGCCCACTAAGGCTGGTCCTTCTGATTTTCAAATGAAAACTTACATGTGATACCTTTGTGGGTGAGGCTCACCCCACCTATGGTGCCCCACCTTGTTGCCATGCCTGGGTGATCTCTGACCCCTTAGCTGTCCTACTGTATTGGGGAGCAAGCTGCAGTGTTGTGTGATTGTCTACTGGTTTCCCCGCTCTGCATTCCCCACAACAACATAAGCTCAGTGCCGTATTGGAGAGGGCTGGCACACAGTAGGGACTTCACACCGACGCAATCCGAGTAATGATCACATGACCGTGATGCTGTGGAAAACAGAAAACAACGTCCTCACTGCAGGGCAAATAAGACAAATGGGCTTGCCCCACGGTTAAAATAGAGAGCTTTACACAAGTCATCCCACTCCCTGCCTTGCTAGAACAAAGCAGGATTTAAATTAAAACGAAATAAACTAGCTTCCAGGTGCCTGGGGGCAAGGGTCCCAAAGCCAGCGCTGGGTGTCTGTCAGCCACGGGTGAAAGTTGCTAGCCTTGTCAATACTCAGTGCCTGGAGCACAGGAGGGCTGGGTAGAAGCCGGGCCTCTTTGAACAGGAGAAAAAGCCCCTCGAAGGCCATCCCTGAAAACCCCCATGCTTTCCCTTCTGGCGCCTATAGAATCGCATTAGCATAAGCATTGTCATGTAATGAGTTGTCAGGCGGAAGATGTAATTATTGCAAAGCGGAGAAAAATTTCAAAAGTTAAGCTTTAATGGAAAAATGAGATGGGAGCCCTGGCGCTCAAGTATAAAACAAACTTTTTAATATTCATCTTCCCGCACTCTTTGAAATTCACCTTCAGAGAGCCAAGGTGAACAGGGGGAAAAAGTTCAATAATTTTCAAATCCTAATTATAATTCATCACAGGTGATTAAACAAGGCTCTGGGTATTTGTTGCTTTCCGCATTTCTCCCTCTTTACAGTGGACATTTAATTTTAATTAAAAACGAGGTTTTTTTTTTTTTTTTTTTTCTTCTCTTTTTTTCTTGCAACTGATGCCTGGTTACCTGTGCTATTTTTCATTCCTTCCCCCATGCGCAGAGCCTCAGTTCTCTGCCAATCCTGCAAGATGGAAACCACTGCATGCATATGACTGAGTTCTGTTTTGATTAGAGCCTGTCTGCTCATCCATTCCAAGATCCCCATGCTTCCTGATAGCCACCGTAGGCTGCACAGGTGGTCCTTCCAGATCTTCATAATTAAAACAAAGACTCAATTGCCTAAGTCTTTTAGCTTCAGGTTGGTTCTTTGAAAAACAGGGTTGTTAATAATAAAACCTAACTTATGTCTCCAGGGTAGATACCCTGGGAAAGGAAGAAACTCCCACATTCTTCTGCAAGAACTCAACTCACCATGGGATCAAGGAACTGATGGAATGATCAGTGTGTGTGTGTGTGTGTGTGTGTGTGTGTGTGTGTGTGTGTGTGTGTGTGTGTGTGTGTATGTGTGTGTATGTGTGTGTGTGTTCATGTGTGGTGTGCACACGTGTGAGGTAGTTCACATGCACGTGTGTGCATTCTTATGGAGGCCATAGGTGAATGCCAAGTGTCTTTCCCTATCACCTTCCGCCTTGTTTTTTTGAGAAAAGATTTCTCAATGAACCTGGATCTCACTGAAATAGCCAGCTAGCTGGCTAGCCAGCAATCCCCAGCAATCCCCCTGTCTCTGTTTCTCAGTGGTGGGATGGCAGACGCTTGCTCCCACGCCAGGGTTTTACATGGGCTTTGTGGATTCAACTGAAGTCCTGATTTCAGCCCAGATCCTGCTTTATGGTAAAGATATAGATCCCTAGAAGGTAACTTCCTCAAAGACAGCCCTGCTCACCTCTTGACCCCATGCCTGGAGCAAGATTAGGTGATAAGGACAGCTAAGGAAAGGAAGAGCATGCACAAGCTCAGGCTGCTTGCCCACAAGCCGCAGGGCTGGGTTTTGGGTTCCTTTGAGGGAAACATGAAATACTTGGGAGGATATGAGATAATTTAAAAGTTGGCAAGGGGGGCTTCAGGACCAGGTTCATAGGAAGATGGAGACAAGGGCAGATTTAGAGACCTAACAAGCAAGAATTGGTGGGCCACAGTAAGAGGATCCAATCCTGTATTGCTCTGTGATCACTGCACACAATTCTGGATTGATGAGAGAGTCTAGTTGGTTTAACTGGGCCTCCGGACCCAGCTAATGGACTAAAAAGCAGAGCACCTTCAGGCTGCTTCTGAAGGGGAATAGTGGACCTCCAAAAGGATTTTAGATGCTATTTCCTAGAGAAGGGGTAAAAGTATTGAGTGATCCTACATGACCACTGACCATGGCAGACTATGCGATTATGAGTGCCTTCCCAACTAGAATTTGGTCAGTTCTTGAAAATAATTCTGTCAGTCATGGGTTCTGTGTTCCCACAAATGGCCTGGCGTGTGCCAACAGGTGACCTTTTTTGTCCTATCTTAGTTTTAGATCTGGTGTGGAATCCTTTTCCAAGTCAGCCTGTAGCCTGCTTTGCCGTTGAAGAGATAGATTCTTCCTGGAATGCTCAGACTCAGTGCCTCTCAGAAGCAAGACTGCTGTAACCTTCATGCTCATCTTCACAAACCTCAGTCATCTTTGATAGATGAGTTCAGACAGTGCAGAACAGGCTCAGCTCAAGTGCTTTTTGCCTGTGGTCCTGTTATACAAGACTACCCTCAAACCGAAACAAGGGCCATCTTGCAGTGTTCAGCTGCGTTTGCTTGCAAATGATTTTCCCAACTGGTTTGGTTGGCTGTTTACATAACCTCATAGGAGGGGTGCAGGGTCACAGGAGCCTTACTTGCATGTCCAGCAGCTTCCCACTTCCTGCTTGCAACTCTGCGGTACTTGCATATGACCTCAGGGAAGGACTAGCATGTATAGGCCTGGAAAAGGCTAGAGGAGGGGGCTCCATCTCTTTGGCTATGGGAAAGCTGTAAGGACTGTTTGATGTAGCCTTTGGGGAGGAGCAACCACACCCTGTAAGCAACCCCTCACCTGTGCTCAGTGAGGAAGCCCAAGAAATTCACTGGTCCCCCAGAATGAACTTTGGTAGAATCTTACCTCAGTTTGTCATTGGGACTTTGGGAGGACAGGTAGACATTGTTTGTGTCTCCCCGTGGGGAAGAATTTTACCGACAGGTCCTTTAACGGGGATGGGGGTGGGGTCGTCAGATTTCTAGTAGGGTCTTTCACCACCTCCCATTTTGGATTAGTTTCTGAAGCTTCATTTCCCATTCCCATCAAGTTTACACAAGAGGCTCTGAGAAAAGCAAACTCAAGTCAGACGTTTTTTGGACAGAGCCCAAAGCCCCTGATAATTCACAGGTGAAGAGGATTAATTTCATTACCATGCTGCAGACACACCCCCTTTCAAAGTGGCTTAACATTGCTGTTTAGTAAATGTTATTCGCCTCCTGCTTCGGGTACCAGCCACATTTGCATATTCATCAGAAGTGTGTGCACAGTATTAAGCCCGACCATTCACTGTGCTTCTCATTCCCACATCCGTCTATGAATGCTGATACCCTTCCTCTGGCTGGAGCCCTTGTCTCAAGGTCATTGATGCTGGCTTTCTCCTGTACATCTGGGCAACTCCACTGCCCTGAACAAACCAAGGGCTGCTACTTTCTTTTTCTGTCAGCTCTTGTGATGCCATGTGCATCCTTGTGAAGGGGGAGGGGCTTGTGAAACACCTACACAAAGGTAGACAGGCATGGGGCAAGAACTGGGGTGGGAATCAAGGAGCTGATTCGAGACTGGGTTCCAGTACAAAACCCAATGGACCAGTGGCTTCCAGCTCCTGAACTCAGAGTCCACATGCTGAAGTGGAGAGGAAATTCCCTGGGCTGCTGTTTTGACCCATGAGATTATACGGGGCCAACCTCTCTGTCCATTATGAAGAACAGCACCTTGTTTTTATAAGTATTATTGTTTTATTATAAAAGAAACTAAAAGGAGAGGAGGCCCATGCTAACTATATTGAGGAAAGACAGACATGTCCTGCAAATGGCAGCTGTTTACACCATCCCAGCTGAATCCACCAATATCGTTCTGTAGATGAAGTGAGCCTTTCCCAGTGTGCCTTGTCCGAGTGACCCACAGACAAGCAGGACCACAATAAGTTGTCTCAAGCCAGAACTGTTTGGGGTGAGTTGCGACACTAAAGCTCTAACTACCTGCAGCATCCTCAGGCTCAAAGGTGTTCACTTGGAGACCCTGGATAAGGCTTTTGTGTCAGTAAGCATGTCTCTGTTGAAAGGTGTTTCTGTGTGACAACTATTTCATGTTCTTCATGGTGGTGGAACTATGAGTTTATCATTGACTTTTATGTATTTCCTTGGAATATCATATCCATTGGCCCTTTCAAAACAATATATGGGTATTGTTTATCTAACACAAAGAACAAGGCTGGTGGGATGGCAGAGAAGGTGCATGTGTGTATTGCCAAGCCTAGTGACCTAAGTTTGATCTCATCATTACGTCTCTATTGCTGTGATAAAACACCATGACCAAGGCAACCTATAGGAGGAAAGGCTTATTTGACTTGTGGTTCCAGAGGGATAAGAGCCCATTACAATGATCCTGGGAAGCCTGGCAGCAGGCAGGAACAGTGGCAGGAACATCTGAGAGCTCACGCCTCAAATCCAGAGCAGGAAGCAGAGAGAGTGAGCCAGCAATAGTGAGTGTCTCTAGCATTCTCAAAGCCTACCTCCAGTAGCCTACTTCCTCCAGGAAGACCACACTCTGCAAGCCTCCCCATACAGTTCCACCAACCGAGCAGCAAGCATTCAAATGTCAGACCCCATGAGTGACGTTCTCATTCAAACCACCACACGTTGTCTTCTGACTTCCACACACGTTGTACAGTGGTACATGAGCTCCCTGATGAACAAAGAAATGTAATAAAAAGCTTAAAAATAAAGAAAAGGGGTAAAATGTGTGGCTTAGTCATAGTAGAATGCTTGCCTAGGCTGCTAGAAGCCCTGGATTCAATTCCCAACAGGAAACACACACACACACACACACACACACACACACACACACACACACACCCTACATACACACAAAATAAAGAACAAAGATATTTCTTGACAAAAAAAATTGCCATAAAGAATATTACAGGTTGGGTCTAAAATATCCAGTCTTAATTACTGTTCTATTTCCGTATGCTATGAAGAGACCACGACCAAGGCAACTCTTTTAAAAGAAAGCACTTATCTGGGGAGCTTGCTTACAGTTTCTGAAGTTTAGTCCCTTATCATCATGGTGGGAAACAGATGGACATGGTGCTGGACCAGTAACTGAGAGCTTTGCATTCTGATCTGCAGGCAGAGTGGGGAGAATGGAGGAAGAGGGAAGGGGGGAGGCGGAGAGGAAGAGAGACAGAGAGAGAACCACAGAGAGAGAATGGGCCTAGCATGGGCTTTTGAAACCTCAAAGTCCATTCTCAGGAATGCACTTCCTCCAACAAGGCTATACATACTTCAACAGGGCCACATCTCCCAATCCTTTCCAAACAGTTCCACTAACCAGGGACCAACCATGCAAACATATGAGTCTATGAGGGCGGGCATTCTCACTCAAACCACCACATCGGTCCACAGGCTTATGCCGTCAAGTCTTGGTTCCCTGCATGAGACGCTATTTTGAAGACTGTGGAGCCTTTGGGAAAGGTAGCCTGACTGGTGGGAGCCAATTGCTAGGAGCCAGCTTTGCATGTAGCATCTGCCTCTAGTTCTGGTCTTGTTCTTTGCTTCCTGGTCTGCTGTGATGTCTACAAGTCACTGTCATATAGTCCTGTCCCCACAGACGCAGCTGCTCTGCCTTCTCTGCTATGATGGGTTAAATCTTTTTGCAACCAGGAGTCCGGACAAATCTTTCTTCCCTTCTGTTGTTTCTATAGAGTATTTTGCTACAGTGTGGCAAAAGTTAGGCCTCCAGAAATAGCAGGCCAATCAGATAAAGTTAGTGCAGAGGCAGGATACACAGTGCTTTGGCGTGAGAGGAGTGGACAAGCGCAGGGTGATAAAGAGGTAGTGCTCCCTCAATGAGCTAGTGCTCCCTCAGTGAGCTTCCTGTCTGCTGCCCCCTGCTGTTTTTCCATGCTCATCTCTGGCAGTCCTCCTGTTCCTGAGGTGAGGTATTTTTATCTTTGAAACAAGACTGCGAAGGCCTGGAGGACGGGCTTATCTAGCTTATCTGCACATTCTTCTGTGATTTTACACGTAGCAGAGAATAAATGGCGCAGAATAAAATGCAATGATGCTGAGAGCAGATCAGAGATCTCTACGTAAAAACTCAACCGAACAGAAAAGCTTTGACTCAGAAACCGTGGGAAGGTTTTGGCCCCTTGGAGACATGCAGTTAATTACATGAGGAAGGACAAAATGTCCTGTCCACCCATTGTGCTCCATTGCGGCAGTATGCTCAGGATGGCTCCTGCCAGGAGAAATCAGCTCTAGTTCAAATGGAGAAACATTAATGATACAATTTTCTTCCCTCCCCCTTTAAGTACAAATCCCACTTCTTGCCATGGCCTGTTTTTATGGGAAGTCATGACAATGCTAAGTCCAACATTCCAACACACCCCCTAAAATCCTTTTGAACAACATATTTTAACTATCATCTGTTCCTTTGTCACACTGGAAATCACTTTTTATTTCCTTATTAATACGGTTGAGTCGCAGGTGCTGTACTGGTGACTTCTCTTCTGTCACTGAGCACTGAAGCTTTTTCTTCCAAAGACTTACAGTCTGGTTGCTGACACAGACCTTGACCTTGGTGATTTGGTTTGCATTCTAGTCTGAAGAGCTTCCATTCCACTGGGGAGGCCAGTGTTTTCAGGGCATATACGATGAGTCACTAAGTCAGTCCTTTAGGTTGGACTAGGGTTAGAATTTTGTTGAAATTGCATGAAGTCACAGAAAGCATCATGGACACTGAAACATTAAAACATGCTTGCTTTGGAGTCCTTGTTTGGCTACATGTATGTTTACACTGGGCCACAGTCCAAAAGCTTTTAAATTACAATTACGGACATTTCTCCGATTGCATCCACAGCTGGTCACACTTTTCCTTTATGTCAGCTTCCTATTTATGTGTAAATGTTAGATTTCTATCAGGCCTAATATGACTTAATGGCCAAGCTTGACTCATTGTCTTCCTTTCAAATCTGTTCTTTTTTTGTCTGCCTTCTCTATTGTTAAGACTTATTATCTACTTAGTCATGTAAACTAGATGCCAAATCTGCTTAGACCTTGAATACATGCTCAGACTGGATCTTTCCATCCTTTCTTCCAGGAGCCCTGGTAGGACAGATTGACATCATTTTTAGGCTGAGAATCCCAGGATTCTGCATTAGGACTTCCTGGTTTAAGCTCAGCCTTGCCTAGTTTCAATTTTACGAAGTTACCCAAATGAGCCTTGTACAGAAAAAGCATCGACAAGCATCACACATCAAGCTTTTCTAGTTTATGCTGAAGAGTCCCAAACAAACGCGGGGGGGGGGGGGGGGGGGGGGGGGGGGGGGGGGGGGGGAAGGTGAGGGTGAGATAAATAATATATGAGAGTAAGCCCTTCACACGTGAGATATGAACACAAGCTCAACAGAGACAAAGCATATGGTCCTGTTATGACTGAGGGAAATGGATTCAGCAGACAAGGCCACTCACCAGGCAGCAGAACCACAGGGAAGTCAGAACTCAGAGTTGTCAAGTATTTCAGAGTATATGACATAAGGACAAAAAGTAGAATTGCCTGCTAGCTGACTCTATCTCTTTCCCTATTCCCATATGCAGTATATACAGTAGCCTAATACCTCGGCGTGTCCATTCCAGAAAAAGGAACCCATATACCACAGATCAGTCCCCAAGGAGTAATGATTGTGAATATGTGTGCGTGTGTACATTTGCATATTATATGTGTATGTGTATGCATGCCCACATATATGTGCAACACAAAGAAAGTATGTGAAACAGAATGTGGGCTTGTTAAAATTTAACCTTTCTAGTTCAGTGTCTTCACCTGGAAAGTAAGGTCACCTCAAGCTCTGACAATTTATGATTTTTCTCCCCTATATGCAAATTTGTATCTAATCTCTGATCATTAAACCAACCTGCTGAACAGATATGTTTTAAAAGGTGAATTCATTGCCCTCTTGGGTTTGGGTAGGCTCCTATAGTAATATCCAATAATCCTTTGAATTCTTAAGTCTTGGTAGAGCATGGGTGACTTATGACTTGGTAGATCACAGGTGAAAATGTACATCTAAAATAGACTTGGGTTGTTCTCCTTTTTATTAATAGTGTGACTAAACACACTACTATTTATTAAATGCATCTCATATGCCAGAGGTTTAGCTAAGTGCTCACACACACACACACACACACACACACACACACACACACACACACCACATATCACCACATATATTATTCAAACAGCCTTTTAAAATGGACACCATCACCCATATTACACAAAAATTACAGAGAAGCATGCTGCAAAGTCAAACTTCTGGATTGAGTCTGCCTGACTCCACATACATGCTCTTGATCCCCATTCTACTGCTGACTGCTTATGCTCTTCTTTTAGCTTTAAGTTAATTAACCCGTGCCTCAGTTTTCTTATCTGTCAAATGGAGAAATCCCTGACTCCTTCTACTTTCAAGTTATTGTGAAGACATGAGCTACTGATGTTTATTCTCCCTTGATAAAATGATATGTCACCAAAATGCAAGTTATGAATACAAATTACCATATGAGTGTCCACAGAGTGCCTTACACTCTGCAATTTACAGGGTCTCAAATAAGCCTGGGACCTATACCAGGCTTATTTACACCTCCTGTTCTCCTCACAGCTTCTACTCTGCTACTCTGAATGCGTTTGCATTTTGTAAGTCCTGGACTAAAGGTTGAAAGCTTTTCTTAAATGACAAGTTTCTCTAAAAAGGAAGAAGTCATGGTTCCCTACAATGAGTTTCCCATGGCTTGTTGGTGACAGAAATGGATCATAGGTGCCCTGCCTGGAGATCCAGGATAGCCACTAGGTTTTGGTAGAGATTAAATAAAGCAACATGAACCCCCTTGAAATTTCTCAGAGGTAGGCAATATATAAAATATATTACTGGTATGTGTATGTGTGAGAATTTGTGCTAGTGTGTTGTGTGTGTGTGTACATATTTGTGGGTATGTGTATGTGTGTGTTCAAGAGCATATGCATGTGTACACATATGTATGAAGGCCAAAGGTCAATGAACTGTGCCTTCTTCAAGTGCTCTCTACGTTAAAAACATCATATTTAGATTTGCTTCATTTTTATGTCTGCATGTTTTGCCTGCATGTATATATGTGCACCATATGCATGTCTGATGCCCACAGAGATCAGAAGAGGGAATCAGATTCCCTGGAACTTGAGTTACGAATTGTTATGAACCACCATGTGGGTGCTGAGAACTGAACCGGGATCCTCTTTAAGAGCAACAAGGGCTCTTAATGGCTGAGTGATCTCTCTAGCCCCTCCTACCTTAATTTTTGAGACAAGTCTCTCAGTGAACTTGGAACTCATCAACTAAGCAAGACTAGCTGGCCAGCAAGCCCCAGCATTAGAATTATACAGAGTGCCACTGTACCTGGATTACTACATGGGTTTTGAGGAATGAACTCTGTCATGCTGGTACTTTAATAACCAAGGCCATCTCCCCAGCACTAAGATGTACCATTTTAACAAACTGCATCTTATAAAAACTTAAGCATTGTGTAAACAACAGTAAAATAATATTAGAAGCCCAAACTCTGCATTTTAAAAATTATAGATGTTGTTATCTTGTCTCTGCCCAAGATCAAGCCAGTCACAATTCCAATACCTACGAGAGAGGGGCTCATGAAGCTCCATCCCTAGCTTGGGAGCTACTGGGAGTTGATAGCTGCTGAAGAATGGAGAATCAGTTTTCTTTAAGGGTGTGGCCCCTGGTAGGCTGCCCCTGCTCCAGTGGATGTCTTACACGCATGTGCATGCTGCCAGTACTAATTGGACCTAATGAACTTTTTTTTTTAAAAGAAAGAAAATAAGGATTTGGGCGGGGGATGATGTGAGTGATGGGAGATGGTAAGAGAGGAGATGGAGGGAGGACTGGGGATGGAAGAGATCAAAATACATAGTGAGGATTATGAATTCTCAAAGAATAAATAAGAAATATATCTTAAAACGTCTTGTTTAGTCATTTCAGCATATACCTCAAATTTATGATCAATTTGTTTGAAATACAGTCCCATTTCTTTAAAAATAGCATACCCTGGACAAATAGAATTCTTCTGGACAGGTCCTAAGTTGGCACTATTTTCAGATGGATACAACGAAAGCATATTTATTAGTTTCTCATTAAATGCTGGGCACTGGGCCCAAATTCTCCTCTGGAATGTTCACCTCCAGGGGACTCTCTGTGGTTCTGCATCCCTTATCCACTTGCTGCACCTGGCTGCTGTTGACTGACCCTCCCTGCTGGACTGAGGTCTCAGTGACCAGAGTCTTGACAGATGTCTTTGCATTCTGAGTATGCAGTAGGCTTGTATGACTCACCAGCCGCCCGTGGAACTGGACCAGACTCCCCTGTACTTCTATATATTACTAAAAGCATGTTCCAATTATTGTGCTTATAAATCAAAAGCCTTAGATAGATATTAATAATCATTGATTATTATTCATCTTGAGCCAGGCACTGATGGGAGTCCCACATCCATGTTGATGCCTTTCTCCCTACAAGCCAGGTACCCATTCAACAAAGACTGTTCAGTTATGTTCTGCTGTCCGCTCACAGTACAGAAAAGGGAGTAGAAACCTGGAGCCATTCAGCAACTTGCCTGAGGTCAGCAAAGCCTTGATGGTCGGAACCCAAGTTCTTAAAGTAGTATTGGGGGACATTTAATGCATAGTGCTGTTCAGATCCACCCTGACCCTTTCTTTTCCTCTCAGCCTCCAAAGCCACTCTAGCAGTAAGTCAAGGAGCCTTTCCTGCATGAAGTTCACCTTTGAGCATCTCCATGCTCTGCTGTTATCATCTAGCCCAGCTTCATCATCCCTACTCTGGACAAAGAGCAGCCTCCCAGCAGGCCTTGCTGCTCCTACTTTTGCCCCTTTTAGTCGGTTCTCATGGGAGCCAGATTAGTTCTAAAATGTTAATCAGATCACACAATTCCTCCATTGCAAACACCCTGGGATCTTCCTGTCACACTCATGACGAACCTTGAATCCCACACTTGGCCATGTTCATCACTGCTGTGCTCTGACCCGGCCCCATCTGCATCCTTGCTATTTTTATCAGCACTCCAAGTTCACCCATGTTGCAGAGTCTGTGTACTTGCTATCTTACAGATTTTACAGCTTTGAGAACCTACCTGCCAGGAACACCTGCCTCTCACTTCATTCAGCTAAAATGTAATCTCTCTCTCTCTCTCTCTCTCTCTCTCTCTCTCTCTCTCTCTGCACAAGTGCATTGATTTAGGCATTTCTTGTGTCTGCGGTGGGCTGAATAAGGATTCCAAACATGTTCACATTTTGTCTGAAT
Organism: Peromyscus californicus insignis; assembly: GCF_007827085.1. Classification (NCBI taxonomy): domain Eukaryota; kingdom Metazoa; phylum Chordata; class Mammalia; order Rodentia; family Cricetidae; genus Peromyscus; species Peromyscus californicus. The sequence continues at coordinate 47,537,899 of NW_026294573.1, forward strand.
CCTCAAAACTTTTAACTATGAAAAAAAAAAAAAAAGCAAATGACAAATCTTTCACAGATGCAATCCTATGAAGACTCCTGAAACTGAAAGACGATTCTGTACTATTGTTAGCAGGGCCAGTGTAATTGCAATGCTGTTGTAAGAGGGAGGACCCAAGCTAAAGAGAGAGGGGCAGAAGCAGGAGTGAGGGAAGAGGAGGGCTCTTCGGCCTGGAGTAAGTGGCCATAAACCAATCCTGTATTCACAGAAGTTGGGAAAGGTGGGGAAATGGGTTCCAGAGCCTTCAGAAAGAATGCAGGATGGCCAATACCTCCATTTTAGCTCAGGGAAAGTGGTTTTGGATTTCAGATTTTGGGGACATTAAGAGAAAACATTTGCATTGTTTTGAGCTAACATGTTTGTGGGCATAGGAAGGTAAGAGAGAAGACTCTCTCACTAGAATGAAAACTGTATTGACAGACGTTAACTCATACCCACGATGGAGCTGAGATTGCAGGATGCATTCAAACATTTTGTGCATCCATCGAATAAATACATGGGTGACCTGTTTACACAAGAATCTTCCATACCACGCTGAGAGTGTTGGTGTGCAAGGGCTGTACCTCGATGCTGTCCACACACATATTACCCCTTCTGCCCAACACGTGACAGTCGCTTCAATTTGAATGAATGAAGGGAATGCTGTGATATTTGTCCAAAAGCATGGTCCAGACAAGGTTGATAACAGCGTGGTTAAATGTGTTCCCAAAAGTCCTTTGAAAAGGAAGCCGGGCAGTGTGTAGTATGCACCCAGAAGGTAGTGAGACTGTTTTCATCTGGCTCAAAGCTCTCAACATGGAGCTGAGAATAAAAAGGTGTGGTTTTAAGAGGAGATACCTTTGTTCTATTTCAGAACTGCTTTAATGAAAGGATGCAGTCACCCTTGTCTCCTGAAAGCCCTTTCCCACAAGACACTAAGAGCCCAAATAGGGTAGGAGGGTCAGGAGGGCCTTGAGCCCCACTGGGCAGCTCTGTCAGATGCACCCACCTCAAGGGCTGTTTCCACAGTGCAGTTTGGCGTCTCACTCCATGGGTTAGCTAGGGCCAATTGAGAAACCAATTTCTGTGCTCAAAGCTGTTTAAATGCATGCGGTGTCGGCATGATGGATGGCAGCACCCTCCCCTGAACTATCATCCCTCTCCCATGATTTCCCCCTCAAAAAACAAATATAAAAAGGACTCTGAAATAATATTTCAGGGGCTACAGGAAATTTGGAAGTTTTCACAGATAAATTTATGGATATTATATAACCCAGATTGTGTGTATGGGAGGGAGGGGGAGATGTGGGTTGAGGCCCACCGGAGAGTGGGGTGGTGCAGTGCCTTGGGCTCAAAGTCCAGATGGGAAGCTACTAGCTCTTCAGTCTTGGGTCATTCCATGCCTCTGATCTTGTAAAGTGTGGACAGACTTAATGTCCCAACTGATAGGAAGTTTAGAAATACCTCAACATTAGTGACTCCAAATTAGGAGTGGCGGGCTCAGCTTCCTACAGGGCCCTGGAGGCAAGCATAAAGGAGAGGAGCTGGCCAGGTGGGACCTGTAATGAATTGGCACACATATGCCCATCTGAAGGGGCAGCTGCTGCCGAGCTGCGTCCAGCTGGGAGTGACCATGTGGAAACCAAGGCCCTGTATGCCAGAACTGCCCATTTTCCAAGAGAAACAATAATTGATTTTGTTTAAAATGAGGAATTTCTTAAGCTTTAGATGCTTACCACAAATTTTAAAATCAAAACAAAAACAATAAACAAAAAGCATATGAAACAAACAAACAATGAATCCTAACATCTGAGAAACAGAATCTGGCTCACGGCCTATTACTTAATAGTTTGCACTAAAGAAATAGGAATTCTTATTGCTACTTGGAGGAAGGTTTTTGACAGAAAACATACTCCTGTAAAGAAATGCCTTCTGCTGGCAGCACTATTTAATAATATGGGTCTGTAATAAAGCTTTCACCACCTTGTGGTAAAACAAGAAAAATGAGTGGGTTTCCCACCCAACAAAAGCCACATTTACCTACCCCATTAAGGGTGTTTATGGAGCAAGGCCTTTCACAGTCTTCACATGATGGTTATGACAGAGGGTGCTAGGTTTCACTTGCTTCTCATGCCCTCATTTGGAGAAATTTTAAGTTGATTATGCTGATCCCCCACCCCCTTTCAAATTAGTTCTCCAGCATCTTAAAATCCTGAGGCTACCATCCACAGGTGAGTATTTCTCCTAAGAGGAATGTTGTCGCATGCTTTATGTCCATAAGGGAACTAGAACATCAGTTTCTTATGAGCTGTTTCCCTGATCTTTCTTTTTTTTTTTTTTTTTTTTTTTTTGGTTTTTCGAGACAGGGTTTCTCTGTGTAGCTTTGCGCCTTTCCTGGAACTCGCTTTGGAGACCAGGCTGGCCTCGAACTCACAGAGATCCGCCTGGCTCTGCCTCCCGAGTGCTGGGATTAAAGGCGTGCGCCACCACCGCCCGGCTTCCCTGATCTTTCTTAGTAAGAGAACAACCCCCAGGCTAGTGGTCACAAGAACAAAGATTATATATCCCAACCACCTGGCTGCACTTCCGCATGTGACAGGGTCCTGGTAAAGGGTAAGCAGAAGCATGCTGAGGCATTTTCCTGAAAATTTCCTAAAAATAGAACCGGGAGGCTCCCTTATATTTTCATTCATTTTGTCCACTTGACCCTTGGGACATGAGTGGTGGCTGGACCCCTGTCTGGATGGCAGACCAGGGAGCTGTGTGGGGCTGGACCCTGGGTCTACAGCATGCAGAACTAGCAAATTGGATCTGTGGATGTCACACTTCTTCCCAAGGGAGAAATGGACCTCTATCTTACTAAAAACCTTTGAATATGCATCTCTATTGCTTTGGGCCAATGAACATACTGGAGAATATTTCTACTTGGGGGGCCATTATTTGTAGTAAATACATGCATTGGGATTAATTTCTCATGTTAATCAATAAAGGGGGGATTAAGTGAGGAAGTGTTCTTTGGGACACTCCTGGGTTTAGAATATTCTCCAAGCTATCATTAGAGATACTGTGTATGCAATTAAGGAGCCTCAGGAGAAGGGCTCATTTTATTGCTGGGGCCATAGTGACTTCAGGTTCTTCACCAGCTAAATAGCTCCAGAAACCACCATGTTCCCACAGGGAATGTACAATGGCCCACTATTGTGGTGACAGCCTTTGGAAGGCATTGAAACAGTACCAAAAACATCCACAGAGGATCTGAAAGGAAACTTGTCACTATCACACACAGAGCCCCCAAGATGACAGGAGGGCAATGTGGCATTCATTTCTTCATCCCCAGTGCTTGCTCTGTTTTCTTCCATCCGTCACCCATCGGCTCCTCCTACTCACTTTCCCTGGTGCCCTAAGGTTCTTCCTGCTCCTGAACTGTGCCATGCCCATTGCCACTTGGGTGACTCCATTTGCTGTTTCTTGAGAAAGGTTCCTTTCTCAGGATTCTAGACAACTCTGTGGTCCAGTTCACAAGCTGTCTCATGCGTTGTCTCCTCACAGAAGCCTGCCTTGATCTGTGTGTGTTTTGCCTCGTTTACAGCACCCTTTCCCACAATCTAAAATTATTTATGTATTACCTTCTTGTGTATTGATTGTCTTCCTTTGACTTAGAATAAGGGCAGTGACCTTGTCAGTTTTGTCCATCTAATTTCTCCACAACATGGTGTGGTGTGGAGTAAATACTCAATAGAGAGTCGAACGAATATGACTATTTAATGAGGCACAATTATCACTGGCAATCTGTGGGATTCTACAGGAAATCCATAGTGTTCCATGAGTGCTTAGGAGAGATCTATAATGGTGGAGCAGGCATTATAGATAATCTATGGGCACCTATAAGTCAAGGCTCCGAGACTTCAAATCCGCCAGATCATTTCTAATAGGGCCATGAATCTGTGCTGGCTGACACAAGCCTGAAACCCCAGGTGCTCTGGAGGCTGAGGCAGGAGGAGAATCAAAAGAAGAAGACACTGTCTCCAAGTGAAAAGTAATAGGATAGCCTAAGTGTTTAACTCTGCTGAAGAGTGCTTGCTTCACATGGATGAGGTCCTGGGTTCAATCCACGGTACTGAGAATAAATCACCAAGTAACTACATAAATAAATAAAAATGAATGATTTTTATTTTCCCTACAAATGCGACTCCCTACAAATGATTTGTGATACTCATCACTCCATATGTCCTGATGTAGGTCTTCTGACAAGGGGGTTATAATTGCTAGTTGGAAGAGAAAGGCAGAGTAATGTACACAGTTCCCAACAGGAGATGGTGGGTAAAAGGGATGGGGCAGGAAAGGTGTTCAAATCCTTTGGCAACAGGGTGTTGGTAGCATTAGAATGACAACCTTTCTCTGAGTAAGCAGGCGAGCAGCATCTTGGAGGTCTCAAGCACACAACAGTGTGTGAAGGACTTTTGACTTCAGTTCATATCCCTGAGTCAGACGTTTCCCCTGTGTAATGAACTGTCTGTGTTATGCCTCAGGATGCAAAGTAAGCAGCCTGGGGCCTGTCATTCTCTCATTCTGTGTCACCAGGGGTCATTCCTGGTTCTCTGCCCAGACTCCTTTTTTTGGGGGGTGGGGGGTGGGGGGGCTAGTGCGCCCATATGCCAGCTACTGTAAGTGTTTGACACTAATGGGTCACACATGAAGCCTTTTCCTAAGCACAGCCTCTTGCAAAACAAGAGCCACTATTGCTGGTCTGGAAAGTTTTGATGTCAGCAGCATTGTCCCCACAGTCCCTAGGCTTACAGAGGTCAGAAGCCTTTCCTCAACCCTTGCTCCAGTGGCCCAGGCTGACTCTCACCTGACACCATACCTCCGTTAAGTTTCCTTCCTCTCAGCCTGCTCTCCTCTCTTATCTTGGCCTGAGAGTCTCCCCATAGACAACTTCCTTATGAATTGCCTCGATTTCGTCTTCTAAGGATTCCAAACTGAGACTGGTCCTTGACATGCCTGACTAAGTTCATCACAATCCTCTTGCCCTATAAGCTCACATGCAATTTTAACATGCTACCACTTGCAAGTCTTGGCTGCTGTCACTGGGGAGAGAACTGGCTTGCCAAGCCGGAGTTGAGGTCTCTTAGGCCTCATTCTCTGTGGGTGTTTGTAGCAGGAATCTTAAAAGTTCTTATTTAATAAAAATAAACCCAGAGCCAGATATTGGGATGAATGCTGAATGATCAGAGAAACAGAACAAGCCATAGCTACCTCACCTTGCCAATTCCTCAGCTGATCCTGTTTCCTCAGACTGGACACCTCTCAGCTGAACTGTGCTTCTCCAAAGCCTAAAAGCTTAAGCAGGCTAGTTCCTGGTCTTCAGGCCTTATATACCTTTCTGCTTTCTGTCCTCACTTCCTGGGATTAAAGGCTCACTTCTTGGGATTAAAGGCATGAGTCACCATGCCTGGCTGTTTCCACTGTGGCTTTAAACTCACAGAGATCCAGATGGATCTCTGCCTCCCAAGTGATAGGATTGAAGGCATGTGCGCCACCATTTTCTGGCCTCTATATCTAATGGCTGTTCTGTTCTCTGACCCCAGATAAGTTTATTAGGGTACACAATATTTTGGGGAACACAATACCACCACAGGTGTTCTGTAAAATGATATTTTCAGGTTGCTTGAACTTGCGTTGTTACTCAAGCAGAGGAGCAGATTCAGAGTTGCCCAAAGGAAGAAATGTGGAAATCTGGCTTTTCAAGAGTCATGTGTGCTTTGCTTCTACTATGGAAGGATACCCTGTTCAACAAAAGGTACAGGTGCCTGTATTCCGTTTCCTAGCACAGAGCTGGGTACAAATGATCAAGCTTTCTCAACATCTGGTAGTTTCCATCTTAGCACAACTTCTCATTTGACCTAGAACCCACTTTCCAGAGCTTTGACTCATTTGGATGGTGGCAATAGTGAAGATGTCGAGCAGAACCTTCGAAGGATTTTCCCATGGAAAATATCATCCCCTCCAACCCCTGGAAAAGGAAGAAAAGATCCACCTACCCACCCTCTAGAAAGCACACAAGTGGGAAGACGATGGCACCAAAGGAAATGCTGACTTTCTGAGAAGTCTGCTCTTGGGGTTAGTTGGGAGAAGTAGAGATGGGGCCCCTGGTTTTTGGACTTGTGAAGAAGGAGTACCTAAAGAGATGCAGTTGTCCAATGATCTCATAGAAGCCCAGGTAATGCACAATAATGACAGGTCCCTGGGATGTGGCCAAGTCACTAAGCCTTAAGAAATGACAGCAGGGGAGTCTTAGAGTTTCTGAAGTGTTTCTAGATTTTCTAGAATTAATATTTGGTAGATTACTGTGATATCCAGTTTTTATGCCAACTTGACACAGGCTAGAGTCATCTGAGAAGAGAGAAAATTAATTAAGAGAGTATTCCCTCCAGGTTGGTCCATGGGCAAACCTGTGGTGCATTTTCTTGGTTCATGATTGATATGGGAGGCCCCAGTCCATGGAGGTTGGTGCCACCTCTGGGCAAATGGTTCTGGATTGTATAAGAAAGTAGGTTGAGCAAACTTTGAGGAGCAGGCCAATGATCTGTGTTCCTCCGTGGCCTCTATTTCAGTTCCTGCTTCCAGGTTCTTGTCCTGCTTGAGCTCCTGCTCTGGCTTCCTGGAATGGTGGATTACAATCTATAAGATGAACTAAATCCTTTCTTCTCCAAGTTGCTTTAGGCCACAGTATTTCACTAAATCAATAGGAACCCTAACTAAAACAGCTATCAACAGTTATAGGAATAATAACATGACTGTCTTTGATGGTAAATAATTATCCGTAGTTCTCCCCTGATCTGTAGGGACTATGTCCCAAGACCTTTAGTGGGTGCCTGAATCCAAGTGTAGATTGTTTTCTGTTCTAAACTTATGGACCTATAAAAAACAATTTAATTCATAAATTCAGTGGTAGAGTGCTTAGTTAGAGTGGGTAAAGTCCTGGCTTCTATCCAGAGAGAGAGAGAGAGAGAGAGAGAGAGAGAGAGAGAGAGAGAGAGAGAGAGAGAGAGAGAGAGAGAGAGGAAGGGGAAAAGGAGAGGGAGAGAGAGAGATGAGAGAAGAAAATACCAATAATAAAATAGAACAGTGGAAACAATACACTGCAATAAAGGTTATATGAATATAATTTCTCTCTCTCTTAGCATCCTATTGCCCTGCATCTGCCCTCCTCTTTTTATAATGATGTGAGATGATTCAACATCTTCATGATGAGATAGAATGATATGAATGATGTAAGCATTCTATTTTAGCCTTAGGCTACTATGCACAGGTATCATGAATGCAAGAACAGTTACATCATGACAGACAGTGTGACAACAGAGATGGCTACTACATGATTAATGGAAGAAGAGCATATACAGGATAGATATACCAGGTCATCCTGTCCTGGGCAAACAGAGTAGGAGGGTATAGGTTCCATCATCCTAGTCAGAATGGCACACAATTTTAAACTTGGGAATTGTTTATTTTTGGCATGTTCTGCTTAATATTTTCATATCGTGGTTACCATGGGCAACTGCCATGGTGGATAAAAAGACTGCTGGGCATGTGTGGCACAGATAGGAGATGCTACGTAAGTGCTTGCTGTTATCAATTTACTGATGTTGTCAACTATAATGGGACAAAATGAGTTGAAGTGATTTCTTTCACTGCAAGTTTCCCTAGTACCTAAGTGATAATACCACTTACAATAGGAATGTGATGAAGAGCAGTCCCAGAGCCTCTTTCTTCATGGAGCATCCTACAGAACAAGTTGAGAAACTTGCCAGGGGAAGTTCTACATGGTGAGGATGGAGAGGGTGAATTCGTTTTTCCTGAATGCATTAGGGGATTGTGGGAGCCAGTGCTCTACAAGGCCCATTATCTACCCTGTCAATCTAACCACGGTCTGTGAGTTACCCATTTTGTGAGAAAAAAAAACAAAAACCTGAGCTTCAGAGACTTAGAGGAACTAGGGAACTAGGACAGAGTCTCCCATAATTCATTTCATGGCCTGGAAGGATAATCCTGCTGTACTCACAGCAACTTCATACTTGGAAAAGAGAGGGGTTGATGGAAGCAAGAGTAGAAAGGTGCCTGCCCAAGAATGTGTGAGCTCAGCCTGAGCCAGGGCCAGACAGCAAGAGCATCAGAGTGTGGGAGATCTGGTGGTAAAGAAAATGCCTAGAAGGGGATAAGTCTCCGAACATCTGTCTCTGCTTCCTTTCTACTGTTTTACCCTCTACTGTGGTGATGAATAGATCAGTGGTGCCTTATGTCCAGGTTTCAAGGCTAAAAAGATGTGACATTAAGGGCTACCCCTTTGCTGACCCAGTCCCACAAGGATTACTGAGTGGAGTCTTATAGGAGAGGAGGAAGATGAGGTGTCCCCACCAGGTCCTTTTCTTCCACCCAGGGCCCAGAGATGACAGTGTAGATATCCTGTCAACAGTGGACTGGGTCTTCCCACATCAACCACACATCGTGAAAGTGCCCCCCCCCCCCCACAGACTTGTCTACAGGCAACCTGACAGAGGAATTTCCTTAACTGAGGTTTTGTCTTCCTAGATATGCCTCGTTGTATGTGAAGCTGACAAAAAAACAAGACATGACCCAATTCAGTGTCTTCTAAAGTCCTTGCCGGGGGTGGGAGTGGCAGTAGGGGGCTCTAACTCAGCCCTTATTGCTAAGTTAGGCAAGATACATGGCTTCCTACTATGCAGACTTGACTTCAAGACTCAACAAATAGGCAGCTTAGGAAGGGATTAATATTGAAAAAAATGTTAAAATTGCTAATGGTTGGTTGAGCCTTACTTTTCACACACACACACACACACACACACACACACACACACACACACACACACACACACACACAAATGGGGTATGCCTCATGAGTACAGGGGTTAGCAGACTCAGGGAGTGAGTCTGAGGGCAAGGGGAGGAATCCAAGTAGACTTTCAGTTAGGGTAAGCAAAGTAAGTGAGGGGGTGGGGTTCAGTACAGCCCCTCCCTGCCTTCTAACCCTTGTCCCTGCAAAAGCCAGGCTCTGCAGAAAGGAAAGTTTTAGACATCTTAGGAAGTTTTCCCTTTCCTTGCTTCCATCATCTATGCAACAACAGGGTCCAGGCTGTGTATGTTTCTTGTGGAATAGCACATGGCATGCAGAGACACCCAGTTGTGTGGCTGTCCTGTGGGGGCCAGCAATGGAAGCAGGGAGGATAGTGCAGACCCAGAGGGGAGGAGGAAGCCACAGCTGCAATACCAGGTGCTCCTCTAGAAACTCAGCAGCTGGCCAGACACATCTACTGTGTGCATTATCAGCTGGCTGGGCAGACACACCCACTGTGTGCATTATCAGCTGGCTGGGCAGACACACCCACTGTGTGCATTATCAGCTGGCTGGGCAGACACACCCACTGTGTGCATTATCAGCTGGCTGGGCAGACACACCCACTGTGTGTATTATCAGCAGTGACAGAGGTAGCACTCTTGTTCTCATTGCTTCTTGCTTCTCCCCAACAGGACAATTTGCAGACTGTCCCATTTTCTCAAACACACCTCTCTGGGCCTAAGATGGGTGTGTGTGTGGGTGGGATCATGTAGACTACAGATTAAGAATGTGCTTGTATGTATGAAGGAGAGAGAACATGTGTGATCTTCAGTCTGTGTATACAAGAAGAGATATATGTCCTGGGCTTGAGTGTGTGAATGTGTAACACAGATTTGCTGGGGGCGGGTGGGGCACATCTCTGCGTGTGAGTCCCGAAGAGGGAAAGACATGGCTTGAAAAACTAGGTCTTCCTTTGTATCAACCATTCTGTTTCTCTATGGGGAGTGACAAGATGGGATGGTGGGATCCCTTAAGAGCTCTCCTTACCATCTGGCCCCACCCTGCCCATGAATTTCACATTTCTGAACTTGCTCAGGAGTTTTCATTTCTGCTCAGGAGGTGGTGAAAATTGTCCATGAGGTTTTGGCTGAGGCGGCTCTGATGGGGGAGAAGGGCAGGCAAAACTCTTCTAGCTCTACTGTGGAAGGGTGATGGTGTTTGGTAGCACCACCCCATGCCTCCTGCTGGGACTGCACTCATACACAATATTTACTCAAGGAAGAGGGGCTGTGTCATGAGTGGGTTCTCACTGCAGATGGTTTGTGACTGACCTCACACAATCACAGCCAGTTTCCAGAGTTACAAAGTATCCTCCTCTGTATGACTTCATCCCTAAGCCCATCACCTGGCACATACTTGGCTCTTAAGCACTTCCTTAGGTAGACATTCACTGTACTGGCCAGTTGTTTGGCCATGGTCTGCCTTATACATGCTTTTCCTCCAAGCTACTTGCACATGGAGACATAAACGCTGAACAAGACCCAGCTGAAGGCTACCAGCAATCTTGGGCAGAGACACAATCTTAAATGCCTTTAGCAGTTCTGCACCTGATCCAGATGTGGGAAGCAGCAGAGGACAGGAGATGGGAGAAGCAGGGAGGAAGGTATTAGTACTCAGGAAGCGAAAGGGGGAAAAAGTGAACATGTAAGCTTATCACCAATTTCAAACACAGGACTCCTGCATTTTCAGTTATATAGTTGGGGGTGTTACATTTTCCTATTACCCAGAAGAATACAGCTAGCAAAGAATAGGGAGAGAGTGCCCCTGGCTCTCCTTTGGGATGAAACAGATAAGGCTGTGCAAGGCATCTTTCCCCTGTAAGTCCTGCAGACTTCAGCAATGCTCACTCACATGGGAAACCTTAGAAGTTAGACATAGGCAGCGGAGTGAGACCATGGTACATTTTGTATCCAGACTTCACTGTTAGTTGTACGTCTGTGGGTGAGATCTAACCTGGGAGGTGGGATTCTTCCATGGGAAGTGGGGAAATAACAAGCCAAAAATAAGACGAAGTATTTTGTATGAGTAGTGTTGACCACCTATTGTTTAACTTCATCATTACAACATGTCTGTACTATCATCTGTTTTTATGGTGAGGGAACTAAGACCCAGAGAAGATAAATCACTTAACCGGGATCACAGAGTGGTTTGGTCCATTGTGGACTTACACAGGGAGCATCTGAAACCAAGGCTGATGCAGTTAAGTGTTTTGCTGCTCAATCACCATCCTTGTGTACTTTCAAAGGGGCCAAAGGACAGCCATTCAATGAGGCAGAGAACAGAACACCCACCTCGCTTCGGCAGTGATTACTCAGTGCATAGCTTAGCCACCCTCCTCTCTCTGCTCTTTGAGCATTATCCACGCTGAAAGTTGTCAGAGAACTTTTGGGGGTGCTTATGAGAAGTTTCCCCAGGATACAGAAGTCCCATGTTTCTTTCTTGTAGCATCTTTCAATGCTGAGAGCCACGCAGAGATTAACCAATGCCGCTTCTTATTTTAGGGAATCTTACCACAGACCCCAGGCTCAGGCTATGGGGATCCCTCAAACTCTCCTGAACACTACTCGCATGTTGGGCTTTCAGGATTTTAAACTTAACCCTCTTCTTTCTGTATCTGAATAAGCAGGGTGTTTCAATGATGAGGGAAGGTGATTTATGGAGGGGCCATTTGTCTTCATAATTAATTTATTAAATGATCATTGCTGCTTCTCCCCCTTCATATTTGTCATTGCTGGAGTGGTAATTGGGGTTTGAAGTCTGTGCTGGCATGCCATCAAATGAGCCTGCTGTTCTGATCAAGCAAAGCAGCTTGGCAGCGGGGAGCCAGAGAAGCAGAGAGGAAGTTGTAGGAAGCACAGGCCATGGCAGTGAGCTCCCCAGGAAGGTAGGCACAGACCAAGGCTTCTAGGGTATCAGAGTGAAGATACCCCCTCTCTTCTGCTCCATGGATTGAAGGTCTCTGTTGAATCTGTGGATCTCTTCAGACAAGCACAGGTTAAATATATACACTGGGAAGGTGGGCTAGCATTTCTTTACAGTGCATTAATTATTATCACCTCCAATGGCAATTAATAACAATTAAGGGTCTTGTAATAACATGAGCACTGCATGTAGCTGCTTTAAAAGCTGCAGGAAAGTGGGATGGATGGGCTTGGAATATCAGATCTGGGAGGATCAACTCTACTGTCTTAAAATAAGAATATGAAGGATGTTTCTAGACCCTACAGGATGACTTGCACGTGGTACAGGCAGCACCCTGTCTCCCAGGGCTAGGAAAAGGAATTGAGGCAGGGGGATATACCTGACCTGCAAATAGACTTGGAGGTGTATTGAAATGGGTCAAATTTGAATGTCCTCAAGATGGGTCTACATTTTCCAATTCCAGCCAGCCCCAGAATATTGGTTTATTATACTTGCCTATCCCTGGAAGCCAAGCTGATCTATGCCCTAGAGTATATGAATCAAGGAATGGTCTGACAGTGCTTCCTTCCAAGGTCTATGGTGAAGTATAAGTGACAAAGCATAGGCCATGTACTAAACAAAATGCTGTCCTTCACTCAGCGGATTGCAGGCCTTTAAACAAACACAAGGAAACAAGGGCATCTTTCTGCTAGCGAAGCAGCAACGCCTTTCATGTATATTATAGCATATGAATACTTGGAGAGGTTCTTTGTGGACCCAAGGCAAGCTGTTCAGCCTCTCTGAAGCTGAGCTTCTTCCACAGTGGATGGGAAGAACAATTGTGATCACACAAGCTTTTGTTAGGCATTACTGGAAGGCTGAATGAAAATACCTGGGGCACAATAGGCACTCAATAAACTGTTCTATGATTGTCCATTTATCTTTTCAGTTTTCAAGGCCAGAGGTCCATACAGCCAGTGGCCTTATCCTTGGGTTATAGTAACAGGACATAAATCTTTATTGTGCCAAAAAGAACACCTTGGTTCATGGGTATCAGAATGAGGAGGAAACTTAGTCACTTACCAGCCACATGACCTTCTAGTAACTGAAACCCTCAGAACTAAGTACCCCAGGAAGGAGAAATGGGATTAATAAAAGTAAATAAACAGGATGGGTGCCTCACTAATTCCAGGGATGTGCAATGCTCTCGAGAAGAACCGTAGGCATCCTAGATGTTCAGATGATGAGGTTTTCCTTGAAACGCATTCAAAGGCATTCTTTTAAAAAAGGTTTTATTTGTGTGTTATGTGTGTGCATGTGTGTGTATCTGTGTGTTTGTATGTATATGTGTATGCACATGAATGCAGGTACTTGTGGAGGCCAGTAGAGGGCATAAGATCCTGTGATAGATGATGAAGGAGGAGTTTTTTCCTCTAGAAGGCAGGTTTGAAACACTCCAGACCACGAACAATCCTAGCTCTAGGAATTGTATGCTCATGAGATCCTTTGCTCCTCATATTCCCTTACTCCCTCCTCTGCCTCTCCCTCTCTCCTTTCTTTCTCTTGCTGTCCTTTGTTTATGTTCTATCTTAGTTAGGGTTTCCATTGCTGTGAAGAGACACCATGACCATGACACCTCTTAAATAAGGAAAACATTTAACTGTGACTGACTTGCAGTTTCAGAGGTTTAGTTCATTATCATCATGTGGGAAGCATGGCAACTCACAGGCAAGAATGATGCTGGAGAAGGAGCCAAGAGTTCCACATCTGATCAGCCGGCAGCAGGAAGACAGAGTGACACTGGCCTGGCTTGAGCACTAGACACCCCAAAACCTACCCGCAGTGACACATTTCTTCCAACAAGACCACACCTATTTCAACAAGGCCACACCTCCTCTGAGCACATGGGGGCCATTTTCATTCAAACAATCACCTGTTCTCTTTGTCCTTTCCTTCTTTCCCCTTTTCTTTCTATTCATAGCTCTGCACTTTTTTTCTATCTCTGTTTCATTTTTTCCTCTGTGTTTATTTTTCTATCTCAATTTGATGTCTCTGTATTTTCCTTTTTGTCTCTTTCCCCCATTCCTTGCATCCACTTTATATGTCCTTCCTCCACCATCTCATTCACTAGGTTTACATTAAATAGAAATGGATTTAAAAAAAAAAAAAAGAAAAGAAAAAACATGAGGATATCTCCACCATCCCATTCACTAGGTTTACATTATATAGGAATGGGGGAAAAGACATGGGGGTATCTCTGTTCCTATGGAAACAAGGTCTCATGGGAAAGGAAAATAGAGAAGCAAGCACGCCCGCTAAGACATGGAACTGTGTCAACCGAGATTGGTCAGCATGCAGGGGAAACAGGGTTGGTCAGCCCTGCCTTGCAAAGCAGAGGGAGATGAAAAGATGAATCTTCAAGGTATACCTGAAGAGTGAATAGGTGTTGTCCAGGCAGAGGGATCTACAAGAAAAGGCACAAAGATATCGTCTAGTATAGAGGCATTGGGGTTATGAAGAGATTAAGCCAAGGGCTTCTGGATTGGAGGAGTTATAGGAGAAGACAGGGATTGGGTAGGTTCTAGGGGAGGAGACCTTATAGTTCCCATGGTTTTACTCAGTTCAACTCAGAACAAAACCTTGCCTTTCAGATCACCTCACCAGTTTAAGAAATACAACCAAACCCAAATGCTGGGTCAGGGGGATTATTTTCCTAAACAGGGGCCCTTACAGAAACACTGTCTTTTGGCATTATAATCTTATGAAAGAAGTGACATTTATTACCAAATGTAGTTTGTTAAATATTTAGAAGAAAGAATAGTAGCTGAAAATAGACAAAGTTTGTGTAAAGTTCAGTATTCTATGCCTCCCCCTTTGCCTTAAAGCAGTGAGAACTCTATGGTGGGTCTGTTTTTGGCAAGCACTTCAGGGGGCAGTGTTCTGGAGATTGTTTTTGTGGGGCAGCAAGGAACCAGTGAGTGTTTCTAAGGAAATGACCCTCTTGCCGGCCTTCAAATAGGACTGTGAGATATTTGCCTTCTGCTGGCTGGGTTTTTTGGATGGTAAGTGCTGGCTGATCCAAATTTCTGTACCTATTATTAATGAATTGGCATTCTCCCCACAGAAGAGGGTTGTAGTAGTTAAAATATGTAGGTATAAAGGTACAGTAGATATGAAGGCACTAGGAAGTACAGAGACTTGTATGCAAGTTCACTAGTAACAGGGCATGGAAGTGAGGGAAGCTGCCCCACAGAGAGCCATGAGTGGTGAACAGTCAGAATGAAACTTTCCTTTTGCCTTAGGGCCTTCGAAGTGGGTGCTTATCAATGACAGCAAAGTAGTACAATTTTAAGACACTCTAAGATGCAGGTGAGACCAACTTGGGTGTCTAGTAAGGATGGGATTCCTATTTACAAGTGCTCACCTTTTAACTGTGTCCTCATGGGGTGGAAGGGCCAGGCAGCTCTCTAAGTCTATTCTATAAGAGCACTGAGTCCTCCACACTTAGGATCTAACTGCTTAGGACCTAACTGTTTCCAAATGACTTTGCCTTTGAGAGATTAACATTTTAACACATAAATATTCATTTTCTCATTTTCCTTCTTTTTATGCCCAACATAGAACTTTTGAGAGAACATAAACCCTCAGACCACAATATCTTGTGAGATGGACAATTGTAAGTTTGACCTCAACTGGCCACAGGGTGCCTCAGTTTAACACCCTTCTGTAGATCCTGGAAGGCTGCATGCATTAGTTGTTTTCTCATTGCTGTGACCACACATGTGACAAGAAGCAACTGAAGGAAGGATGGTTATTTTACAACTAAAGTGAGATATAGTCTATCATGGCCAAGGAGTCACTGGAGCAGGAGCAGAAGGCACCTGGTCACGTGACATCTATAATCAGGGAGCAGAAAGTAAGGCTGAGCTATAAAACCTCAAGACCCATGCCCAGTGACCCACTTTCTCCAGTGAGGCACTGTTACTCCACAGTTTTTCCAAACAGCACTTCCAAATAGGTATCAAGTATTCTAACCCGGAGGTCTATGGAGGATAGCCCACATTCAAACCACAACAAATGTATTTCCAGATGAGATCAGCATTTGGCTCAGTAAAGCAGATGACTATACCCAGTGCACATGGAAGTTACCCAAAGCTGTTAAGGGCATCAATAGAACAAGGATTAGAGGGCAGGAATTCACCTCTGACTGCTTGATCCTTTGAGCTGACCACAGACCTTCCCTGGGCCTTAACACCCTGATTCTTGGTCTTCAAGCTTTGACTGGGAATCTATATCTTCTGAGGTCAAGGTTCTTGGGTCTTTGGACATGAAATGGGATGACCCAAATTCAACTGTCAGCTCCCAGGAAAGTCTTTTATGACTCCCCTCTGAATGCATATATTCACAATCTCTGTCCTGCAGCCAATGGCAATCTGAAAAGATTGCCTGATTTGGAGGGAGATAATTTGGGTCTAGGTCCTGAATCGGCCTAAGGTATGCTGTGTGTGACCTTGAGCAAGAAGCCAACTCTCTGAGCTTCAGGTTTCCCACTTGTACAAGGAGATAAAATAGCTCTTGCTTTGCCTATCACTTCAGGCATGTTTTAAGTTCAAAGTCAATACACCGACAGATAGGGAAGTGTTTATAGAGTGTGCTGTGCTGCACAAGTGTTAGCTATTAATTTTAGAGGTCAGGCAGAGACCACAATCAGTGGACACAAGGGAGCAGGCAGCTCAGATGTAGCCAGATATGTGGCAGCCACTGGAGGCATCGCAGTGAGCTCCTGCCCACTTCCCTGTTTAACCTGTGACTGCAGTCATCCATCCTGCCCTTCATCTTTTCACTGGCCCATTTATCACCTGTTTACTGAGTGGTCACTCAGTATCAAGTGGTGGACTCAGAAAATACCAGAGTGGGAGAGATATGATCCAAGTTCTTGCCCTAGGAAAATCATTATTTGCTGGAAGAGAAACAGGTAAACCAAAACTCATAAAACTCCTACCATTATTTGGTCATATATATTAACTTGATAATAGCCACTCAGAAATCTATGTGTGTGTACATGTGTGTGTGTGTGTGAGTGTGTGTGTATATCCTGCTGAGCACTGTAGAGTCTGTGTTACTCACTATGAAATGTCTCCTGTCCTGACTCTCACCTTTAAAGCCTACATTTCTTACTTGTTTTCCACATGTTACAGTTTTTTTCACTATTTTATCGGGCATTTTTATCAAAGTAGTTTACAAAGTTTTATTCTTCTCATTTCCAGCTTTTACTATCTTTGTTCAATATTTTCCAAGAGTCTTTGTGCTTTGGAGAGTTTCAGTTTCGTCGCAAAGCAATAATTAAGTCTACCACTTACACTGTGCATGGGCCCAGTGCTGTTCTGAGGGCTGAACGCGTATTAACTTAATTAGCAGTCTATTTGATCTCTCCTCACTTGTCTCCTTGGCATTTTTCTACTTTCACTGAGTTCTTATAGTTCTTTCAAATTTCAAATCTTTGATTAAAAGCATAAATGTATAAAAAGGCATAAAATTATATAAGTCATTAAATCTCAGATGTGCTTACAATTCTTATAAACAGCTCTCTGCTCTATATCACATTACACACAAAAGTGACACATTTACTGTCAATATTGTAGAAATTCCGAGCTTATTTAAGGAAAGATTATAGAGAATGTGCCAGAAACACATACATTTCTTATAAATGGCCAGGAGCTATTTGTGCCCTGTCAGTATCAATATTTATAAACTGGTATGCATTCCATGTGACCCGTGGCTGAGGCACTCATATGAAAACTCTACTCCGTTCATTAAGGAGAGGAACAGAAGAACAAGTCTGCATGCTCTAATGCTCCACGGAAGTAGGGGGGATAGAGAAATGAGTGACAGGTGTCAAGGGAGGATTGTTCAGGGGCTTAGGAAGCCTAAGCAAGAAAGGGAGAGAAGGCTTTGGACACATTATACTTGTTTGCTATGTCTGCCGTGAAGAAAGACCACCGGCTGCGTGGCTTCAGCACAGACATATTTTCTTACAGATCTCAAGGTTGGTAGTCCACCTCAAGACCAGGTTGTTAGAGGGGCCAGTTTCTCCTTGGCATGCAGATAGCCCCTGCCATCCTGCTGTGCTCTTATCTGTTTTTCCTCACATGTCCCCACTGCAATGTTTCCTGTAGCATCTAGATGTCCACCCATCAGACTGGTTCAGAGCTCACCCACAATGCCTCACTACTTAATCACCACTTTAAAGGCCCCATCTCCAAATACAGTCATGTTCGTAGATACTGGATTAAGTCACCAGCATGAATTCAGAGGAAACACAATTCAGGTCAGTATAAACAATCTATAGAATTCATCTCTAGGACCATCCTTTCTGGAAGGTCTCCTGAAGTCTTCTAAGAAAAATTAACTGAGAGACTTGCATAGAACACTCTCTCTTTCTCTGTCACACATCCCCCTGTCTATATACATCCCTCTCCCTGTCCCTCAGACAGAAAACTCTTCAACTGGGAAGGTAGACTGAACACAGCAGATGACTGATTGGTGAGGCTAGGATGAGCTATGCCAGAGCAACCACTGAGAGCCAAGCAAACAGAATCCTGGCCACCAAGTTAAAGGAAAGATTGACCAAGTGTAAGCCCAGACTGAGTGAGAGTGCCAACATTCACAAGATGGGAATGAGACAGCAAGGTTACTGGCCACAGCAACAGCACTGAAACATGTTCTGGTGGCTAGAGCCTGAGTATAGGAGCCAGACAGTCCTGGTTCAAAGCCCAATCTTTTCAGTTACTTGTTGAGTGACTCAGGACAAGTCATTTACCTGCTCTGAATTGCAGTTGGCTATCTGCAAAGCAGGATCCTGAGAACACATCTTTAGCTGTGTATGTGAATGCAACGTGGAAACTCATGTCTAGAGCCCACAGATGGTATGGTATAGAGCAAGTGATTGACTCATGATAGAAACTCCCATAATCAGCTGCAAATCTTTTGGAATGCTGCCTACTTCTTTAGGCTTTAGCTTTCAGGATACTTCAAGGTCATCCCTGTACCCCCAAGTGCCTGAATAGATTTTCAGACATGGGTCATGCCCAAGGGGAAGCCTTTTAGATCCACTGCAGCTCAGAGAAAGTGTCACAGCATTATAAAACTTGGATTTGTTTTTTCTCTCTTGAAAAAAATTACATTAGTGCTCCTTGGAGTTCAAATGAAATGCATTCCCATGATAATACTCAGAGCTTAATGTTCATAACATTTCAGAATAAAAAAATCAGTTCTGTATTTACTTTGTGCTTATTAAACAGAAAAAAAGATGAAGGAAGCAAACAGAGGAAAGACAACCAAGATTATTTCCAATTTCCCAAGCTATCCCTTCCACCTGGATGCTATGATAATGGCATAGCAGAGTCAGGAGGTGCATGAGCTCATGGGGAAAAAAAAGTCACTTAGTTTTGTCGTCTGAATGTTTCATTAATAAGACAACAAGCAGCCACGGGAGCCCATGTCAGGGAGACTGACTCCGGATTTCAATTGTCTTGAGCTGTTTTAGCCCTGTAGGTTTGCCGTGCCTAAGGACACCTTGAGAGGTCATTGGCAACGGGTGTCAATTTTAAAAGCCCTTGTCGATTCTTTTTGAGAATGACAGAAGAGGAAATTTTATAACCTACCTCAAGAGCTCATTCAGGTATTTGACAACCCTCACCTCACGAAAATTGTCTCTTCGTGCTAACCTAAGTGATGATTTCTGCTGAGAAAAAAATAAGGTCATTTATTTAACCTCAGGGTAGATACCTTGGGGTTTGTCTATAAAAGGAAGAGGATAACATGTAAGTAAGAGACAATAAAATCACTGTATTCTGAATCTAAAGACTTGAGATCAAACCTCAGTGTTGGCCCTTGTAAGATTTCTGCTCTTAAGCCAATTGTTTTATTTACCTTAGTACCATTTTCCCCTGAAAAAAATGGAGCTCTGAATCCAAACCACACTGAGTGAGGAAGGAGTGGTAAAGACCAGGCTGTAGTGTTACATGCACTCTGCTGTATTTAAGTAAGTCATATTCATAGATTTCTCCTGTGATTTAAAAAAAAAAATCTAAAATTTGCGCTACTGTTTGTGAGCTAGGTCAATAATTTAATTTTTAAATGATATAGAAAGACAAATTGACACATATTCTACACATCTAGGCAGGTCCAGCTCTACAGAAACCCATACACTGCCATTGAATGAATACTTATTACTCTAGTACAAAGAATCTCTGAGAAAGACCGTGATTGTGACAGTATGGAAATGACCACAGAAACCCCTGCCTCGGAACCAAAAGGTATCCATGGTATAAATATGAATATCTACACACATGTTTAGTGTAGCTATGAGGGAATCCTACAAGTGGTGAACAGGACACTGAGTAAAGGAATGTCACAGGACACAAAGAGGGGAAGTCAGAAGCCCAAAGGATCAAGGCCGAAAGACTAGGCTATTCCCTCTCCAGCTCCACTCAGCCAGGACCCAGACCTTGGGAGACTAAGCAGGATCAGCACCAGGAGAGGTGTGAATTATTTGTCAGAGAGGTACAACAGAGTGATGCCCAGTATGACTTCATTGTGGGTTTCCGAGGGAGCTGCCTGTAGCAAGTGGCATGTGATTGTGTGACATAAGGGATTTAGGGAGGCCAGGGACCTACTATAGCTAAACTTCCAAAGTGTATAAGGCTTAAGGATAACGGAGTCTCGAAAGGACCACACAGGACACATAAAGGGTTATTACCATAGGTGTTTACGGAAGCGCTGCACAGCTGACTGTGGAATTAGCACAAATTATTTAACTATCTCAACTTCCTCATCTGTGTAATGTTGTCAAAAATGGCACGATGAACCAACATGGAGTTGAGAGAAAGAAGCAATTTATGCATGGAATACATTTGGAATAATCCCTAGGACATGGTAAGAGCTCAGAAAGTTACATGTTTCTAAAACAATATTATTGGTAGCATCACTGTTTCGAACTGAAGACCTTCCTAGCACACCCCAGAGAGAGAATAACAAGTAGGATTTATAAACTGTAGAACTGAACTTTTATTTCAAATACAAAAGCCTATCTCTGTAATATGAACTATCAATGTAAAATGATAATTTATAAAATTTAATAAAAATATAAAACTGCTCTAATATAAATTGATAGATGATAAATTACTAAAACAAAAGTGTTAACTGTTCTAATATAAATTGATAGATAAATTACTAAAACAAAATGTTACTTAAAAGACAGAAAATCGCCGGGCGGTGGTGGCGCACGCCTTTAATCCCAGCACTCGGGAGGCAGAGCCAGGCGGATCTCTGTGAGTTTGAGGCCAGCCTGGACTACCAAGTGAGTTCCAGGAAAGGCGCAAAGCTACACAGAGAAACCCTGTCTCGAAAAACCAAAAAAAAAAAAGACAGAAAATCTCTTTGGGGGTGTTTGTGTGAACCTTGGTGTGTATCTAGTTCAAGTGGGCCTTCCATTAGCACAGAAGCAGGACTAACCACAGTCAAAGAGATTTCCATGTGCCCTTTGACCTTGGAGGAAATCTGGCTATGACTGAGCATCTTGGAGAGGGTTTCAACTGCAGGGTCTGAACTGGGATGCAGGGGCAGTTGGATGCCACCTATGTGTTTACCAATTCACCCAAGGAATCTAGCACTTGGAAGAGATAGGTAGAGTAGGGGAGAGGGAGGGGGAGGGCAGACTGCTCTGAGGGTCAGGAAGAAAAGGAAAGCACAGGAGGACTGCATGTTTACTCCCAGTAAGAGGACGCTAAGAGATAATGCCTGCAATACAAGTGTGTTCTTTAGAAATGTGTGGTTACAGAGCAAAAGAAAGGGTTAAAAGAATGAGAATGTGGAGCTAGGTGTACTCAAGGGGGCTGAGGATTTACGCTCCTCAATAAGAATTGTAGTACTATTTGTTTCAAATGCAGTAAATAAATAGATTTTTTAATAACAATTTTAAAGCAAATAGAATGTACTCAATTAAACAGCAGTTCTTATTATACTATATTAGATAAGACTAAAGATATGATCAAAATGGGAAAGGTTAGTAATGAGATTTTTCTTAAAGCAGATGGCAATTACCCATAAATGTGTCTTATCTGTATGTTCTACAATTAAACATATTGTTGCCTGAATTCAGCTCAAAGCTGTGCATGAAGTTATGTCAAGATCGAGTTCCTAGCCATGCTCTCGGTTTACTTTAACTGTGGCTGCAGCTAAAGAGTAGGATTGAGGCTTCATATGGTGTCTAGCAGCTGCAGGTCTATGAGGAGAAGAGGGAAAGAAACAGCTATCCCTTCTCCTGATTCAGCATTCTCAAGCTTGATCATGCATGAGAATCCTCTGGGGTCTTGCAAAAACAGAGAGCTAGTTTCTGATTGAGTGGGCCAAGGGTATTGTGAGATATATTAGAAGTGTCAAAAGTGCACAGGTAATGTTGATGGTGCTGATCCTGGTCCAGGACCACACCTTGAAAATCACTAGCCTAAAGTATGGCAGAGATGCAGACAATGAGGCCAGGCTCCAGACACTGGGGCCTGCTGAAGGGAGAACCCTGAACCTGGCAAGGTAGTGTGAATGGGCTCTGGGCTGAGGGAAGCGACAGTGTGAGGAATCAATGTGTCCTCTATATTTTCTCCACTGGCATTGTAAAGTCTTTTAATACTCTTCCTCTCTCAGCCCAACAGCCTCTATTTTAAAGAAATATCCAGTTATCACAATTCTAATAATGTGTGCCCAGAATTAGGGTCCACTGATGAAAGTCTGAAAAATAGATTCAATTATCCCTCTCCACTCCTGAACCTAAGCAATGCCATTAGAGGTAGGGGGACAGACTGAGCAAAACACACATACATCTTTCTAGGTACTTTGAAAGAAAAAGAACAGTTACAAAGAGGCTGACTTAACCTGGAAAGGACTGTACAGTCATTGGAAAGTAATTACGTCATGTAATGTTTGTCAGTCATTTCAATGGACATATCACTTTACCCTGTCAGCCCAGACTTCATGTTTCACAAGCACCTACTGAGACCAGAATACAAAATATTAAGTTAAGGTTGTGGCAGAGATGCAACATTCTGAACTTTCGATTTCACCTAGGCAGTTTGTGCTCAAAGGTAGATAAGTAGAAAGTCCTAGGTTCAAGACCTGGCTCTTTAAGGGAGAAGAAGGCTAGCATGGGGCACACAGACTCCTAGGTCAGCTGGGTATGACCTGAAACAATGACCTCTCAGCCTCAGTGATCTTATCTTTGAAATTAGGATGAGAATGCCACATGACTTCGCAGAGTCACAGCACCTGGCACATGGCAGTGTGCTGAAAAACTACAGGCTATAATCATAGATTAGAAACTAGCTCTTTGAAGTCAGATTAGAGTTCACATCTAGGCTTTCACTCAATTACAGTTCCCTTGGCCAAGCTACTGTACCGGTCTAAGTCACATTGTGTTAAAATGGGGATAATAATATTTAATCTTTTAGGATTACTTTAAGGATTAAATAGAAACAAGTTTGCATATCCATTACTGACATTGAGCACCCAACAAATGAACTTACAACTACATACATGAAATATAACCCTTAGAAGTCTTGCTTCCCCCATCTGTCAAATTACAATACATATCTCGGTAGTTGTGAGGCAAAAATAGGGTAATGAAAATGAAAGAAAGTTCTGTTTACTGTCTCAATAATGATTTGTTGGGCATTTGTGTAGTGGCAAAATACTTGTAAACAAGAAAGGCATCAACTCCCTGCTCCTTACTTCTTGCAATGGAGTGAAGAGAATAAATAATTTAATAAATAAATGCACAATGGTAGGTAATAGAAATGTTTTAGAGACAACAAACCTAGGCACACTGGAAGGTTGAGAACCTGAAAAGACAATATAATGTGCACAGAAGGACTTCAAGACAGGCTTTAAGAGAGGCTGGGAAGAACATTTGAAAGATACCTAGACTTCTGTGTTTAAAACATGGGCCAATGTTGAAAGCTAAGCAATCATGGATTATGATTATTATAACCCAGAGAGGCCAGGCCATGGTGAAACGAGGCAATGGCGGAGTGATGAGGAGTGGCTGGATTCTGAATTTCTGAATGTAACTTGATGGTAGAGCTGACAGAGTGTGCTTGGGGGTGAGATACATGGTATGACAGGAGGAGGGCCACCCACGGCTTCTGGCTAAGCACCCTGACAACTGGAGTTGCCGTTCACTAAGATGGGGAGGTTGTAAAAGAAGAACCGGAGTGGATAATCACAAATTTGGCTTGGGAGTTCTGAAACTTGACCTGCCAGCATATTATCCAGTAGAGACGTTTGACGATGCAGATGGAGTCCTGAGTTCAGCAAGGATGGACAGAAAAACATGGAACTCATTGGCATGTCATCAGCAATTGTACAGGATGATCAAATTTCAATGGAATAAAAAGCTGCCTATCCGTAAGCACATGAATAAATCAATTGAGGTCTTTGCATATCTTCAACAGCCAGTTTCTTTACAGCACTCCCACGGATAGTCTCTTTCCTCTTTGTGCTTTACTAATAATATACTTTGCCATTTTAAAATGAGAGGAGACACCATCTGTCAACATTTGCGTATATTTTACTCTTTCCATGGCATATTACAGGGCTATCCCATTTGCCAAATCTATCCATAGGTTCATTTAACAGATACTCTACACTTTATTATGTGTTGGGTACTGTGTTAATGACTGCAGAAACAATAGAAAAGATGCATTTACCAGTTTCAGAGATGCATGTATAATGATAGAGGCACATATATGTAAATGGAATCATGGCATCCTAGCAGAAAGGGGGACCTAATCCATCCTGCTTGAGCCAGTAAACTCTTTGAAGAGCAAATGCCTCTCTCCTTATAAGGGGTGGAGTGGTGATGGGTGAGATGTGTAGAGACAGCTGAGATCCAACACAGAGCTAAAGGGCATCTTGAGCTGTAAATGAGGACCATAGAACAGGCTAGTTAATGGGTTAACAGGGAATATAGGATTCATAAAGACATCACACTGGGACCAAGACCTCTTCTGATCTCTGTGGGTACCCACATATAGATACCATGCATGTACACACACAGACACATGACACACCCAGACACACACAGACATATACACACATACATAAACACACGCATACACACAAACTCAAAAAACAAATCTATTATAGTACAGAACTTGGGGGAGGACAAAATTCCCATGTGATCCACAGTGCCCGGTCCTTGGTATATATAGGTATTCAAAATCATCATAGAGGAGCAGGAGTGAACTACCTTGGTGAGGGGGTCAGGTCGAAGGGAACAATGAATGGTCTTGTTAGAGGTAGTATTTATAAAGTAATAAATAAAGTATAAAGTAAATTTATAAAGTATAAAGCTTTCTTAATGTCATAATATCCAACATGAGAAAGTATATATATATATATATATATATATATATATATATATATATATATATATACATACTGTGGATATCATTTTATAAATAAAACACTGATTAGCCAGTGGCCAGCAAGAAGTATAGGCGGGACAAGGAGAGAGGAGAATTCTGGGAAGTGGAAGGCTGAGTCAGGAGACACTGCCAGCCACCCCCATGACAAGCAGTATGTGAAGACGCTGGTAAGCCACAAGCCATGTGGCAAGTTATAGATTTATAGAAATGGATTAATTTAAGATATAAGAACAGTTAGCAAGAAGCCTGCCATGGCCATACAGTTTGTAAGCAATGTAAGTCTCTGTGTTTACTTGGTTGGGTCTGAGCAGCTGTGGGACTGGCAGGTGACAAAGATTTGTCCTGACTGTGGGCAGGAAAGAAAACTCTAGCGCTAAATATATATATATATAAATTTTCAGACATAATTGACAAAAGTTTAATCTGGCAAAGAAGATAATCTTAAATTAAAGAAAAACCTCCAGAAATGAGGGTGGGTCAACCCTCATCAATAGCCCATTTATTTAATAGGTTATTATTCAGTCACTTACAATGCTCATTGCTGGGGTATTTCGATAAGATTGATAAATGCTTATAAGGGAAACAAAACCAGAGCTTATATTCATATGTCCACCTGATAGCACTAATATAAAATGAAACACTACAAAACACAATTTCACTCTAAAGACTGAGTGAAATTCATCCAAATGAAGGGTAATGGTTATTTTCTCTCTTGTATCTAATTTCTAAGCTCTGTGTACTGTGTTTCATTTAAAAATAGAATTTCATTTAAAAATAGACTACCTTGCCTAGGCAGCACAATAGAGCCAATCCTGTTGGCAGAGGTGTGGGTGAGCCAGCCCTGAAACTGTGAGCATGGGAGAGCTGTCCCCATTACTCATCTGTCATATGGCAGCAAGGGCAGGGGGGAGATACCCTCCCCCCATTCCTGCACCCTGCCCATCAGTGCCTGAGGCAGGTGGGGGAGCTGGCCCTGAGGTCATAAGAGTGGGAATGCTGTCCCTGCCCCTCATCAGCTACAGCACTCAGGAGAGTGGCCCCAGTGCCACACCTGGGCAACACAGTAGAGCTGGCCCTGAAGGTGTAGGTGTGGGAAAACTGACCCTGAGGATGTGAAAGCTGGGGAACAGGGCCTGTCCCTTGCTCATTGCTGCAAGGGGGAAACTTGCCAGGGCAATTCAGGAGAGCTCACCCTGATGGTGAGGACAAGGAAGAGCTGGTGGACTAAGCAACCTGGGGACTATCCAGGTCCAGAACCAGGGTTATGAGATGGCCCACCCCAACATCTACCCGATCTGTGATCTGCTGGAGCATATGAAGTGGCCTGACCCACAGACCCAAAACTGCAGGATCTCCATCACACAGGGCAACAACAGGATATCCAAGAGGAGGCTCATTGAGGGCAGAGTATTGATAGTGTAGCAGAAACCAGATGCCTTGAACCAGACCAATGACTCTTTGCAATGAACACTTGCAAGTAAAGATATACGGACAAAAGGGTTTACTTCGTGATTCACTGTGTCACACTACAGCTTCCATGACAAGATTGATTTTTCTTTTTTTTTTCTCTTAAATTTTATTTTAATTTATTTGGGGGGGCTGCAAGGGCAGAGGGTAGATACAAAGGGACAGAAAATGAATGTGATAGAGACGCAAGATGTGAAAGACACAAAGAATAAATAAAAAGAAAGTTAAAAACATAAAATGAATAAATACACAGTCCAAATGGTTCTTATAAAATCATGTTTTGTTCCTTTTCATTAATAAAAACAATAAATCATGTGTGATATTTTTATTAGAGTTAAATGGGAGATAACAATCGGCGTTTACTCATTTCTTTTTAGGAAGTGTGTGTGTTAGGTGTTGCTGGGTGAGGAACATCAGGTTGCAAGGTTGGGAGCTATGGAGAAGCATGCCCTTTGAGGTGGCTTGCAAGCTACTCTGCAACCACACGATGCTCAACTGCTAGCACACAGATCTTCCTGCTCCTCATGGCATTTTGGGTGGATCCAGTACAAATACTGTCATCCTCAGAGCTCCGCTTAGCATTAACTTGGGATCAGCAATCTGGTATAGAGGGGCTCAATTCTCCCAGGGTCTTCTCCTACTTCCTAATCCATAGGATCAAAGACAGGCCTCATGGTCTTGAGACATCTGTTCACCGACTGGCCTGTGAGACCCCAAGCACTTGAAGGAAGCACTTGAAGGGCAGGTAGGAGGTATTCACAAGAGGAAGAGGCAGGACTCAAGTGAGAAAAATGGTGGAAAAGATCCTGTTATACACAGGAACTAGACACAAGAGACCGATCCAGTGTACCTAGAAAGTAAATTCAAAGGGATGTGTGTGTGTGTGTGTGTGTGTGTGTGTGTGTGTGTGTGTGTGTGTGTGTGTGTGTGTGTGTTGAAAGGTAGGGATGAAAAAGAGAATTCCATAGAAATGCTTGGAAAGTTAATAAGAAGTTATAGTCTCCTCAGGAGCACTTTCAGCCCCAGCAGGCAAAGGGAAGTCAAAGGAACACCTGAAGCAGAGGAGTGGCCTCTGAGATTTACCACGATGTTGCAGGACAATGTGAAGGAGGGTTGGGAGCAGTGGGATGACAGAAAAAGCCTGTAGGAGGCTCTTCAGAAAGTCAATGTGACGTTGAATTGAGGCAACCTCACTACTTCATTTAATGGTGAGTCATACTCTGAGCCTTGAACCCTGCCAACACTGGGAAGGTTTACAAAGGGGTTTCAGGCAAGACCCCTGCCTCTGAGGAACTTCCGTTCTAATGGGAGATCAAAGGAAGTGTTTGAGTCTACGTCAGAAAGAGAATCAATAGGCACACCAGATAACGTGCTGTTAGGACAGAATGAAGAGTCTGGCAGAATCTCCACTGCATGGGCCATTCTCCTGCAATTCGAAAACTTCACCTTCATAATTGTAGTCTAAACCTAAAACACAAGATCCCGCTGGGTGGCGGTGGTGCATGCCTTTAATCCCAGCACTCAGGAGGCAGAGCCAGGCGGATCTTTGTGAGTTTGAGGCCAGCCTGGTCTACAGAGTGAGATCCAGGAAAGGCACAAAGATACACAGAGAAACCCTGTCTCGAAAAACCAAACCAAACCAAAAAAAAAGTATGCTTTCTGGGAATGGACGATCTCCCCGCGTGTGCCATTTGGGGGTTCTGTTCTGAGTAAGTTTGGTCACAGGCTGTAATAGACAGTGCACAGAAGCATGGGAAGGGAGAAAGAGGAAGCTATGGGCAGAAGAGGCAACAGAGAAGCAGGCCTCATAAGCCCGAGACTCAGTTTTGTTCCATTTGTTGTGTGATGTAAGTTACTTCACCACTGGAAGACTTGATTTCTTCCAAAGGAAGCTGAGATTCATCATTTCTGACAATCTTTAGGCTCCTAGGATGACCTGACTGAAGCATCAAATGACATACTGTAGATCTATTAGTGCTGTATATCTAACTTTATACTAACTTATATCTCAGAACCATTTGTTCATTACCAAGTACTTCCACATAGATGGTGAAAACAGCCTCTTATTCCCATGTCTACAAGGCTAAATGAGTAGGGGTAGGATGACCTAAGAATCAGCTACACCCAGCTCAAAAATGTAAAAGGGAGCCTAAAGCCAGGCTTTATCTCCAAAGCTTTCTCTACTCGAAAGGCACCCCACCCTCACTGTTAGCCTATGCCTCTACTCCAATCAATTCATGTTTAGGATGGAACAACTCAAGGACAGTTTCAGTGAAGTTAAATGCATTCAGCACTAAGGGATCACTAACAGGGAAGAATGGCTTACATGTTATTCAGCTTAATTTGTGAGCCATCTGGGAACATTACCTTCAGTGGGAAACCCTGCACTAGTACCCCAAGCTAAGAGATATTGATGAATAAAGACACTATCATAGTGCAACACTCTAGATATAGGCTAAATAAAGAAGGTGGAGTGGAAAGGATGAAAGTGGGGTAGAAAGGATGGAGTCAAGGTGGAGGATAACTCCTTGTTGAACAGCAGCCTATAGGATTTTCTGTTTCACTCAACTTACCTAGTATGATCTTACAATTGATTCCTGCTGAGCTTCTGGGTGCTCATGGATGAATTCTCTGTAACTTTCTCTATAGCTTTCTTGTGGTTCAGGCCACCTAGCATACTTTCTAAGTAATACTTTGGTCTGACTTACTTGTTTATTCTGTGTTCAGAACATACCCTCTTTATCTCTGACTACTAATAGCCAAAGCCCCCCTTATTGGTCTCATTATTTATGCCTGTTCCCCAGGGAATTCAGACATTTCTATACAGGAGGGTTGCTAGCACTCTTTACTTATCAGAAGCTCACTTGCTAGCCTGCAGGTGCGACATTGCTTGTCCAAGCAACATCAGATCATATGGCAATCAGAGACCCTGGAACACTTCCTTATGCTTCTGGTGGCACTCTGAGATGCCTGGTCCTTTACCTAGATCTCCCCTCTGCTTTAGCTCTGTGTTCAGCCTCCCTGGTCTGAACTTATCAGATATACAGTCCCTCCATCTAGCCCTAGCCTTCTCTTATCAACTCTGGGTGTCTCTTGTATCAAATTCATTTTCTCCTCAAAACTGAAAATAAAAGTCCTCAAGCTACAACTCCATTTGTTGCCTGGAGATAACAGTCAGTTATTCACATATGGGCAAGACTTCCCGCAGCTATGCCAATTTAATCTTGTCTGTGGCTTCCTTCATTTTGAATGGGATACTTTTGGGAAGTGAGGTGTTATGAACATCAGCATGTTAAATCTTTAATGAGAAGTGATTCTTCTGGGCATTCTTTCCCCATTTCAGTTTGTTCCAGATGCTGACATAATGACAATGTATTGTAGATTTTTCCCCTTGAGATTCTACATGATTCAAGACCACATGCTTTCTACCACCAGGCATTTCCTGAGGACCTACTAAGGGCCAGAAATTGTGTATATTACTTATTTGATGCTTGAGATAGGAAGAAGTGGAGACAAGGTAGCTATTTTTAACTCTTGGCTATTGTTTAATGATAAATGTGTGCAGAGAAACAGGATGAAACATGGCCATGAAAGCTATTTCAACTATGGCCTTAACCTCTCCACATCTTTGTCTAGGAGCCATGCACCTGCTAATGACTGAGATTTTCCTACCAGGTGTGTGTGTGATCACAGTTGGTTGTTCATATTACACATCAAGATGATCTCAGAATTACCTCTTCTACTTGTCTGAGAGGACAGCCCTTCTCTTAGAGAGAACACTTCTGCAGCTCTTTCAGGAAAGCTCTACTGATATATATATTTAATTGTATACCTTGGTTGTGACACTTTTTAAGGCTCTTCATCATAGTGTATAGTTCCTTTTTTATGATAGGTTCATTTGTCATGACTATTTTCTTTATGCTTTTTTTGTTATTATTGTATCAGTTCAAGGGAGAGAATCATGTGTATCTTTACACATAGAGACATATGTAAAGAAACTACTATGCATTCAATTACTTCAACTATTTCAAGAAAGATTTTAGGGAAAATTGGCTATAGTAGAGACTGAATATAGTATAAGAATTTGGGCTACTACCATTCAAGGTATCTATTTAAAGAAATGTGAGTTTGCATTACAGTGCTTGACTTCAGAATATACTAGAAAGAAATAGGTGAAATACCAACACAATATTTTACAAAAATAGTCAACTTAGCCAAAGAAACAGAATAGAGAACATGGGGGAAAACTATGATTTTCTACATTAGCATTGAATAAAAGATGGTTTCTTCCATCAGTGATGTTTGGTTAACTAGATGGTTAAATGCAGGAAATTAAACTAGACCCCAATTTCTCACTATAGACACATATCAACTAACATTGATTAAAAATGCAAATGCAAGACCAAATCCTGAAACTGCTAGAAGGAAACAGGAGAAATACTTCATTACATTGGTGTAGTCAACTATTTTTAAATTTTTCATTTATTTTTGAGATTATACTGTAATTACATAATTTCTCCCCTCCATTTCCTCTCTCACACCTTTTTTTTATAAGAATCAGAAGCACAGGTAACAAAAAAGAAAATAAATGAGTTCTAACCAAACTAAAAAGATTTAGTGCAAAAAGGAAATTAATCAATAGATGTAGTGCTATTTTACTTGTACTGAAATGTGATTTTAATTGTATGTTAATAAATAAAGTTGCCTGGGGGTCAGAGTTATTAGAGTCATAGCAAGTGCGTGTCGGCGGTGGCGCATGCCTTTAAGGACCTGGAGGGCAGAACATACAGGCAATGACGAGGCAGTCACGTGTTTGGGTTTACAACCAATGAGAAGGCAGAGCAGCTAGACTATATAAAGACATATACACAGGAAGTAGGTCCCTTTCGGAGAGCTCTCTTGGCTGAAGAGGATCGCTGAATCAGGAAGGGTGAGGCTCTTAGCTCTGACCTCTTGGCTTTCTTCTCTGAATGGGCTCTGTGTTTCTTATTTAATAAGACGGTTGGTTACATCTACAAATAGACACAACCTATAGAATGGGAGAAAATATTTATAAACTATGCATATGACAAGGAATTAATCAAAACATTAAGAAAAAACTTCATTGAAAAATATGCAAAGGACTTGAATTGAAGCATCACTCAAAAGAAGACATGCAGGTTTGAGGATGTGGCTCAGTTGCCAAAATATTTTCCTAGCATGTACCAAGTCCTGGGTTCCGTTTTCTAGTAAGGTATTTTAAGCTGGGTATGATGACACATTCTTAAAATCCCAGCACTCTGAAGGTAGAAGCAGGGATTAAAAGTCCAAGGTCATCCTCAGGTGCATAGTAAGTTCAAGGCCAACGTGAGCTACATAAGACCCCACTTGAACAACACTTGTGTACACACTAGATACACACACACACACACACACACACACACACACACACACACACACTCAGATAAGAAAAATGTTTAACATTACAAATCACAGGTAAATGTAAGTAAAGTGAGAATGTTATTTTAAGAAAGACAGTAAGTAACTGATGCTGGGATGGATGTAGAGAAATGGACCCCTCAAATGCTGTCAATGAGAATGCATATTGGCAACCCATTGAGAAAAATACTCTGGTGGTTCGCCATATAGTTAAAACTAGGATTATACAGGAGTCCAGCATTCCTATTAGCTATTTATTCAAGGGAAATAAAATCATTATGTTGAAGAGACATCCAGACTCCTCCTGTGTTTACTGTGATTGTTCAAAACAGCCAATATAAGCAATCAGTATAAGTGTCCACCAATATATCACTAAAGAAAATATAATGTCTACAGGATAGGATACCACAAAACCACAGGAGACACTGTCATTCACAGCTACATGGATCAACTTGGAGGACATCACATTAAGGGAATAAATCTGTCACAGGAAGACAAATGCTACACAATCTCACCGATTGGTGGAACCTATGGAAGCTGGTCTAATCCAAGTTCAGAGCAGAATAGTGGTTACCAAAGGGCAGGAGTCAAGAGGGGAGAGGATGATGGGAGACACTGGTCAATAGGTGGGAACTGGAGCTATGCAGGAGGAGTGAGTTCTGCTAGTCTATGGCATGTGATTACGCTTAACACTGCTGTAGTGGTTCTGTCAAAATCACTAGAAAGAGTGAGTCTCTATATTCTTATTGTAAAGAAATGCAAATGTTCAAAATTATGGCTGTACTGAATACCTTGATTTGATTACTATACAATGTATATATTAATCAAAGTATCACAGTGTACCCCATATGCATTCACAATCATATCCCAGTTAAAATCAAAATGGTCTTAGCAAACATAGTGTCCTGATTTGCTACTCTTATGAATTCTAAAGTTCAACTTTCTTTGTAACAGTATTGGGCACTGAATATATCGTATCTAGACATACACATGTCTAGTCTAGTGTCTAGACAATATACAGTGTCTAGACAACAGACATACATGTCTAGGCAAGCATTCCCATCACTGAGCACATGCTCAGGCTTCTGTTTACTTTTCATTTTGAGACAGGGTCATATTGAGTTGCCCAGGCTAGCCTTGAAACCACTCAATAACCCAGGCAGGTCTTAATTATGGGGCTGTCATGATTTAGCTTCTCCAGCAGCTGAGTAGCTGGGATTATAGGTAGGCCTATGCACCAGACCTAGCCAAGCTCACCCTTTGGTCACAGTCAACATTCCTGAAATTCAAACATGAGCCTATCCAAACTCTGAGAGACAGACTGAGATAAGTAGGACCTCCAGCACTTAGAGCTGGTCAGTCTGCTGTGAGTGCACCAGTTTTACACCTGAGGTCATCTGAGGCTAAATCAGCAGATGTAGTCAGTGCTCTGGGGTAGCATGGTACTAGTACCCATCTTCTGAGTTCTGACTCTATGATTCCCCATGCTTCTACCCTGTGCCTGTAAAAACCAAGAGTTATGGTATCATCTTCAAAAAATGCAGAAAGTTGGAGAAAGAGAGCAGTCTGGTGAAATGGAATAATAGAGAGTCTTCTCTGGTATCATAAATAAGGGGTTAATTTTATTATGAGTCTTAACTGGTGGGAAACAGAAAGACAGAAAACAGATGGGGCCCAGGACAGTTAAAAAGTTGTTAAAGGACTTAGGATAGAGAGGGGAAAATGATGAGAATGTGGGGTGTATCCTTGCCTGAAAAACATCTTCAGATTAAAAATTTAATTCTTTCTTGCAATAACATAGAAATGCAATGGTCTGTCCTATGAAACAGAGAATTCTGCATTATGACAGCTCATGATTAGCTGTGTCAGTGAGTGTAACCAGAAACACAGAAACAAACACTATTAGATTAGTTATATGCATGTTTGTGTGCATCCATATGCATGTGTGTTTGTGTGTATGCTTATAGACATATACACATCCACATATATGTATGTCCTAGTGATTGGCTCTGCTTTTCACACAGGTGAACATATAATGTATGTAAATATATATTCAGTGACCGTATTTGTGCTCTTTATTTAGTCAGGGTACTGCAGTTGTGGGAGCAGGTTAAGCTCTGTGGTCTCACATCCAGCACTAGAGCTTGACGTCTGCTCAGCATGTCATTATGAAGGATACAACGGAGAGATCAGAAACAGCAGAGAATGCTGGAGAAGGAGCAGAAGCCTCTGAGAACTTACTGGAACCTGGATGCTGATGCCGTCTCAGCTTGCTGGTGTGGGTGACATTAGGTACAGTGAGGTCATTTGTGTCTTGAACATCTTCCAAAGGCTCATGCCCTAAACTTTTGGTCCCCAAGCTAGAGTAGTGAGAGGTGGGGGAACCTTTAAGAGATGGGGCCTCATGAGATGTTCTGGGTTGCTAGGAGAAAGGCTCTTGAAGGTACTTGTGGGACCTTGATTTCTTCCTCTTCTTCTTTGCCTCTGGGCAATCAGGCAAACATCTTTTTCCATCATGCCCCCATCATGTTGTGCTGCCTCACCACAGGGCCAGAGCAACATGGCTGACCAACCACGGCCAGGGACCTTCACATCTGTCAGTCGAGGCAAATGCTCTCCTTACGTAAGTTGATTATCTTAGGTAGAAGCTGACAGAGCAGCCCGTGGAAGGAGATGGGGAAGCTGAGAGGGAGCATGGAATGAAGAGCAGCTGCAGGCCCAGCGCTCCTTCAGGCCAAGTGGCTGAGCTCTGGCCAATAGCAGAATGGAGCAAAGGGACTAAACTTCTTCTCGATCTCCAAATCTCTCAAGTCATCCGGTGGCCACCTAGTTGGAACTATACTAGAGACTGTGTTCCGTGGAGCATCCTCCAATCTAGTCATGTTGGCATATTACAAAACTCGTATACTTTCACAGAAGGACACAGCAACTGGGAGGGAGTTGATGTAGCTGAAGAAATCTCAAAAATCTGATTGGTCAGTATTCCAGTCACTCTAACAAATGAGGGCTTTCAGGATACTCCCACATCAGCTCCCCTCAGTGCTTTTGTTCCTCTGCCTTTCCATTTTCTAAGACCAGCTATAACATAAAAGAAAATGTCTCCACAGCATCTTCTTTGTCACCAAACAATCAATATATTTGCATCTTAAAGGTTTCTAATAGGGATGCATCATTATAAGCAACAATAAGAGCTAACAATAGAAATTAAGAGTACATAATGTGCCAGACCCCTTCACATGCATTTTCTTGTTGGATTCTTGCAATAATCCTGAATGGAAAATATCTGTCTCTTGATATAAAAGTTGAATTTCAAAGAGATTGACTTGCTCAATGTCAAAAAGCTGTTATGGGTTGGAGTAGATAGCTGAATCCCAGACATTCAGTTTTGGAAGGCAACCCCATCACTACCATCAAACATAACAGATAAAGGGAACTGCCACATTGCTAGGCATCCTCTTTAAACATTTACAGCAGAGCTGCCTGCTATCTAGGATCTCCCACTTCCTTTTAAGTTGGCAAATGTGTGCCTCTATGTCAAGAAAGAGGGAAACACAGATGTACAGAGAGAGTCTGAGAAGATAAAAAGAAACAAGGAGGTTGAGAAGAGGCACCAAGGGGATGGATTAAAGAAGAGAAAAAGGGAAAGGCAGGATAGCAGGAAAATATTGCCTGTCTTGGGAAGGAGGGATGGATCAGTGGTTAAGACCACTAGTTACTCTTACCGGAGGCCTAATTCAGTTTACAACTCATGGCAGGAGGCTGGCAAGTACCTGAAAGTACAGAGTCTCAGGGCATCTGACACCCTCTTTTGGCCTCCACAGGTACTGCATGAACACATGTGTTATACACACTCACACAGACACACATACATGTAAATAAGAATAAATTTCAAAATATATTTCCTGCCTCTATACTATTTTGTTACCAAGTAGGAAGACACAGTGGCTCACCTCTGATGACTATAAATGACTGTAAAGCTGGCAAAATCAAATTAACCTAATAAACAAATAGTCAACCAATCAGTTGTGACAATGGAGGACTTTCCATGGGAACTGACAAAAAACTAAAAAACACACCAAGGAATTGGAATATTGGCTTTAGCATGATTTGTCATGCATCTGGGCTTCCTCGGGTCCTTACAAGGATGGCAGATAGGATAGGCACACAGTCTATTATAGAAGCTTTTGACTGTCACTGAATGCATGCTGGTGCACAAAGCTCCAGTTGGTTACAGGCCTCTTGCTTCTGTGAGCTGGTGGCCTTCTGCAGAATGTCTCTTTTGAATTCCTTCTCATCCAGCACAGGGCTGCTCCTTCTGAGGTCTAGCTCAAGTCCCTCTGCCCTTTTCAGAACACTTCCAAGCATTGCTCTCCGGGCTTGTTCTCGTCTGTTACACTGGTGGTCAACTGCTTACCTCATAGAGCGTTGAGTGGACGAATTGTATCCTGAGCTTTTCCTGTTTGCCTTACCACCATCATAAGTGCCTGGGAGGAACACTGTAAGGCTTAGAGTCCCACTGGTCTCTCTTTTATGTCCCCCATACTAGCTACTAAGCCTGGATTGCCTTCCTTTCAAAGGATGCTCAGTGCTGGCCTTTCCCCTCCAGCCCTACAGATTGGACTCCACTGTCATTTCTTCTCAGGAATGAGCTACCTTTGAAATATCTCCTTCACCACCTTTAGGGGTCACCTGACTTCATAGCAATGCACCTTCCCACCCATGATTCATCTCTACTTCAAAGGCACAAGCTCGCCGCTGCTGGAGATGTGGTACTCTCCAAGCTTGCTCCTGGGTGTAGATATCCAGGACTCCAACCTCCTTCAAAGCCATGCTTCATACAGACCCAAAGAAGTCCTCAGAGGAACCCATGTTCCTGCTACATTTATTTGTCCACTCACCATTCCTCACTGAATAAACCAGGAGAACACTGCCAAGCCCCTTGACCTTGACCCAGGAAGGAACAGAGCTGCCTCAGTGTTTAAAAGCTAAGACTTTAAAACAGGATAACAGAGACTCCACACACATGTGATATAGCTATCCTTCAATGCTATTTTGGGGTATATTGATCTTCTCTGCAATCACAGGAGATAGATATTATTCTTCTCACTTTATAAGTGACCCAACAGAGGCTGGAAGGACTAGGCTGACACATGGGGACCACAGCCACTTAGTGACAAAGTTTAAAATTATACTGACTTCTTGAGCATAGGCAGGGCCTGCGTAAAGGTTCTACTCCACCTGCGCTTACTGATGTTAAACTGTGAGATCATTATATAGGTATTTTTTTTCAACTTCTGTCTATAGCTTCAAAGCTTCTAAGAGATTTATCAGACAAGCAACCTAGAAAAGACATCTGTTTCTGGAAACTACTGCTCCCAGTCTTCCTTAGAAAACCTTAATTTGTCTTTCAAAATTCCCCCCACATCAGATATTAGCTTTGTGGATAAAAAAGCAACAATATAAGATCAAATGCAAGCCAGTTTTGGGTGGTCACCTCTTCCAGCCATTGTGCTGAATTATAGGCTTCCCTCAGGTCTGGCAGCCGCAGCTCTGTAAGTTCATCTAAGTTTCTCAGCAGCCTACAGGGTGAGAGTTCTCTGGCTACAACAGCATTTCTCATTTAAGTCCTTTCATGAGAGGAGGTTGGGGCAAAGGTCAGCTGAACATGTCACTAAGTCATGAAGGATATGCAAAAATTGACAGCGGAGGAATCCCAGCCCTCCTACTTGGCTGTAGACACTTGGAAGGAAAAGGTTCTCAGCCTCCTCACTGGGTCACTTAAATGGCTAGTGGCATTTGAGTCCCTTGGAGTAAATAATTTCTTCTGTCTTCAGCAGCCCCTCATATTTTAAATGATTTTTCGCCAAGTGTCACATCCTTTGGCTCCCCCATCCCTCTCCAGTCCCCTGTTCCCCGAGGTCCCAGAGCAAATAGCTCCTGCTTGTATTTGCCTTGCAAACTCACATAAACTGGAAATGATAAATATATTATCCGGGCTTTTTAACGGACCATTGTTTAATTTTCTATGCTTGTCTGGCTAGGGAAGAGATGAATATTACCTTGTGGAGAATAAGACTTCTATTCCAGCTAAGGGGGGTGTAGTTGTGGGGGTAATCTATGGCAGAAGAGCAACACTCTGCTCATGCTAATAGGCAGAGCAGCTAATTAAAAGTGTTAGATGGAACATCCATCCACCAGTCTGTGATTCATTCAGCACCATCCCCAGTAAACAAGAAATAGATATTAGAATGGATGCTTCTAATTTGTCAAAAGAATGAGCGTTTTCAATTGTACCTTCCTGGCTCCTGCATAAGGTACATAATTCAGTGTTGCCATCATTTAAAAGTTTAGGAACTCAAAATAATAGTACTTGTCTCTTCAGCTCATAAATCCCCAAGTCTGTTACTTAGGTAGGAACATTTATCTTACCTGTGGTTTAACTTTATGGTCTACAATCAACAATGCTTTCTTCCATTGGTAAATATATTGAAATGGCATGTGAGAAAAGACAGTGTACATTGTTGTTTCTGAGTGAAATCAGCCCGAGAGGATTTTTTTTTTTTTTTTTTTTTTTTTTTTTTTTTTTTTTTTTTTTTTTTTTTGGTTTTTCGAGACAGGGTTTCTCTGTGTAGCTTTGCGCCTCTCCTGGAACTCACTTGGTAGCCCAGGCTGGCCTCGAACTCACAGAGATCCGCCTGGCTCTGCCTCCCGAGTGCTGGGATTAAAGGCGTGCACCACCACCGCCCGGCAGCCCGAGAGGATTTTTAGAAGAAGCTAATACATCAAGACAGGAAAACCTGAGGCTCCTGATGATATTTACTAGGTACTTAAAGAAAAGAAGACGAAGCAGAATCAATACTCCTTCCGGTACAAACAAACTGGACCAAAGGAAAGTCACTTTACATGACAACGTCCAAAGACTCCATGAGTCCTCTAACCTGTTTTAAGTATAACAACACACACACAAGCCGTCATCACTTCATGGGAACCCAGACACATTTATGAGCAACCTTCCCCAGGAGGAAGATGTTCCTTCCATCAGAAGGACCCACCCAGACTCAAATATTTACCTTTCGTTGTGCAAAGGAGTCCTTCAGTCACGAAGACTTAGAGCCTCGGTTCACCACCATGTCTTGCTGAATGCTAAAAGCAAATAAAACATGATAATAAAAAAATCTAAGCATGAATTATTTAATGATGTTCTCTCTCCCAAATGTCTACCAGCCTCCTTTCACACACAGGCCCAGATAATTCAGACAATGATAAAATAAACATGCCACTACCACTGTTGCCAATCATAAACCAACAAACAGTCATTGCTGAGTGTCAGGCTGGACAGATATAGCATGCCTGCTAAGAGGGGGTCAGGATGTATCATTCTGAAACTCATGGTCACACCCTTTAATCCACAATTCACCTTGATTATTCACTTTCTGGATTTGTTCTTAAGGAAACAACTTAAATGCAGACCCATATTTATTTATTATTTATTTATTTATTTTTATTTTATTTTTTTTTAATACAGGGGAGAGCGCGAACGCAGTCCCCCACTACCACAAATTATGCAGTCGAGTTTCCCGCATTTGGGGAAATTGCAGGGGTCAGCACATCCGGAGTGCAATGGATAAGCCTCGCCCTGGGAAAACCACCTTCGTGATCATGGTATCTCCCCTGCCAGGTAAGTATCAGACCCATATTTATATGCAGAAATGTTTAGCATTGTTATTTGTAAGAGGAAAATAGTAAATGGAAGTATGACGTCATGAATGCTGCTACTTCTGCAAGGCATAGTATTATGCATATTTAAACATAAGGTTAAAAAATATAAAATATGAGGAATATGTTTTGTCTAATATAACAAAATTGATAATAAAGTTCAAACTCACCTTTGGAGAAGTGTAAAATATAACAGTGGGTACCTTTGTGGCATAATTGTAGGTTTTCTCTTTTATTTATTTATTTATTTATTTATTTATTTATTAATTATATTATATTTCTTTATATTTTCCAAAATTTCTTTTATTTATTTATTTTTGATTTTTTTGAGACAGGGTTTCTCTGTGTAGCCTTGGCTATCCTGGAACTCACTCTGTAGATCAGGCTGGCCTCGAACTCACAGAGATCTGCCTGTCTCTGCCTCCTGAGTGCTGGGATTAAAGATGTATGCCACCAACACCCAGTATAAGATCTAACAACGATCTTATATTTTTGTCTAGACAGAAATAAACATTTTTCCATGTCTAGCACCACAATTTCTATGACACTTCCTGCATAACTCCTTATTTAGCTGAGAATTCCCTGCTCTGTGGTTTCCTGGGGGTCAGCATTCTGAAGGAGTCACCTGGCACTGAGTTACCCATTTTTCTCCCCACCTCCCTCTAGTCATGGGCTTCCCTGATGAAGACATCATTCATCACTGACCTTTGTTTCCCATGAGCCTAAACCATGAGACTGAGCTGTCACTCAATCAGCCTTTACTGCATAAAGAAATGACTGACTGAGTGATTGAATAAACATTTCATGGATGGAAAACTATTCAGTCAAAATAATCATGATAATCACGGAAAGTTCCACTGGATTCACAAAAGCAGATAGCAACCTGAGAAGTAGCAGGTTTTCACAGACAACAGGAAAACAGAAGGAGGAGATTCTACAGTTTAAAATAACAAAGCCTCAAACGTAATGGACTACCACAGGCTAGTAATCTTTCAGTGAATTCCAAGACCAAGAATCTGTTTAAGGCAAGAATATGCACTTATTAATACTCCATTACAACAATTCCACTCCTTTACATACTTGTGGTTACAAATACATAAACTAGGTAGGTTTGTTGTTATTAGTTTTCATCAGCAATGGTTGGTTGACTCCATGCCCAAAGGGATAGATTATAGTTGTGTTTCATTGAAATTCAATTGAGTCTATTCATAAAACTACTGAAATATACACAGAGTTTTAATTTGTAGTTTTATTTCTCAGGAGAAAGACCTGGTGATTTGGGTAAACTCTGGCAAATGATTGAGCCTTTACAATGCTTAGTTTTCTTATAAATAAGATGGGTTTATCTTTCATGAGTTTATTGTAAAAACAGATAATGAATATGACAGAAAACATGAAGTTCAAAGACACTCCAGGCTTCTGTCTTTTTTACATCAATACCTGGTACTATGGAACACACGCCCACCTTTGGCTTCAGTATATGGCATGATGTATGCCAAGCACCAAAAGCCTTAGCTCATTTCATATTCTTAATATGTTGTGTGAAGGGTTCTCATTTTTCCACTTTATAATTCTTATTTTTGGGAATTTCTGTGAAGTTGGTAGTATTGTATTTTATTTCATTTCTGATTTTAGCAAAATCTCTTTCATTATTTAGCTGAAGATTTATATGTGCTGTTGATTTTTTGAGGATTCAGCTGTCTGTATCATGGATTTTTTTTTCTCTCTCTCTCATCTCTGTTCAGAATTCATTGTCCATTTTAAGGATTAGAAGACTGATGCTCAAACAGAAACACCAATAATGTGCGACTCAAGATTCAGACCCAGCATGTCTAGTTCCAAAGCCTGGACTCCTCTAACTGCGGTGAACCAAGGTGCCCCAGCAAACTTCAGCCTACAGTCTTACTCTGCCATGCTGTATTCCTGGATAGACTATGGCTTAAACTCTCTCCCCTCCAAGTTACACTTGAGTGCTCTCCTCTTTATTTTCTTATGAATTATTTCAATCGTGAAGTTGCATATAGATGTAATTATAACAGAAAGGCATGTAGTGCCACCAGCCTGGCTGGATTTGCATACTCTGCCATCCCATCTATGCTCCAGATCTTTCTCTTTTAAGATTGAACATTGTAGATGTAAGCAAACTCAGCCATGAATGCTTTCTCAGTACCACAAAGACAACTGCTATCCTAAATCACTATGCCTGTACTGTAGCCTCGAATATACATTTGCATCCATAAACAATACAGCCAGTGCTGGATGTTTCAAAACTTTGTGTCAGTGTATTCAAACAGCAGGCGCCAGTATTATTGTGCCAACACAAATGGATAAAAGACCCTGAATGTACTTCTGAGGTACATAGGTATGAGAGCAAATTCAACACTGAGTTTGCCAAGGCAGAGAGAAAATAGGTCTTCAACATTACCGAGCCTTGTAGATTGCCCCATAAGACGAGAGCTGTGTTTATATTAATCCAGAATTATTTCACATTTTCATGTGGTCATACTTTTCAGGTTGCCCAATCTTTTTTAAAGTTTATTTTTAATTTTTTAAAAATTATTCTTAATTATATATAGCTGTGTGGCTTGCATATGGGCATGTGGACATGAGTGCTGGCAGGGAGCTAGAGGCATTGGAGCTAGAGGTATCAGAAGCCCTGGCACTGGAGTTACACATGGTTGTGAGTCTCTGTTTGGGTACTGGGACTCAAACCTGGGTCCACTAAAAGAACAACATGTGCTCTTAACCACTGAGCCATCTCTCCAGCCCAGGTTTTCCAATCTTATAAATGCAAAACACATCAAGGTATTTTTAGCACTTCTCTAAC
The DNA here is from genome assembly GCF_007827085.1 of Peromyscus californicus insignis. NCBI lineage: Eukaryota > Metazoa > Chordata > Mammalia > Rodentia > Cricetidae > Peromyscus > Peromyscus californicus. The sequence continues at coordinate 47,580,638 of NW_026294573.1, forward strand.
TACTGGTGAGATAGACTTCTTCCGTACTTTATTGGCCACTTACATTTTTCCTTCTGCCACTAGCTTTTCTTTTTGTCCAGTTTTCCATGGACTTTGTATAGGAGGGAGACAAAATGAAGTAAGCAAGAAAGCTAAATGCCTAGTTTGTTAGTTAGATGGAGGCTGGGAAAAGCCAGAGCAGAGGGGGTGAACAGTGCTGGGCCTGGGCAGGAGCTCAGTTTTAGACAGGACATTTAGCAGACACTAGAAAGTCTTAAAGTCAGTGTGAGCACAGGTCCTGGGAGGAGCCCTCAAAGTACAGGAAGCTGCATAACGAAGGGTAAATGATAACACTTGACCAAGGGATGTGGAGGGACATAGGAGTTTGTAATAATTATGCATTATCCCATCCATATGCTTTGCTGAACAGAACTTGGGTAGATGTATAATTTACAAAATTTATAATTTTTTTCTAGTCCCAACTTTGACTTTTTACTTTGTTTATAGCAATATACGATTAAAAAATAATTATTTTTATTTTCTGTGCATGAGTGTTTTGCCTTCATGTATGTCAGTGCATCACATGTGTGTCTGGTGCCCACCGAGGTCAGAAGGCCACATTGCATGCCCTGGAACTGGAGTTACAGATGGTTGTGAGCTGCCGTGTAGGAGCCTGGGTCTTCTACAAGGAGTGAGCCATCTCTGACCCATTATCAACCACTGAGCCATTTCTCCTGCCCAGCAACATACAATTTTTCAGAATACTTTTTACTTGGAAGGGAATATAAATATTTGTCTTTAAGGTAGAGGCTTTGTCTGTTTTACGTGATAAATTCTTAACTGAATTATCTATGTATATATAGATCTATGTATAGACTTCTAGTTCCTTTTAAATAGTCTATAGTAATGTCTCTAACATTTAATTTTCTTGGAATTAAAAATGTTTGTATGATACAAGGTCTGTATTCCATCACTTTTCTGTATAAATATGTATTATCTGGGTAACCTTTAGTTCTGGGTTCATAACATTGATTCGTAATGATTTATCTATCACATACGAAGCCCTCAAATCTTTAGAGTCTATTTTTGTTCTCAACATCTTATTGCACTGGTATTATTTCCTATCCCCTTGTGAATGCCCATAACACTTCAATGACTACGACTTTATCCTGAGTGTTCACAGTCCACAGGGCATATCTGTCCACCACTGCATCCTTCCAACCATATGCTCATCATTGTTTATTCCTATACATGTTGACAGTCTGTGTCAAACATTGCTTTGATCATGGGAACTTAATAGTAAACTAGACAGGCAATGAAAATGGACATAAACTTCCAAGCAATCAAGTAGAGTTCTGTTCTGGTGCCCCCCTATTCTGGTTATCCTTCGCTCTTGTTGGGGAATATTATTTTAAGGTGTGTTACTTTTGTTTATGTTGCATTTGTTTAACTCTGTGAAGCTGTGTTACTTTGCCTGTCTAAAACACCTGATGGTCTAATAAAGATCTGAATGGTCAATGGCAAGGCAGGAGAAAGGATAGGCAGGGCTAGTAGGCAGAGAAGATAAACAGAAGGAGAAATCTAGGAGGAGAAAGAAGGAGTCAGAGAAGGAGGAGGACTCCAGAAGCCAGCCACTTGGCTACATGCAAGCCATGGAGTGAGAGTAAGATTTACAGAAGTAATGGGGTTGGGGATTTAACTCAGTGGTAGAGCACTTGCCTAGCAAGTGCAAGGCCCTGGGTTTGGTCCTCAGCTCCAGGAAAAAAAATTTTACAGAAGTAAGAGAACAGGAAAAGCCCAGAGGCAAAAGGTAGATAGAATAACTTGAAGTTAAGGAAAGCTGACTAGAAACAAGCTAAGCTAAGGCCAGGTGTTTATAAGTAGGAATAAGCCTCCATGTAATTTATTTGGGAGCTGGATGGCAGGCCCCCAAAAGAGCAAAAACAACCAACAAGGCACTCTGTCTTGCCCTTTACTGTGGCCTTATTCATTTTGTAGGCCTTAGACCAGAATGACACTGAAGTTGGTCAGTTGGGAGCATCTGGAAGCCTAGAAATGTTTCTGTTCTGGACAGCTGGGAATAATCTAAGAGTTTGCTGTAGAGTTCAATGCAGGTGTTTTCCAATCTGACTGTAGATGTCATATGATAAGATAAAGTAAGCACTATCTTTGCTATCTATTCAATTCATGATGGAAAAATTTCAATAGAGAGGCAGGGTGGGTGGCTAATGAATGAATGAAGTGTTTGCTACTAATCACGCAGGCCTGAATTTTGATCCCTAGCACCTGTATAAAAAGTAGGGTATGGCAGCATGCTTCTGTAACCACAGACTGGGAGGATAGAGAAAGGAGGATCCCAGGAACTCATTGGCCAAGCAGCCTGTCAATCAGTGTGTTTCAGGTTCAGCAAGAGACTGTTTAAAAAACTAATGTGGAGAGCAACTGAGAAAGACAATTGACATCAACCCCTTGCTTCCAGTCTAATATACACACCTACAGGCACACACCTACAAGTACACACACACACACACACACACACACACTCATACATCTACACAAAACTATGTCAGTGGAAAGTTGCTGTTTGAACATTGTCTTACCTAGTTTTTACCTCTTTGTAATTGTCACATCTCTGGAAGAATGTAGAATTTTTTATTACTAATACAATGAGGTTCATATAACTCTGGACACATCATTTTCCCTTTCTAAACTTTGGTTGGTTGATTCTAATTGCAGATGTGTTGTGGTTCTGAGCACTGTAATGAAAGACACAGCGGCTTCTGTGTGATAGGTAAAGATGAAACAGTAAGTCACATAATTAGGTTTGTTACACAAATTGTAATTCTAGATATTTGCCAAGGATGTCTAAGATACATCCATGCCCCAGCATCTGACTGGATCTAGGACCACAGCATCAATGTCGTCATTTTGTGTCTGAGCTGTCTAGAGGTGAACAAAAGGTCTGTGATCCCAGGTCCAGCTATGGGTCCAGCACTTTAACACTGTTAATACACAGGGACTGCATGTGAACAGCACAGACAAGTCAGGAGCATTTCATGTGAATCGCTCTCAAAATTCTATATCCAGTTCAAAGGGGTAGCAGAGTTGGCATGTGTACTAATTGTACCTAGAGTTTGCTAATTTGTATGCCTCCAATCATAGCAGAGGTGCAAACAGTAAAATCCTTAGAGGAACCAAACAGTATGAAATTTCTCCACGGAGGCCCATAGGCTTCTTAGCTTCCATGAGTGTGATTGCAACACACCCTCATCCTATCTGCTAGCACACCAACCAGGCTGTAGTAAGAGATCTGGAATTTAACCAACAAAACCCACATGCTGCTGTAATCCACAGTGACAGTGCAGCAGTTGCCAGAACAGCCACTGAATTTGTGTCTCCAGGCAGCCCATGAGCAAGCAGAAACATTGTTAAGACATTAGGGCACTGTAGGACTTTGACCTCTGCTGTAGATGAGTGTGGTTATGTGTGCTGCATGCACTAACGAGAAAGCTGCTTAAATCAAGGGAAGTCAAATGCTTGTGTACTGGATGGAGACTTGTTTACTCTGTTGTAATAATTCTCTAGTGAATATAATTACTGGGAAAAGTTACCTTTGTTCATCACAAAAGAGATAGTTGGTGAGTAAAATGCAATTTATAGGCCTCAGTTCCCCACTTAGCTTTGAAGCATTGGTCCACTTATTTGTTTATCCACACATCCATCCATCCATCCATCCATCCATCCATCCATCCATGTATCCGTCTACTCATTCTTTCATTCAAAAGATGCTTATGAACCCTTATTACATTCCACACATAGTTTTAGACACTTGTTTTTTAAATTTTTTAAACATTTTTATTTTTTATTGTATTTCTGTGTGTGACTGTTTTGCCTGTCTGTCTGTCTGTCTGTGTGCATCATGCATATCTGGTGACCATAGAGACCAGAGAGGGTGTCAGATTCAATGGAACTGAAATTACAGATGGTTTTGAGCAATTATATGGGTGCTGGAAATTGGAGAGATTACTTGGTGGTTAAGAGTACTGGTTACTCTTCCAGAGACCCCAGGTTTGAGTCCTAGTTTTAGACACATCTAACTCCTGGTGTTCACAGTCAAGTGAGGACAAAGTTACAGTGAAAGGCTAGCCTTAAGAACCGGCTATATCGTGAGGACTCAGGTGATGTTAGCTTGGAAGAGAGTTCACTTCAAATCCAATTTGACCAAGGCAAAGAACGTAACTTTGGTCTACTGCCCTATTATTCCGATCACAGCTCTTGTAGCATTTCTCTGTCTCTTGCTCCCACAACTTGCAGTGTCCCGATGTCTACGGCCTTTACCTTTGTCTTTCTCCGGGACTACGAGCCCATTGGGCTCTAATTTTCAGTACTTCTGTCCTCAAGCTTTCCCCATTCTCCAGAAATCCTCAATCTACATGCCCATCTCTGTTCTCTGGGAGCCACAGTCACATCTTTGCAAGCTACATGAAGCAGCCTGTCTGCTGAAGGAATTCTGAAAGGCTCCTAGGGAAAAAAAATCCCCCCACATCTCCAGATGCCCCTGGAGCCACAAATCCCAAGCAGGGCTGCCTGCCATGTGTGTCTCATGACTGCAATTAAGAGCAGCAGGGCAGAAAGTGGATCTGCTGACAGCACAGCTCTACAAGCTTACACAGGGCCTATAAAACACCCTCGCTGGAGCACACCAGTAAATTGTCCCCCTAATTAGTTTATTATTTCATTTGAGAGATCAAATACATAAATAAAATTAATAAACCCTGCAGAATAAGCGAAGCCCTGGAAAGAAAAGTATTTCTCAGGTCATTGCCTCCTGTGCAGATATTACATGCTAGAATAATGTTAACACAAGGAAAACGGATCATGTTGCTTTATAGACCAGAACATAGCAGCTGCAGCTAGAGATGGGGGCTGGTGAGCCTCAGATGGGTCAGAAGTATGGGTGGTGTTCCCAACTTCATCATCAGTGGTGGTGTGACCTTGAACAAGTCAGTTTCCTCCCTCATCCTGCTGATGTGATTATTTACTCAGAAGTAAAAAAAGATGGTCGTACTGTACCAGATGTTTGCTCCAGTCATGAGATTTCCTGATCACGAGAACTAAGTGAACACCAAAGATGGCTTATTACAGACTGTCAGTAAAGAATGAATAATGAAAACGAAACAGAATTTGAAAACTCATTAGATGATTCCAGGATGGATGTGGGACTTTAGAGAGACCCTAGGTAACATGTAACCCAAACCCACCTTCTAATGAACAGAAAAGGTTAGGTTTCACCTTTCTTAAAGGCCTGTTATATGCTAAGACCATGTGCAGGACAGTCACTGATCAACCATGAGAAGCAAGGGCAGAATGGATTAAGAAAGATTTATACAAAACTTGGCTTTCTAACTCCACAATCAAAGACTTTCTGTCCAGAGTATCTGATAGTCCAGCCTGTCACCAGGACTCCAGACATGACTCACTGACTCTGGAGAGGTCCCATGGGTGCTGTTTGTACAGCATTCATAGGTGAGGCTGGCAAAAGGAATGGAAGGGGAAGGTGGAAATGCCGGTTTGGGGATGGTTCCCAGTGCCGAAGAGCAGCTGAATGACTAATTCTCCCTTTACAGGAGAGCTTATCATTTGATCTTTGACAATTTGGCGTGGCACCTGTTTCCCTTGTTGCCCTTGCCTGGGTAGCATCTTCTCTCCCACTGGTATCTAGTAACTGACAACTTGGCTCAACTCTGCAGGGCCACCTCAGCTGCAGCGCCTGGCAGGGGCTCTGTTGTGGCTGTGACACTGGTTAGCTCCCCCTCTGGCCAATCCTGATTTCTGCACCTTCCTCCATGCAAGTAAGCTCCAAGTCAGCTTCAGGGGGAAAAAGCCCTTGAAAACAAAGATGCAGACAAGCCATTCACCTCAGGTGATGACAGTAGGGAACAGTGATGGACTTTCACAGACTAAGAGTCGTGAGAACAAACAATCCTCAGAACAAAAGTTTACTCTTGGATAGTCTGGGCAAAAAATCAGTGACGGGAAAGACATTGTGTCACACTGTTTAAATCTCTCTGTTGGGGGAGAGTGAATTCAGAGGGCTCCAAAAAGGAAGGAGGCAGGTTCCTGTGGTGGTGGCAGGTTGGAGACACTGTGGTGCAAGGCTGATTTCTCTCCAGGGACAAAGGCTCTGTTGTCACTCAAGGTTCCTCTCTGTGTTCAATGTTGACTTGCCTCAGTCTCTTTACTTTGAAAACAGAGCTGACATATGCTGATGCATAAACTTGCAGGATTACTGTCATCATGGACCACTTATCTTGACCTCAGACTTAGCAAAACTTTCTCTAGAACTCTCTCCAGCGATAAAATGTAACAATAATTTAAGGCAATGATTTTACTCAAGGTGTCTTTGAACCTCTTTTGTACAGTCTTTGGTATGTTTCTGAACTCAGCTGGAGACAGTGTTATGGCTTCTGGTGGATAGTAATGAAAGAAAGATCCTGGAGAGTTTCAGCCCCAGGAATGGGAAGAATAACAGGCTGTGGAGGGAGCTGTGACAGTGAAATGCCCTGAGGAGTGGAGGACCGCGTCTCTCAGATTCTAGAGCCTACCAGCTAGAGCCGCACTGTGATTAAGGAAGGAACTCAGGGAGGTTCCTGGCTTCTCAGGATTTAGAATTAAGCATTCTTCCCTCCCTCCACTTTTGAGCAAAGGGAAATCAATTTACAGGCTCAGAGAGACCTGTCTAGAAATTGGTATGTCACTCATTGGCATGACATAACTAGGTAGGGAAATGAGGCAGCCACTCCTTACATCATATATGCAATATTGAGAATGCTTATCCTAGATGAGAAAGAAACTAGTGTTATACAGTAGAGATGGGGGTCTGCAGAGGTGAGTGCCCCCAGGAGTCAAAGGACATGCTGTGCTTACAGGTCATCCACTAGAAATACTGGGGGAAACATTTGATATTCTTTAAAAAAAATGTTAGGTTGATTTTGGGTATGGGTGGGTGCGTGTGTGTGAGCACGCATGTGAAAACCAGAGGTCAACATCAGAAGTCTTCCTCAACAGCTTCCCCATCTTACTTTTTGAGACAGGGTTTCTCACTGAACCTGGGGATACCTGATTGGCTAGACTGGCAGTCTCCACTGTCCCAGCACTGGACTAGGCATGTGCTGCCACATCTGACCCTTTACCATGAAGCTGGAGGTCTGAAATTAGGTCTTCATGCTTGTATGACAAATACCTTTCCAACTGAGCCATTGCCCAGTTCTTGATACTCCTGAGTATCACCCTGACATTACAAACCTTTTCTGTTTCTTCTCTGACAGCATTTTGACATAACTTTGTGATTTAGACTTCTGTATTCAGCATTGAATTCAACTCTTGCATTTGAGACAAATATTATTATACCTTAAAAGTGAGAGAGTAGAAAATCCAGGAAGAGCCGGGCGTGGTGGAGCCTGTCTTTAACGAATGCCTTTAATCCCTGCACTGAAGAGGCAGAGGCAGGCAGATCTCTGTGAGTTCAAGGTCAGCTTGGTCTACAGAGCCAGTTCCAGGCCAGGATACACAGATAAACTACCCTGTCTCAAAAACCAAACCAAACCAACCAAACAAACAAAAATAAAGAGAAGAAAGAAAAGAGAAAATCAAAGAGGGGGACTTTTCCAAAGTAATGTATTAATATGAAATCAAAACAGGATCAAAGAACTTATGATTTCAGATCATCTTTTTCTATTGAGCATCTACAAAGCACCCAGACATATATGACTCAATTGTTCTGTGTCTCACTACATAGTACACTAGTTTGTTACATATTTTTAATTAATTATGGTAATTTCCCTCCAAATATTTTCTACCATATGGCTTTTACAAACTACAACATTATTCAATGCTGAATAAAGGAATATTAAGATATATCTCCAGCTATGTAAACAATCACTGCTGGGTTTATGTTCTTTTCCAGTATACATATGATTAATCTTATTAGTATTAAACTCTTCTGTTTGGGGGTACTGTATACAATGTTAAAATGGTTTAATTAAAATAAAGAGGAACTGAGAGAGACCACAGGCTGTAATGAGAGTTTGTGCTCAAATCTCCAAACTCAATCAGAAATGTGCATGTAATTTCTCATGTAAGTTGACACACTGGAGGAGGGCTAGAAACAGAGTGCATGCGGAAACCTTTGCCTCATAAGAAGGCAGTAAAAGCCATATGCCTTCAGAGTGAAATAGATACCCACTTTGCAACTCCACTTTGTGAACTATAACAAGCCTCCCAACATGTTCCCAGGTTCGCTGAACTCCTCTTCTGGAAAATGAAACTACACCAAGAGTCAGAGAGAACGGAGACTGGTCAGGATTTGGATCATGTGAGCATGTGCTAGGGTACTGTCAGTTCTTTGAGGCTCCGTCTCCACGTTTTTAGTGGATTTGGAAACTTTTGCTTTGTGGAGCAAAATGTGGACAAAGCAAATGACCAATATTTGAAAACTCAGCTTATTCTAGAGCTGAGGTGTCTGCTCTGGGGACTTGAATTCTTGGCACATTGTGTATTTATTCATCTTTTTTTTTTCCCTGACACAGGAATAGCTAGGTAAATTTCTTCCTTTAAATCACTTCAAATACTGTGTAAAAATTTATAACCTTAAGTCAAAGTAAATTCCATGCCATAAACTTAAGACATGGGTTTGAAAGGAAATTTGTAGTTCACTACAAAAAAACGTAACATTTGTTTAAACCTTTGACCTGCCTTTAGGCAAATTCATCCTAAGTAAATAACTACGGACAAGTCTCCATGTCCCACACTGACAGTGATTACCTGTCTCCAAAGCAACAGCTGCTAGATGTGGATTCAACAATAGTGACCTAGATAAATGTACTTTTCTGTTCACATAATAAGCTATTAAAACAATAATGAAGAAGAATATTTATTGCCAGCAAATATATCCTTAACATGTTAAGTAGGAGAAACAATAGCAAATTGTTCATTGTAAGCCTACACTTAAATATATAGAGAAAGATAAAAATAAAATACACAAATTTTATGAATGGCTATTCCCAAATAGCATGCGGAAGAATTTTATTGCCTCGTTTTTGCTTATTTTCATTCCCTAAAATTCACACCATAAATGTCTTTACTAACTTACCTTAAATTTAAAGCCCATGCTATGAACAACATGGGGCAAACAATATTCTGGAAAAACATATCACTAGAGAAATATTTGGCAAATGTAATAAGTTTACTCTATAGAAAGTTAGGCCTAACCTCTAAGAAGAACATTTTGATGCCCCCATGGATAAATGATGAAAGGGCATGAATAAAATATTTAGCATAATGAATAAAAAGCAGATGAAAATAGTCATGTTTAAAATCAAGCAAACACATGAATATTAATTAAACAGTTGTGGCTTGTAGAATTTTAGCAGAGTTTACATAAGAAGCTGTAACAACAATACTTAGCACTAGCAGGAAGAGAAAGGATTTGACGCATGCTGTAGGTAAAAGTTTAAAATGTTACAGTCTGTTTACATGGTGCATGAACAAAGTGGAACAGAAAGTTAAAAGACTCGGGGCTTCTAACCGAAGGATTTCACATTTGGGAATTTTTGACTAAAGAAATCTCTGAGCATACAATCTATACTCTGATAAAAATGTGTCATGTCACATTACTCATGACAGTAGAATTGGAAACAACTTAAATGCCTACTTGCAGAGGAGATAGTGACACTGTCATTGAACAACAGTATAGAGCTACTGAGGCAGTGTTGGTGAGTACATGAGCTGGCAAGAAGCTCAGCAGATAAGAGCACTTGCCACCAAGCCTGAGGACCTGAGTTCGATCCTTGAAACCACATGATGGGAGGAGTGAACCAACATCCTAAAGCTGTACTCTGACTTCCATATATATGTCATGAATCCAGCATATATACACACAAAAATAAATGTAATAAGCAAATAATACGTAGTAAAGGGAAATGTATATATTTTTAAGTGAACAAGTATGAATTACAATATGTTTAACATGTACACACATATAGATCACACATACATCACACACATCAAATACACATTACACACAAGAAACACATACATCACATATGTTACATACATCACACACATACATATCAAAGACAAACAATTCTCTCTCATACACATCACACTTATTCATACCACACACATATCACACATACACAATATCACACACATCACATACACATCATGCATACATATCACACACAAAATATACATATAAATTGCACAAATACATATCACACACACATATACATGTACATTGCACAAAAGTTCACACACGGCACAGACCCACATCTCTTTCACATATACCATAATCACTCATACCACACCCTTATCACCTATATACCTATCAGACACATCACACACACACACACACACACACACACACACACACACACACACACACACACACCACATCACACAAACACCATCTCTGTTTGCTTGCCTGTTAGCCTCTCTCTCTCTCTCTCTCTCTCTCTCTCTCTCTCACACACACACACACACACACACACACACACACACACACACACTCATGAATAGAACATAAACAGAACATAAACAGATAGCAAGAAACAACACAAGAGAATGTTTAAGGGCATTATCTTTGGCTTACAAATCTGACATTTCCCCCTTCTATTTTTAAAACACAGAAAACCCTCCTTATAAAGTAAAAATAGGCGTTGATCTTCATGTGCCTTTAGGAACATCCCAAGTGAAGTCTTTACAGAGGAAGCTGCAGGGGCATTTGCCCACCCACCTGTCTAAGTGAAAGTCTTCCCTGAGGACAAACAAGAGGGGTGATGTCACTTTTGAGTCAGGACCATGAGCTTTTCAAGAGCCTGTTCAGCTGAAGGAACCATGTGAGAGAAGACAAAGACTAATGGTATTTCCTTATCCTTTGAACATGGGTTCAGAGAGAGAAAAGAGGAGAGAGACTGTAATAAGAATAAAAGACATTAGAGCTGAACACCAAAGCAGATCATGGGATGTAATTCACTGTTCTTGCTCTTCTTCAGTCACCTCATCTAGATCTCTGAAGCAAATTGGGAAAACAGCTATGGGGCCAGCACAGGGCAACACTATCGGGACTGGCCTTGCCTCAGATCCTTGACTCCTAGACAACCTAAGCTGAGAGACATGAGGTGTGCAGGTGATACCTAGACCATGCTTGTGCAACCCAGACATCTGAGTTCTAATCACACTTGCTACTTTAATGCTAAACTCTTTGGGGTTTCCTGATCAATAGAATGAGTTAATGAATATGTATTTTCCAATTAACTACATGTTGAGTGGCCAGCACTATGCATGCTATGAGTTAAAAGCATGAATAAGATAGAGCCTGGCTCCAGCCCTGTGTTAGATTCTCATGGAGAAGCTCCACTTGAGGCAGCGTGAGGCCGGAGGATGACCCCATGTTTCAGAAACTCCCCATCAACACCTAACTTTTGGTTGGTCTCTGGCACAGTATCTATTTCCCATCTAGCCATTTTTTCCTCTTCATGTGCCAAGGCTGGTCTTCTGCTTAGCAATGTTTCTGTCCCATCCCCCACCATCTCCTCTTCTCTCCTCCCCTCCTGCTTCCGAACTGCTTCTCAGCTCTAACTGCACTGGTTCCTTGCGTGATCCCCCAGCCTCATGACCGTACAGCTTGTTCTGTACAGAACAGTTCCTGGGTTTCTAGCCTCAGCTTTGACACATCATGTTCAGTTTGGAATCAACACTTCATTAGGTTATTTAATAATCATGTTAATCTTCAGATGTCCCCAAATAAAAGTGATTTCCACTCACATCTGTTAAAAATCCCTATTTTCTTATGAGCTTTTCCCATGTCACCAAACAGCACTCTAGTCTTTAAATGACTTAGACAAAAAATTGGAGTTATCACTAACCCCCCCATCTTTCTCTCCCCGCCCTTTTCCTTCCTTTCTCTTTCTCCCTCATAGAAGCTGAGTGAGATGCTATTTGTTACAAAAGCTAGAGGAATGAAGTTTGAAGTTTGAATGTTTTCACTACAAATAAATGACAAGTGTGTAGGGCTGGGGAATGGCTCAGTGGGTAAAGGAACTTTCCACGAAAGACTGGAGCCAGAGTTCAATCCTCAAATTCAATCTCCTGAACTCACATAAAAGTGAAAGGAAAGAATATACCCTTCAAAGCTGTCCTCTGCCCTCCACACACATGTTGTGGGACATAAGACCCCCCCCCCCCCCCCGACATACATACACACAAGAATAATAAAATTTTCAAAAATGATGGTTGAAGAGGCAGATGTACTTCATTCACCTGTATCAAATGTAACACAATATGCACACATATTGAAATATTATACAGTATCCCATTAAAATGAATAATTTTTAAATAAAATCTTTATTGATAAATAATTTAAAAAGCACATAATTTGCCCATTTATACAATGCTCAGGATTGGCTTCCCCTTGATGATGCTCCCTGCACAGCACATTCTATCACTGGCCCCTCCCGGGTCCCTCAACAGCTGGCCACTCTTCTTGCTTTTATAATGGCTTTACTGAAAACTACTTCTTCTAGATACAGTGTGGCTTGCTTCAAATCTTTGTGGAAATGCCCTTCCCCTGTTGGAGGCCCTGACTACTCTGTGTGAGGCTAGGCTCATGGTCCAAGGTTGCTGAGTTTGCATCATTTGGAGGGCTAGCACTTATCACAGTCAATGTGAAATAAGGCCCAGGAGAGTTGGCCAGAGTGCAGACTGAGGTATTGTCCACCGCAGCCTGTGATCATATCCCCTCTGTTGCTTCTCATGGGACTAAGCACCACCTTGCATCTCTAATTATTTGTCTACTGTCTTCTGTATCCCTGCTGTGATGGAAACTTCCCAGGGCAGTGATTCATCTGGTTGGCTTTATTATCATGTCTCCAGAGACCACACTTATTTTGTTTGACTTTTTCATTGTATTTACTTTAGTTTAGTTCACTTAATGGTACTGGGGATACAGCCCAGCACCCCACACATGCTAGGCAAGGCCTCTAACACTGAGCTATGTCCCTAGCTCTCCAGCACCACTTTCATAAGAGACAGTTAGTAAATATTCAGAGTGAAGGCAGAAACTACCCCCAGCAAGTCTATGCTACGCAGTACAACAGCTGCTTGTTATATAAGATGCTTGGGCGCTTGAGAGACAACCGATATGATTGAGGAACTGAATGTTCTTACCTTTTAATTTTAATAATTGAAATGAAAAATGGAAGCAGTTACAATATTTTCCCACTAAACTCAGCTTTATTGTTTTTATAGGACTAGATTTCACCTTAGCCATTGTATTATATAAATATTAAACTAAATGCATTTTACCTTTGTCATGTGGATACTAGAAAATGGGAGGTGTTACTATGTAGTTTGTATTATTGACTAGTTCTGTCATAACTTCTTCATATCTAAGAGAAAAACAGTACCTATCATACAAGGGTATGCTAAAGCTTAAATGAGATTACTCAGGTAAAGGACCTATTACAGTGCCTGGTACACTGTAGCTGTTAAATGGGTGTTAACTGCTCTCTATTGTATCATGATGATGATGATGATGATGATGATGATGATGATGGCTGCTGTTGTTGAACATAGGGCACAATCAGCACACATACAACAACAACAACAGACTACTCTTGATTTATTAACTAAAGAAATGTGTAATTTCCAAGTAGACCAAAACTTGGAGGTATTCTAGAACAGAAGAAGGAAATAGTCCAGGGGAAGTTGCTGGTGAAATATGGTGGCAGGGAAGAATCATAACTCGGAATTAGGTATTTCTTCTCCAAAGCCTGTGTACATACTTGAGTGTTGCCTCTTAAAAATCCCCATCAGCTGAAGTAAAACACACAAAAGGAGACTGAAGATCCAAAAGAGAGCCCCTCAAAAGCAATTTGGAAATTGGATTTGATCTGATGAAACTTAAACTCCTTGTCTGAAGACCCACCTCCAAGAGAGTTCTGTGGACATTATTTGGTGTATGAGAACAGCATTATAATTTGGTTAGTTTTTCTTTACATTTAACTGTGATGCTAAGTACTAACATATGCATATTCTGAACCACGTGGTTGGAAACACACTCAGTGGATACAAATTGCTTTTATGACTGTGTCTATGACTGTGCTGGCCCTAGAAATTACCTATGGTGGCTGAATACCAAGTTCAACATTCTTCAGACTTAGGTCTGAGGACCACAGAAGGCCCTTCACGTGTCTGCAAAATTTTGCCTTTTTGTTTTACTTTCAAAGTTGTTCATGCATCATAAATCTCAGTCAATTCAATGATTTCTTGATAAGAACAATGGGAAGAGAGGGAGATAAGGAGATAAGGAAAGAGATTTGTTGAGGTTCTGCTCAATGTGATCACTGCCTTTTGGTGGAGGCTTATTATCTTGACTTTTCCTGTTTGTGTTTTTTGCACATCTGGCAAATCTGGCATCTGGAATTATGATATTTGAGTGTCATTATCCAGCCTTGTCTTTGTTGGTGGGTATTCCATTCTTGGATTGCTGTTGCCCTCTCTGTATCCTAGTTCCCTAGTAGAAAGTGTCCCAACCTGGAACAATAATCACTGCTATAATCATAATACTGAATGTACAGAACAAAGAGAGGATATTAAAGGCTAAGTAATATATAAGGGCAGGCCATTAGAATATCACCTGACTTCTCAATGAAGATTCTGAAAGTATGAAGAACCTGGATGGATGCTTTATAAACTCCAAAAGACCACAGATGCCAGCCCAGACTACTATACCCTACAAAACTCTTAATTACAATCAATGGAGAAGGAAAAACATTCCATAGTCAAGCTAAATTTAAGCAGTATCTACCTTCTAATGTAGCTCTACAGAAGGCACTATAAAGAAAACTGAAGAGGTTAACCATACCCAAGAAAATACAAGGAATAAATAATCTCAGAACAGTCAACCAAAAGAAGCAAACACACACAACACCACCACCACCACCACCACCACAACAACAACAACAACAAAATAACAGGAATTAATAATCAATACTCATTGATGTCTTTCAACATCCATGCTCTCAATTCCCCAATAAAAGGACACAGACTTACAGAATAGACATGAAAACACAATCCATAAACATTTGTCACCATAAGGGTAGGTATCACCTCAGGATAAAAGGATAGAAAAAGCTATTTCAGGAAAATGGACCTAAGAAGTAAGAAACTGTTGTCATTTTAATAACTGACAAAATAGAGGTCAATGCAAAACTAATCAGAAGAGATATGGAAGGATTTTATACTCATTAAAGGAAAAAATTCCCTGAGGAGATGTTGCAATTCTAAACATTTATTCACCAAATACAAAGGTACCCACATTCATAAAGGAAACACTACTACAGCTAAAATCACATATTGACCTCACACACTGATAGTTGGTAACTTCAACATACCACTCTCATGAATAGACAGGTAATCCAGACAAAAACTAAGCAGAGAAATGCTGGAGTTAAATGTCATAAAGCAAATGGACCTCGCAGACATCTACATAACATTTCACCAAAACACAAAGAATGTATTTTCTTCTGATCAGTTAATAGGACTCTCTCTAAAATTGGCCACATACTTAGATACAAATGAATTCTGTATTCTGTCTGACCGCCATGGATTAAAGCTGGATATTAACAACAGAATGTATATAAACCCATGGAAACTCTATATTCACGACTGAATGCAAAATAGGTCAAGACAAAAATAAGAAGGAAATTAAAAACTTTTTAGAGCTAAATGAAAATGAAAACACAACATACCCTAACCCATGGGACAAAATGAAGGCAATTTCAAGAGGTAAGTTTCTTACACTAAGTACCTATAAGTAAAAATTGTAGAGATCTCCTTTAACAATTTAGCAACATATTTGAAAGCTTTAGAGCAGTATGAGATAATACTCAAAAGAGAAGATGGCAAGAAATAATCATACTTGGGGCTAAAATTAATGAAATAGAAACAAACAAAAACTACACAAAGAATCAATGAAAGAAAGAGTTGGGTTGTTTGAGAAAATCAACAATATTGACAAACCCTTAGCCGAATTTACTAGAAGACAGATACAGAAGATTCAAATTAATAAAATCATAGACATAAAGGAGGACATCACAACAGATACCTAAGAAATCCAGAGAATCATAGGAACATACTTTAAGAATCTGTATTCCTACAAATTGGAAAAACTAAAGGAAATGACTAAATTTAATTAGATAAGAAATTTGAATAGACCCATAAGTCCTAGTGAAATAGAAGCAGTAATTTAAAAAATCTCACAAACCAACAAAAAGTTCAGGGCCAGATGAATTCAGTGCAGAATTCTACCAGATCTTCAAAGAAGAACTAACACCAATACTCATCAAATTATCCTGAAAATATGAACTAGAGGAGCACTCCTTAACTCTTTATACCACTACTACCAGTACCAAAACTATACAAAGACCCAATGAAAAAGGAAATCATAGACCAATATCACTTATGAACAGAGATGCAAAAATTCTTAATAAAGTACTTGCAAACCAAATTCAAGAACACATCAAAAAGATTATCTTCCATGATCAAGTAGGCTTTATCCCAGAGATGTAGGGATGGTTTAATATACATAAATCAATAAATCTAATCTACCGTATAAACAAACTTTGACAAAAACCACATGATAATCTCATTAGATGCAGAAAAAGCCTTTGGCAGAATCCATAGCTCTTCATGATAAAAGTCCTGGAGAGACTAGGTTAAGCAACATGTGTCTACATAGTAAATATGATTTCCAGCAAGCCAAGAGCCAACATCAACTTAAACAGAGAGAAAATTAAAGCATTTTCACTAAAATCAGTAGCAAGACAGGGATGTTCATTCTCTCCATGTCTATTAAATATAGTACTTGAAATATTAGCTAGAGTAGTACAAAAAGGAAAGGAAGAGTGAAAGCATCATTATTTGTAGATGTTATTATTTTTTATATAAAAGACCTTAAAAAACTCCCCTAGGAAATATCTACAACTGATAAAAACTTTCAGAAAAGTAACAGGATACAAAATTAACACACCAAACCCAGTAAGTAGCCTTCCTATACACAAATGGCAAGTAGACTGAGAAAGAAATCGGGGAAAAAAAGTGCCTTTCACAATAGCCTCAGAAAAATCTTGGGATAACTCTAGCAAAGTGAAAGACTTGTATAATAAAACCTTTAAGACACTGAAGAAAGAAATTGAAGAACATGGCAGAAAATGTTAATTTCTCCATCCTAATGGATTGATAGGATTAATATTTTGAAAATGGTCAAATCATCTGAAAATGTTTTGGTCATCCTACCAAAAACAATCTATAGATTCAATGCAATCTACAGCAAAATTCTAAAAAACAAACAAACAAAGTTCTCCACAGAAAATGAAAAAAGGAACCAATTTTCAGCTTCATATAGAAAACCAAAAATATCCAGGATAGCTAAAACAATCATAAATACTGAAAGTAGTACCATCCTGATTTCTATTTGTACTACAGAGCTGTAGTAATAAAAACAGCATGTTGTCAAAAACACTCTGGTCAATGGTATCAAATTGATCACCCAGATATAAGTCCACACACCTATGGACATCTGATATTTTACAAGAAAGCCAAGAATACACACTGGAGAAAAGACAGCATCTTCAACAAATGGTGTTGGTCAAGCTCGATTATTGCATGTAGAAGAGTGCCAAACAGGTCTATATTCATCACCTTTCACAAAACACAACACCAAATGAATTAAAGACCTCAATATAAAACCAGATACACTTAACCTGTTAGAAGAGAGAGTGGGCAATAGGCTTTAATTTGTTGTCTCAGGAAAGGATTCTCTCTCTCTCTCTCTCTCTCTCTCTCTCTCTCTCTCTCTCTCTCTCTCTCTCCTGCCTTCATCACTTCCTCTCTTTCTTTTATTGTTTATTTTTAAGACTGTATTTTAATTACAGCAATTTCTCCTTTCCCTTTCCTCCCTCCAAACCCTCCCTTATACCCCTCCCCACTCTCCTTCAAATTCATGGCTCTTTTTTCATCAATTGTTATTGTGGACACACACACACACACACACACACACACACACACACATATATATATATATATATATATATATATATATATATATATATATATATATATATATATGTTCCTAAATCTAATCTGTTGAGTTTATACAATGTTACTTGTATGTATGTTTTCAGGGTAGACCATTTGGTACTGGACAACAAATTGGTGTGCTCTTCCCTGGGGAGGACCACCTCTCCTGTCCCCAGGTTTACTCAACTGCCTGTAGTTGTTTGTGTAGGGTTGAGGCCTCATGGGATTTTCCTTGTCCAATTTGGATATTTATTGGTGTCCTCCTTATTCAGCTCATGTTTGGGTGGTCATGTTTGTAAGACTTTATGGGTACAGCTTGTGATATTACTAGGAGACACAATTTTATAGCAACCCTCTGAGCCTCCAACTTCTATAATCTACCCACCTCCTCTTCTGCAATGTTTCCTGAGCCTTAGGTGTGGGATTGTTTTGTAGATGTATCCATTGTAACTGGGCTTCACAACTCTTCATAATGATTGGTTATGGGTTTTCTGTAGTGGTTTGTGTCTGCTACAAAGAGAATTTTTCTTGATGAGAGGTGAAGACTACACTTATCTGTAGACAAATGGACAAATGTTTATAGATTCTTCTTAGGGAATATGCTATTTAATAAATTAGTGGTTGTAGATTCTCCTCCAATAACCATTACTTTACTAGCACTGATTAGGTTTTCAGTACCAGGCATTTTATCCCTCTTGTTGAACAGGCAGTAAATCCAATTATAGAGCTGTTGGTTACATCAAGGTATGCATGTCACTATTGCAACCATAGGGTTATCCTGCCATGCTGGTTTTTGATGTGATTAATAGGTCTGATAGCTGGATAGGACTATCATTTGCCTCCATCCTTTGGAATCTTGCACAGCATCTTGCAATGCAATGAAAGCAAGTCCTCAGGGAGAGGGCATTCAGGTCAGTTCCAGCTCACAGCTTTCTGGGCCTTGGGAAAGGACTTTCTGAAAAGGACACTGATAGCACAGGCAATAAAACTAACAAAAGACACCATCATTTAGGCAAAGTGACAGTCTACAGAGTGGGAACAGTTCTTTACCAATTTTATAGCCAATATAGAGGGCTAATATCTAAAACATATAAGGAATTAAAAAATCTGAAGTTCAGTAAAACAAACAACCTAATTAAAAATGGGGTATGGAACTAAGCAGAATCCTCAAAAAATAAAACACAAATTATTAAGAAACACTTAAAAATATTCAGCATTCTTTGCCATCAGGGAAATGAAAATTAAAACTATTATTTCATCTTCTACCAGTTAGAATGCCCAAGATCAATAAATCAAATGACAGCATATGCTGTTGAGGATGTAGGGTAAGGGGGGGCATTCATCTTTTGATGGTGGGAGTGCAAACTGGTAAAGTCAATATGAAACCCAGTGTGGCAGTTCTTCTGGAAGCTGGGAATAGATCTACCTCAAAATCCAACTATACCACTCTTGGGCATATACTCAAAGGACTGTACATCTTACTGTAGAGATACTTGCTCATTCACGTTCACTGCTGCTCTATTCATAAAAACCAGGAATTGAAAACAGCCTAAATGTCTATCAACTGAGCAATGGATAGTGCAAATGTGGTACATCTATGCAAAAGAATATTATTCAGCTGTAAAGAAAAATGAAATTCACAGGTAAGTGGGTAGAGACAGAAAAAAAATCATCCTGATTGAGGTAACCCTGATCTTAAAAGACAAATACTGTATGTTCCCACTTATATGTGGATGTTAGTTTCTAAGCTTTTGATATGTGTACTACAAGCTGCATAACCACGGTAGTTAGGTAAATAGTAAATGACTAGTGGGGAGGATAGGATCTCCCAAGGAAGGGGAAATATATTGTTACGGAGAGACAGGTGGTAGGCTCGGGTGTGAGGATTATATGTGCAGGGGGATGGAAGGGAGGAGTAAAGAGGGAATATGGGGAGGGGCAACTAACACTAAAGGTCATTTGAACAACTATATGGAAATTTACTATGGGGGAAACTTCCTAAAATATATACAAATAAAAACTGAATTCAAATAGAATCACCAAATAATTGGAGAGACAATACCCCAACTAGTTATCTTATATCACCAAGTAAAACCTCAAGTGCCAGGAATGGGTTACACCTTTTCAACTTGTTGGACTAAGGGGCCCCATGCAAGCTTCTAAACATAACAAGCTATTGCTAAGGCTATTGGTTACTCTTTGAAACATGATGATAAGGCCATATTGCTGAAGACTACACTTACATATGTCATCAAACACAGAGAAGTTGAACTGGTGGCTAGAAGCTTCACCCATACTGAGTAGCATTCGTGGTATTGGTAGTGATTTTGGAGGAGGAAGGTAATCCTCAATATATCCTAGTTGCAAACCCTGCAACATATAACAGTAAACTGGTGCAATAATGACATGAGTATTCTGGGACTAACCAACCACTTTATGATGGGATTTAAGGCCTACTCATATTTAAGGTTCCACCACAGATGGAATTCATGCTTGACACTGCTAAAGTATTCAAGAACACGACACTAGGCAGGTCATGAGCCTAGAAAAAATCTAATACTACTACTCTGCTAAAGAAATATAGCAATAAAATGACTCCTAATGACATACTCCTATACCCAGAGATCAGTTCCTGACTCATCTCTCATCAAGGAAACTTCTTCTTGATAGATGGGAACTAACACAGAGACCCACACTGGACAACAAACAAGGAGTGAGAGATGCTGGAGCACTCATTTATACATTGAATGACTCAAGATCTTCCTCTCAAGGCTCAGGAATCTGTGTGGAAGGAGACATAGGAAGATTTAAGAGCCAGATGTAAGGGTTGACTCCAAGGAAACAGTGTCTTTCAGACATATCAGGACTGATGCACATAAGAACTCATAGAGACTGTGGCTACATTCATGAGGCATGCACCAGGCCTACATTCAAGATAGATAGAGTCCCAGCACTGAGAGGAGGAAGTGGACATCCTCTCACCCTACCAAGAAGCGCTCTACAATTCATGCCTGCTAGCAAAGAAAGTCCGTTTTCCTGATGGGGTCTCACTGGAGTATATTAACCACACCTCAAGGCAAGCTGTGTGCCCAGGAGTAGTTGGGCTACATAAAACCAACCCAATGGCATTTTTGGCTCATTTTGCGTTGTTTGAAAATTTTGTCTTATCAGTCTTTTCCTTATTATTTTGATTTTTATTTGTATGTGTTCTGTGGGAGTTTTCGTGTGTGTGTGCGCGTGTGCGTGTGCGTGTGCGTGTGTGTGTGTGTGTGTGTGTTTTGCTTTTTTTGTTGTTGTTTTTAAAGGGAGAGAGAGAAAAGAAGAATATATAGTTGGATAGGGAGATGAGAATGATCTGGGAGGAAATGAGGAAAGAGAAAAACATGATTCAAATATACTGTATGAATTTTTCTCAATAAAAGTAATTGAGTGATGTTGTCTGTCAGAATAGTTAACTTTGCACTAGAATGGGACGTCTGATAAAACTACAAATATTTCATTGTGTTCTTTCTTCAGTTTATATGGCAAATTGATTAAAAGGAGTAGTAGGAGGTTAATTTTGTCTAAGTATTTTAAGCTTCTTTGATGATTGTTAACTTATTGGCTAACATTTTCCTTGGATTTAGTTGACTTATTAAACAAAAAATGTTTGTAATGAAACACACACACACACACACACACACACACTCGGTGTGGGGGGGAGTGTTTTGAGGTTCTGATGTGCTTGTGGTCAAATACCTTGAATTGATCTGAAAGGCATGCATGTCCTGCATCTATAAACCAAGTGTTTCTGTGACTTCCTTTCAGCTCTGTTCATATATAGATGCACCCAAGCTGTTGCAAACAAGCTTCATATGATAACTTGCTATTTGGAAAATATTCCTTATATGGCTCTGGACTTCATCAAATTATCTGGATCCTTGCCCCTTCTCCACCACGACAGCTTTCCTAAGTTACTGCCTGCCACACCTGCGGGGACCATTCTAATTGGCCTCGCAGTGTACTGGAGGGTTAAATTAATTTGTGTGAACCACACAGCTGGACAGTTGCCCACTGCCACATTCTAGCAGCTGTTTGACACAATAAACCAAGAATCAGATTTTCTTGCAGCAGAAATAAATTTTTAACAACGTCGCCCATTTCCACAGAGGCAAAATACAAGACATGATTTCTGTATGAGATGATTGTGATAGAAGCCGCCTTGGAGGAATGGTGTCATTTTCTAAGTCAAGGCCCTGTCCTGCCACATTATTTAAACACAACATGACATGGAAATACATCTAATAGGATTTGGCTACAGGCAAAGAGTCTGGAAAATAGTGCAGGGATTGGGAGACTCTGCTGCTGAGTTATGCATGGAATTTAAAATTTGCTAAAACTGAAATCCTTGAGTCGATCTTTGGCTCATAACAAAACAAAATAGAAAAAAAAAACCCTCTCTCAAGTGCAACTATACTGGCACACTCATTATGATAATAAGTGTCATAAGGCTGGAGCTACCAAGAAGATCAAACGTGCATCTTTATATTGATTTCACAATTCAGCACCACTGAAATTATTTTTATTCAACAGAGACTAAACTGGCATTTCACTAGACCCATGAAAATTACCTACTTATTAACAATAACAGATAGCTGAGCACTACTTGTTGGGGGAATCACACGGCCACCATTTTTCAATAATGCTCTTACCATCTTTGATTCAAGGGTTTGGAATATAACTCGGGCATGAGTCCTCTTGCCCCATTGAGGAGATGGTAGCCCATGAGGCTAGGGAAGAAGTGACACACAGGAAGCCCAGATTCCTGCAAACTGTTCTGAAGCCCTGCTCACTTCTCCTAGGACTTTTAATGAATTAGAGTATGCCATCCCTGCCACTCTCCTGGTGTTTGGTGAGCCTCTTAAAAGTGAATCATCACCAATAGCTCAGCCATGATAAATGCTGGAAGAAAATTACAATCTGCATAAAAGGGAGGGGACTTATTATCAGGCAAAGGAAACAGATATGGGTGGTACTGCTGACTGTGTATTAATTTTTTTAAAGGAATACAAGCCTTATTATTCAATTACAACACTATCAAAAAATTCTGATGTATATTTATATGGCATAGAACCCAGAGAAGACACCCACTCATTCAGTCTAGAGCAGTGGTTCTCAACCTCCTAATACTGTAACCCTTTAATACAGTTCCTCATGTTGTGGTGACCCACAACCATAAAATGATTTCCATTGCTACTTCAAAACTATAATTTTATGAATCATAATGTAAATATCTGTGCTTTCTGATGGTTTTATGTGGCTCCTATGAAAGGGTCATTCGACCCCTGCCTTCACATGCTGTGGAATGTCTTTCTATATGCTGTGAATATGTGTTGCTCCCATTGGCTAATAAATAAAGCTGTTTTGGCCTATGGCAAGAAAGCTTATAGCCAGGTGGGAAATTCAAGAGAGATGAGAGAGAAGAAAGGATGAGTCAGGGGAGATATGATCCAGCCACCCAAGAAGGAAGATGTGAACGTACCAGTAAGCCACGAAGACACGTGGCAAGAAATAGATTAATAGGAATGGGTTGAATTAAGTTGAAAGAGCTAGCTAATATAAGCTGAAGCCATAGGCCATACAGTTTGTAATTAATATAAGCCTCTGAATGATTATTTTATAAGTGGCTACAGGACCTCGGGTGGGAGAGATTTGTCCAGACTGTGGGCTAGGCAGGACCGAGAAACTTTCGACTACACTCACAGGTTAAGAACTGCTAGTCTAGAGCCTGTTGCATAATGTGAAAGAAAGCATGGAAGTAAATGAATTTTGGGGAGGGGGAATTCTAGACACACAGTAGACACAAAGCCAGCATTATGAATGTAGGGCATTTTGTCAATTAATACAGATATTGGTGTTTAAGTATTATATAAGCCAATGGCAGAAAATAAATTATCTTGAAGTAATTTTAATACTTGTATTTTACACACTGCTGCAACGGAGTAAAACTGAGTACTATAAAATGTAAAATACAATTATGTAAACAAATAAAAAAGCCAGTCTGAGCTTGAGCCTCATAGTGTCATAATGCTGGAGCCACCAAGAAGATCAAACGTGCATCTTTATATTGAATTCACAATTCAGCACCACTGAAATTATTTTCATTCAACAGAGACTAAACTGGCCAGATTTGGTCCTTCCTGATGTGGACCTATAAGGAAATGAGTAATGAGGAATCTGATGTAGTATGAAATTAAAGCCAAAAGAATTGTAAATCAACTTTTGAGGTGTCACCTTGGTTGGAATCCTAAACTCCTCTAAGTAACTTCCTGAGGCTGCCTGTTGATCCTGCCTGTGCAGCCAGTGACTAGCACTCTTTTCTAAAGGAGCACAGTAGGAGAACTGTGCCGTTTGCTGATGCTCTCACTGTGCCTTCCTGCTTTGCTTATCTAGATAACTTACCTTGATGCATCCCAGTTACCATCGTCTCTCCTCTGGATAGACCTCATCAGGCCACTCCTGCCTCATACTTTTAAGGGAGCACCACTCCTCCTGTGCCCTGTTTGAGCTATGTGGACTAGTGTTGTACAGGACAAACCTCCAAACCGAGTAACAGCCATCTTCAGGAGTTCTGCCAAAGGTTATTATAGCTGGGCTTGTTGACTGATGGTGTTCCCTCATAAAAGGAAGTGTTGATGGTGTTCCCTCATAGAAGGAAGTGTTAAGAGAGTCATAGGACCCTTATCTGAGTATCTAGCTGTTCCTCCCAACCCATTATATACAACTCTGCCTTAATTGCATGTAGCCTTGGGGAGGGGGCAGATTACTCAAGCTGGAGAAGGCTGGGAGAAAGGGACTTCACCTATATGGCTAGGGGAAGTCATCATCTATGCTGAGTGAAGAAGACTTTCCAGTGTGACCTTTGAGGGTAGAATCCATCCAGACTACTCTAAGTAACTTCTTGTCTGTTCTCTATAAGTAAGCCCAGTAAAGTCACCAGTTCCCCTAGAGGAACTTGGGAGGGACCATACCTTGGTTTGTTGTGGGGACCTTTTAGGGGAATAGATGCTACTTATGTCTCCCCCAGGGAGGGAATTTTAGCATCAGATAAGATGATCAGGAGGGAAGAAGTATTTGCTTTCCCATCTTGGACAGCTCTGATACACAAAAGTACAACAACACAATACTGCTTACTCAAGGTCACTTTGGCACTCAGCATAGAGCTGAGGTCATACATTCATGATCTTGTTTAATTCTCAGACTTCCCCCTGAGATAAGCTTTAACCTCTTAATTTACAAATAAAAACCCAGAAAAGTTAAATACATTGCTCACAGCTTAATAGCTGATAAAACTTGGACCCCAACTGAGTCCTGCTGAACCCCAGGCACTCATGCTCTTAATCTCACATTATTTCATTGATTGTTGACTAAACAGAGGATATCTGTCTTAGTTCAAGTTTCTAGTGCTGTAAAGAGACCATGACCACAGCAACATTTAATTGGAAAACATTTAATTGGGACAGCTTATATTTTCAGAGGTTTAGCCCATTATCATCAAGGCAGGAAGCAAGGCAGCATGTAGGCAGATATGATGCTAGAGAAGGAGCTGAAAGTTCTTACACTTTGACTCACAGGCAACAGG
Source organism: Peromyscus californicus insignis (assembly GCF_007827085.1). Taxonomy (NCBI): domain Eukaryota; kingdom Metazoa; phylum Chordata; class Mammalia; order Rodentia; family Cricetidae; genus Peromyscus; species Peromyscus californicus. The sequence goes on from NW_026294573.1 coordinate 47,606,379, forward strand.
AAGTGGTCTGAGACACTGGGCAATCTCTTGAGCATATATGAGATCTCAAAGCCTGCCTCCACAGTGACAAAGCCTTCCTCCAACAAGACCACACCTACTCTAACAAGACCACATCTCCTAATAGTGCCTGCCATGGCCTTTGGGAGCCATTTTCTTTCAAATCACCATAATATCTATAACTGAATTAAGATAATATAATCCCCTTTAGAAACATTTCTAGGATCAGTTGTAATTTAAAAGAAAATGAGAATGGCTTGTACTTGATGCCATTATTCTTGAGAGGTAGCAGGAGCCTGATATGAAGTGGTTGGACCTCCTTGCTTTGAAACTAATAAAACAACAGACGCTGTAATAAAGCACTATGTTCTTAACACAGATCACACAGATCAAAGCAAGACAGTCTGCTGTCTGATTGCAGACTTTCCCGTCTCCTGCCATCTCCAGCACTTTCACAAGGCTGCCACACATAGTTAGCCTCATCCCACATCACCTGATTGCCAGATTCACTGATCATTTTTTAATAAATGAGAAAATTTAGATCTGCATAAGATGTTAACATTTTCTTCTGCCAATTACAATAGAGTAATAAAATTGCCCATGGCTCAATTTTGGGATAATGTCTTAGAGTGGGTTGTCTTTGGCATCTCTGTAAACCTTTTCCACTAGGCTGAAGCTTAACAAGGCATTAAGGCATGAGGCATTGTCTTAACTATTTATTGTTCTCTAACTATAATGAGTTTCCTAAGAGCCTGGACCTCATGTACCACTTTAATGTCGGGGACAATTGTTGGTTATTAGTTTTTCATCGGATAGAATTGATGAAGATGTCATGAGTTTGTGAATCACTGCCTTCAGGTTTGCCAAGGGCCGCCTGCGGAGTGGCTCAAATCTTGTATGCCTGTTTGGGTTGCTGTAACAGAATATCAGGGGCTTATAAACAACAGGGATTTATTTCCTGGTTTGTGAAGGAAGACAGTCCAAGACCAAAGTGCTGGCTGACTAAAGACCTTGTGAGCCTGCACTTCCTGATTCACTTCTCACTGTGTCCTCCCAGGACAGAGGGGTGAGGGGCCTTCCTGGGCTCTCTTAACAACACCAACTCCATTTGTGGAGATCCTAATCTCCAAGGCCCCGCCCCCCAAACTCCACTTCCAAATGCCATCACATTAGGTACGGGGTTTCAAAATATATGTTTTCTTTTGCAAAACCACAGACATTCATTCTCCGCAGGGCACACATGTTTTGTTGATTGACCTGACATCAGTCATACTGTTGCATACTTCTCTGGTCCAGAAGTACCTTGAAAAGATGCTAGAGAGTGCCTGTGAATGAGACTGTGGTACCCCACCCCCAGCCTCAAGCCTGAAAACACAAGATTCCAGGTGGTCAAATGCAGTGCAATCAGTGTTTCTTAGGGGACATTGTGGATGGATGAATGCAGGCTGATTAGACAGTAAATATTTAATTTTAGATTCTGATTATTTCATATTGACATTTCAGAGCAGTAAATATTTTTATGCTGGATCCAGCCTACACCACAAAAATAACTCCCTCAATGGCAGCGTCTACACATGTAATTGTGTAATTTAATACTTTGATTTAAAAAATTTCTACTTTTAAAATTCTTTTAGATTTAAAAAAAATCTCTTATCTAAGAAGATTCAACCTCAGGCTTTCTAGGCCACAGACTAATTAGTCCTTCATAAGGCGATGAATGGTTCTCTTTGCAAATGGTCCCCCTCCCCCATTCTCCACTGTCTGCCAAACTCACTCACGTGGACATAGTCAGGAACGGGTTAAAACAGAAACTTCCACAGAAATACAGGAGTGAATGGCTTTGATGGGGAAGGGTGTTTTCAGGCATTTTCTGTGAGGAGGAGAACAGCTCTCAGGGTTGCTGAAGAGATGAGTGCTGAGTGACAGAGGGTCGTGTTCTCTGAAAGAAGCCACTCAGAGGATTTGAATATCCTGAGTGCTGAGGTGGAGAACATGTTTAAAACCATCTGGTCTCTATAAACCAGTAAGTAGTCTCATGTACTCACGAGCATTTGATAGAAGGCATTTGAAAAACTATTCCTCATTACAAGTCCAGCACATCCCCTAATGTCTAGGGGTGATAAAAGACCCCAAGAAGAGACACCATGAGATAATACGATTGCCATTTTATAGATGAGCAAACTGACCCTGGAGAGGCTTCACGGTTGATCTGATGGCACAATTAACAAGAGGGAGTGGAAACCTCTCTCCTCCTTTGTTTCCTCACCACCCCTCACCACGCCTCCCCTGCAGGTACAAAGCCCTGGCTATCTGGCCGGAAGGTAAGAGTAAGTGGCGTGCGGTTTTCCCTTTCCCTTTCCTCTCTCTTTCCTCCCAGAGCCCAGTCATCATGTACTAGACAGAGTTCTCCTGGTTCACCATGTCATCTGTCTCACCTGGTCCAGAGGCCAGCTGGATTCTGGATTCCAAGAGTGGGCCCACTTGGTCAGTAAGACAACAACCCATTCTCAAGCTTTAGCATAGATAGCAGTACGGTCCCCATTTATATTTGCTTATGTCTTAATGTTTGTATTCAAAACTCCAGAGGAAAGGGGATATTTTAGGGTCCCTTTATGGACCCTAAAAGTAAGTAATGCAGTTAGGATTCAAAGGAGAGGAAACTCAAGTTTCAAAGTCACACCCCTGAAAAGCCAGTGATGGCCATTAATCAATTTATGGGTTCTCCTATTTTCCAATCTTTCTTGTAGGCAGTTTGGAATACTGTTGCTGATGCAGAGAAGTGAGTCAGTCCTAAAGCTGGTGATGGATACACCTTCTTTGCACTGTGAAGGAACACTCTGAAGAGAAGATGTGTCTGCAGAGGCTGACTTGACTGATTAGAACTGAAACTGTGGGAGACTGGAATGTTGTAGTCCAGAGGCTGATTACCTTACGTTGGGGCTAGTTCTAGCCTCTGGAACAGCCATTCCTTGCTTAGCTCTGTGTCTGAACTAACATCTGGTGACTAATAGATCAAAACCTTTTGGAATCTATTAACTTAGCAGATACTAGCTTCCACTAACTCAAACACTCAGTTAACATCTTTAATCTATAGAAAAGCTTGCCCTATCTTACTGTACCTGCCTCTCTGATGCCCTTACTAATGTATTTTAAACTTGCCTGATTCATGACTTCCTTTGTTCTGTAAAGCAATAAACTTCATGAAACTGCTTCTACATCAGAACATGGAATTTGAAGCAACCTAGACCTATGTTCTCAGGCCATGATCACTCCAAATGGCTCCAGAATAAACTATCTTGTTTCCTTTATGATAGAAGCTGTGGCTTTTGCAATGAAACACCAGCTCCTTGTGTGGAATAATGCAACAAGATCCTGGATCCCTAAACTCAATGACAGATCCTGAATCCCTAAATGCACCAACATATCCTGGATCTCCAGGTAGCCAAGTAAAACAGCTACTGTCCTCCCCATACTGGGCTTCCTGTGAGTAAAAATCCCAAAGCTTTGATTTGTTAGTACTCTTCGTCTAGAAACTAGGGGGTGTGGCATTATTTTATTTGTGCACATTGTTACTTATCTGGGGATCAGAGAATAGATTCAGCCACCAAATTAGACATAGAGGTAAGGCGTGGTGGCATACATCTTTAATCCTATCACCCTGGGAGGCAGAGATCAGTCTGGATCTCTGAGTTCAAGGCCACACTGGAAACAGAGCCAGGCATGGTGGCATATGCCTTTAGTCCCAGCACTAGGGAGGAAGTAAGATGGCCGGGCACAGAAAGGTATATAAGGCATGAGTAAATAGGAAGTCTTGCTCTGGAGGCTGAGGAGTTGGTAAGGTGAGGCTGGCTATGGCTTGTTCTGTTTCTCTGATCTTACAGCTTTCATCCCAACATCTAGCTCTGAGTTTTTTGTTAATAAGACCGTCTAGCAATTCGTCTTATAGGGATTATTTTGTTTCACCATCAGAAGGGAGTCAAGTCCAATTGATGTATATAATATACCTCACAAGGAGGTGACTACAGTACAGGCTGATGAGATGAGGCCACAGCTAACACAGAAATAGTACCACAAATAAGAAAGCTCTGCAGAGTCCTGATAAAAACGGGATCCACTTTATTACTCTTCATTCAGGGCTTCCTAATACAATAGCTACCATTCTACATCTGTCTTACTCCCCAACAAAACTCTAAAGACAAGGATTACATCACAGCAATCTCTATGTCCTCATTGCCCAGCACAGCTCCCGAGGCATGTCAAATTGTCACTATCTGACTGTTGAGCAGAAGAGAAATGAAGCATGCGTAATGAGTGCCATCACTGCAGAGGAGTTATTATGCCTTTGTATTATTGGTAATTATCATTAGCATAAATTACACATCTATTCAGCATAAATATATACATATATTTATGTTTAAGTTAACTATTTAGTAAACTGAATATAGTTCATTATATAATAATCAGCTCTTTATTTTAAACAGGCATTTGTGTTTCAGAGGTCAAGACCATTGATGCAATTAATTCAGATCGCCTAAGTGAGGGAGAGGCATAAAGCTGGGTGCTTTGAAGACTATTAATAAAAATATCTCATAGTTCAAGAGGAAACAGAGAGAAATTGGCCACTAGAAGAGACACTTAAGCCAGAAAGAAATGGCGAACAGGGATGCATGCATTTTAATCTGCTTAGTATTGCTATAACAAAACAGCCGAGACTGATTACTTCTATAAAGAAAAAGGCTTAGTTGGTTCACTGTTATGGAGGCTACGAGTCCCAAACTGAGCATCAGTATTCAGCTTCTAGTGAAGACCTTCTGTCTACATCACAAGATGGTGAATGGTTTCACAGAGAGGGAGGGCATTCAGAGCAGTGAATAGACTGTGCAGGGTTAAGAGAGGAACTAGGTTCATTAACAACAATCTGCTTCTCTTGGGAATGATTCCATTACCTGAGTCTTAACCACTCCACAAGATAAAGATGGGTTCCTTCATAAGGGAAGTCCAGACCCAGTCACCTCTGACCAGGCTCTACCTCTGGCAGATCCTCCCACCTCCCAATATTGTCATGACAACCAAGGTTCCAGCATATGAGTGCTTGGAGGACAACTATAACAAGGTTGCAAATGTGGGTTTGGAAGGTCTTAGGCCTGTAGTTAAGGTTACCATGAAGGCATCCTGGGGAAGGGCAAAGGACTTAAGAGGACCTTGCTATATTGGGAGATAAGGCATAGAAAAGGAGTTCAGTGCAAGGGAGACATTTCCATGGTATGTCAAAGTAGAGTAGGCTGCTGCTGCTGAGGCAGAGTTTTATACTAATGATCACCAGCAGCAGGAGGATTTGCAGCGCTGCATAGGCACCAGACCTCTCCCACTGGGGATAAGTCATCTGTCTAGAGTGTTTAAGACTCATGGCCATGGATAACCCAGAAGCAGGAAGTAGGGATGGAGTCTCAAGGGAGCAATGCTGGGTCCCTCCTGCTACTCTGGTCAAACCTGACTCTAGATGGCTTTTGGTAAACTGAGCACATGCAAAAGGGAGTGGTTTTGATATGCCAAGCTATGTGGCAATTCCTGTTGCATTTTCCAGGCAGTGTTCTTGGCTAAGAGGTGGGTTACAAAGGGACAGTTAGCAGGGCCTGTGCCTTAAGAAACTAACCATATAGCTGGGAAGTTCAAAAAAAGATAACTACTGTTCCAAGGGAAAATGCAAAGGTCTTAGCTTTGCACCTTCCTTTGTTAATTAACACACCCCAGATCTATGGCTTGCAATCCTGCCATGACCTACGTCTAACTTTTGATTATAACTGGTGATGTTCTCACCCGTGCTTTTGAACAGACTTTGATATCTCCTTTTCTTTGATTGCATTTATCTTTACTGGTCTATAAAATTCCTTTCTAAATTTTGTATTTATTCATTTGTTTCAATTACAAATTTTAACTGATACACAAAAACATAAAAACTATACACATTTATGAGGCACCATATGGAATCATGATACATTACATTGTTATGTTTAAATCAGTTTAATCCCCTCAAACATTTATCATTTCTTTATGGTGAAAACATCTGATATGCCTTCCCTTAGCCTTTTTCAATATTCACTATGATTTTTTTTTTCTTCAGTCATCTGACTTTGCAGCAGCCCACCAGACCCTCTAACTGTAACTTAGTTCCCATGGGGCAGTCCCCCACCATCTCACCTACACCTGCTGCTCTCTCCACCCTCCTCACCTCTGATACCAGTCTTTTCAAATTCACATAGAAGATTACATGACACTTGTCTTTCAATGGCTGCCTTACTTTACTTAGCAAAATAATCTCTAGTTCCATCCACATTTATGCAAGTATCTTTACATAAAGGTGAAATGGTATTTTACTGCATATGTGTGTTGCATTTTCTCTATCAAATTGTGTAAATTGACATATAGCCATTATAGAAACAGTATGGTGGCCGCTCTAGAAATAAAAAAAATAGAACCATACTTTTTAATATAATGCCCATTCTTTCTTTTCCAGGTCCTGTTACTCTTTGGCAGCGGAGAACAAGAGATAAATGGGCCATAGAGGAGCTCTTGATTGAGCAGAGATAAAATACTAAGCACTAACTTGTCTGTTTAGCAGGGTCCTATGATTGGGATCTGTAGGATATACAGAAGTTATATGAGTTCAGTTGTTCTTAGCCTTGGCTGAGTACTGGAAATCATCAGGAAAAGTTTAGGAATCAACCCATGGACTGTGCTTTGCTGGTTTATAGTGGAGTCTGGCCATCTAGATCTTCAGAAAGTTGCTCTGTGAGTTTTATATGTACCCAAAGGTGAAGATGGATGGATTGGGAAGCTTGAAAGGGGAGGGCCCAAAGCTTCAAAGGATAGAGGAAGAGGGAAGGAGAGAGAGTGGGGGAAAGGGGGGCACAGTGAAGCAGAGACACAGAACAGAAGCATTGAACTGCACTGGGCATTTGGCAGCTCTAACAAGTACCTGTGCAGTGGGAGGTATTGCAGAGGACCTATTTAATACAATCCAGGGACTGGGCATTAAGAATTGAAACAAACAACATGGAAATCAAATCCTACTGTTTACATAGTGAGTGTCTTTCAAGGGTCTCATGAGTACCATGAAGACATTGTCTTAAAAAGCTCTCATCATCTCTGCCAGCTAGGGGTCGGGTTAGCCTTTATTAATTGATGCCATATTAAAGGACATTCTGTGCTTGATTCAGTAACTAACATGATATGAAACCAGGAACCAGTATCTGTTTAATACTGTAGAGGTTGTAGCTCAATAAAACAGAGGAATGGCCCCTAGAGATGGATCATCAGGGGTAGGACTGGGAAACAGACCAGAGGGAGGCAGGAGGATACCATTTGGAGAGAAAACGGAAGCAATAAAGCAGTAATAATGTTAGTATGACCGATACTATTACTAGGCTCTGATGCTGGGCATTTTGTCAATATGTTCCAAACATCCTCTTCAGTATTTACCTGGCTCCTCCCAACTGTGTTTGCAGAACATTGGGCACAGAGATGTTAAGCCCATTGCTTCAAGTCTAATAGCTCTGAAATAGTGGTTAGGTCTGGAACCTAGGTTCAATCTGAAGGAGACTCCACAGCCTATTCACATCATCTCAGGTAGATATTCTCTTAAGTAAGAGGAGATGCAGAGACAGACAAGTCACTGACAAAGAAGCAAGGAAACTAAGCCTCCGCTTCCTGTGTTGAAATCAGACAAGTTGCCATTGGGTGAATAAAGAGTAGTCAGATGAGAGCTAAGAGTATCTATGGCTGTGGAATTGACTTCAGCCTGGAGAGCAGGCTGAGGACAGAAGCACAGAGGAGGTTCTTTGCCATCTTTAAGTATCTAAGAGCACTGTTCCAGTTTGCAGACAGGCTCCAGAGATGAGATGATAGAGGAGCATCAAACATCAGCTACTGAATTCGTGTTCAAGTTCACATTTTGATTATTTAAACTGCTTCTTGTGCTATGCCAGTAGTGTTTGTGATTTACGGGCCATACATGGATTCAATACTCACATTCTTGTACATATGATTAACTATTTAGAATTTCCCAGGGTACATATCTATTACTAGACATATAAAAGTGAGCCTCCATTTATGGAGGAAGGGATACTACATTAGTTTCCTGTGGATGCCATAAGCTTGTAAGAATTGATATTAAGGACTATCACATTTCTAGGGTAAAGTCAACATCAGTACCAGCCTGCTTCTTTGCATTCCAAGTTTAAGATGGTCAGGATGATGCTAACTATCATCTCACTCAGGTGACATGGTCACTATGGGAGGTTGCTGGTGCTACTAGCTTTGGTTTACTAGTGAGTTTATGGTTTAAACCAGCTCATTCTAGGTGACTACCTTGTAGTGATGAAGTGGGGATTGGAACTCCATCCTGGCTGTTTTGAAGGCACACTGTGCTATGGAGAAGTTGGTAACAGGATAAGTCCCAGTATTTCATCCAGATTTACAGGCTTTGGTTCTTCTGAAAATTCAGCATGAAAAAATTGCATGGAAGGCAATTATAACAATAATTGTTGGCTACGGATTTAGATTAGTATTTGTAACAGCAAAGAGAGTTCTGGGGAACTCGGCAGTTTCTCTTTCCTGGATCAGGTACTATGCTTTCAACCTCCTTTTTTGCCATGTTGGGGATCAAATCCAGGGTCATGTGCATGGCTAGGCAAGCACTTTACCATGGAGCCATATGCCTAGTCCTTGTGTGTTAGTGGTGAGCCTCCATTTGGAGGAAGGGATAATACGTTAGTTTCCTGTGGATGCCATAATACAATTTCACAAACTTAGTGGCTTAAAACAATACAAACTTTATGATATTACAGTTCTGTAAACCTGCTATGACAGAGCTAAAAATCAAGTTAGTCAGAGGACTAATTAATTTCTGGAGGATCTAGGGAGAACCCGTATTTTTTGCCTTCCTGGGGTCCTTCAGTTGCTAGCATTCCTTGGCTTGTGTTCTCCTTCCAGAGGCTGTTTTTAACTCGCTGACATTGTGGCTTTCATTGAAAGATGGGTACTTGTGCAGGAATCCTCTATGTCTCATAGAGTAAATGTTTACCCAGCACTAATTATTACCTCTTTCTGTTTGTATCAAGTCTAGAGCTATCACACAAGTACTAAAACCAGATGGCTTAAAACAAGACCATGTATTACCTCATATTCTATACTCCGGAAATTGGAAATCGAGATGTCACCAGAAACACGTTCCCTTGGAAACTCGAGAGAAAGAGTCCTCCCTTAACTCCTCCTGGCTACTTAGTGCCTTGGCAGTACTTGGCTTGCAACTCTTGGGCCACTGTCTCCCTTTATCATCATGCAACATTCTTCCTGTGCCATCAGACGGATGCACTCTCCTGGCCATTTGGGATTGGGGAAATGTCTTATACTAGTATTGCTTGATCTTAATTATATCCAGAATACCCTAGACCCCAAACAGGCATATTTTAAGTTATTTCAACATCTCATTTGGAGGTTGAATACATTGCAATGCATGTTCATGGATTTCAGCAGTGTTGGTTAATTCAGCAAGAAAATGCAGTAAGCAAAGGTCTTCATTAGAACTAGCACACAAATAAATTATCAGAGTCATCTGGTCAAAGAAGGCAGGAAGAGTATATTTATTTTGAACTCTGGTACTGGCTAAAACACGATGAAAAACCAAAGGGCAGAAACCCAGAACTTATCCAAATGAAAAGGTAATCTTCAGTAGATGAGACATTTCAAAAAGTCCCTGAGGCACAAATTGGATGGAGGACCAGTTGCTGATGAATGAAGAGAGTGTGCCTGCACTGCTCAGTTTCCCAGATTTTCTACAGCTGGGAAGGTAAGACTGATGTGAGAGTGAGACGTGGGAGGTCAGTTAGAAGTCTTGACAGAACTATCCTAAAGCTATCCTAAAGGAGCAAATAGCAGCCAGACACTCACCCCATGTCTTACTCTACTTCCTATTGCTTTGACAAAACACTGACCACAAACAACCTAGGAAGGGATAGGTTTGTTTGACTTATACATCCTGGATTACAGTCCACTGAGGGAAGCCAGCCAGGAACTCAAGGTAGGAACCCAGAGGCAGGAACCAAAGACCATGCAGGAGCAGGGCTACTGACTTGCTCTGATGGCCTTGCTCAGCCTGCTTCCTTGTAAAACTCTGGACCACCTGCCCAGGGAGGTGGATACCACCAACAATATCCTGGGCTCTTCTTCACCAATCATCAATCATCGATCAAAAATGCCCCACAGGCTTACCTATAGACAATCTGATGAAAGCATGTTTTCAACTGAGGTTTGTTTTCTCTGGTAACCCTAGCTGTATCAAGCTGATAAAAACAAGCAAACATACCCCCGTACTCCCTCACTCCTCTCCACACACACACAAACCTAAACAAATATCCAGCACATTCTGACTGTCTACTACATAGTTGCCCCATAACACCTGCCAGCCTCGAGCATTTTCAGATGTATCAAAAAAGTGGCTTCCATTAACCAGCCTCAACAATAACTTATAGGCAATCTTGTTTTATCTATGTTCCTACTTATTTCTCCCCTCCACATTATCATGAGTTAATCTGACACATCTTATCTCTTCATCCCTAAATAGCTCAATTTGTGTGTTGAAAATACAATGATTCTTTTTAAGGGTAATATGAACAAAAACTATTATCACAACTAAAAGATTACTTGATATCAACAACTATCCAGTTAATGCACAAATTTACATTATCTTCTAAATTAAAAAGTGATTTGACATGTAAATTATTTTTATGTTCAAATAAATGAAAAGCCTAACATTCTTCAAAGGGAGACAATTCCATCTGTATTACTGTTGAGGGCAGAACCTAAGAAAATATCTTTGCAAAGTACAAGAAAGAATTTCCCTATAAGAAAAACTATCTTAGAATGTAGCAGGGTGGGAGGTTATGAATCCATCTTGTTCTAAAAAGGTAAATAGTACTTGATTGTCCAGCTGTCTTAGGAGGAGAGATTTTTATATAGTTTTTAATAGCCTCCATTCTTTATCTATAAAGGCATTATGAAGTCAGAGAATCTTCATGTCTAAGGTCTATTTGTTTTATGTGTATAACTTAATAGCATGTACTTAGAATCCTCCTCCTCCTCTATTCCTGTATCTGGTGGGTTTATCAGTTTCATAAAGCTCTGAATTGCATCCAGAAGCCCTGACATCCACAAAACTGTAATGGACATGAGGGTGGTAGCCATATGGGTCCCCCACACTAGCAAACAGCAGGTGCTTCTCTGAGACTCAGCCCCCCAGGGAACAGCCTTGAGATTGAAACTTAGGCATGATGTTGGCCAAAGACTGCTCTGGAAAGGATATGGGAAGCAGGACTCAGGAGAGGGAGAAATTGGGTTGTGACATGTGGTTGGAAAGATCCACTGGTTGGTCTGAGGGAAGCTTTGGGGTTGGGATTACCCTTTTCAAAGAGAGATAAGACATTGGGACTAGCTGTTGAAGACAAGCTACCTCTCTAGATAAAGGCTTAACCTTGGGCAAAACAACTCTCCATGTCAATGACTGAGTCACAAAAAGGACACAGTTGAACAGTCAGCTGACCAACCCCCAGTGCCGAGGGCAGTGTGCGTTCCTCAGCCCTACAGAGTGCTCCGATATACAATAGCTGATGATGCTCAGTTGGGATGTGATTGCACTGCCAGCCAGCTTTGTTGCCTGTCACCCTCCCTTGGCACTCCACACTGGAGCATGTCCCAGACATCTACCTGGAGCCTGAGAGTCACTCCTTTCAGTGTAAGGACTTACATACTTCATGCCACAAAGTGATGTAGCTTCCCCTTCTGTTTAGCCTGGGGTGTTCAGGGTCTAATTCCTAGTCTAGATTCTCAAACCTGTGCCCATATAATTTGCACACATTCACCAGAGAAGGACAGGTAGCAGTAGTGAAAGTCAGGGAAGTTGTTGCTACCCATGGCTTGGAGTCCACTCTGAACATTGTCTTCTCTGTAACCTCTGTACTCTCTAGGCAGAGCTCTCTTTCTGTCCACTTCAGCATTCACACAGGGCATACATTTTATCCTGTGAGTGTGCTGTTCACACGAGGCTCTTCCAGCACATCTTGCTCATTTGTCTCCCTCACACCTAACACAGTTCCTAGCATATAACTGATGTCTGTTAAAGGTCTGGGAGATGTACTGAAAGAGATGACTGGAAAGGGAAGGGTGGGGGTGGGGTGGGAGGTGGGGGGTTTAGGGGGTGTGCTTCAGGGACAGGTAGAAACCCAATGCAGGAGAAACTCCCATGAATCTACACTCTACAGCTAAGACTCCTGGCAATAGCGGATACATAGCCTGAACTGGCCATTTCCTGTGATTGGATTGGTGACTATTCCAATTGTCATCAGAGAGCCTTCATCCAGTAACTGATGGAAACTGATACAGGAACCCACAGCCAAACATTAGACAGAGCCCAGAGAATCCTGCTGAAGAGAAAGAGAAAGGATTGTAGGAGCCAGAGGAGTGGAGGACATTATAAGAAAACCCATAGAAACAACTGACCTGCCTCATAGAAACTCAGACTATGAACCAACAACCAGGGAGCCTGCATGGGACCAACCTACGCCCTCTAGAGATATGTGACAGTTGTATAGCTTGGTCTACTGTGGGATTCCTAACAATGGGAACAGGGACTCTCCCCAGTGCTTTGGCTGGTTCTTGGGATCCTATTCCTCACACTGGATTACCTTGCCCAGTCTAAATACAAGGGGTGATGCTTAGTCTTACTGCAACTTGATATGCCAAGCTTTGTTGGTGCCTATGGGAGGCCTGCCCCTTTTTGAATAGAAACAGAGGAGGAGTGGATTGAGGGGTGGTGGTGGAGAGGAGGTGCAGGGAGGGAATCATAGGAGAGGAAGGAGGGAAGCTGAACTTCTGTTGGGATGTAAAATAAATAAAAAAAAATAGGTGAATAAATGAATAAATAAATAAATAAAATTTTAAAAAAGGTCTGTGAGGTGAATGAGTGAATGACTGAATGAGTGAATGTGTGCCCTCCATCAATCAATTAATCAATCAATCAAGCAAGCAAGCAATCGATAAATCAAATTTGGGATATTTCCAACACCACAAGTTCAATTATTCTTACCTCTTTGCCAACACTTCCTAATTACCCCAGTTTAGAAGTGGAACTAGGAAATAAGAATTGAGATAACAAACCTGACTGTGTAGTTCACCAAATCAGCACAATAGCTCATGTCTTCAACAAAAATGGGGTTGGGGGAGCGAGACAATTGCTAGGAAAGCTCTTGTACAGTCAATTTTAATTAGCATTGCTCACCATGAGAGATGATAAGGTATCAGTCATTGTAATTGCTAGAGCTGACAATTAGTCAAAGTCATTAACACTCAAGACCTAAGATAATACAGACTTACAGAAGCTAAAGGTTTGGAAGGGAGCTAGGGCAGAGTTGTTGGAAAATGACTCAGTTTGTACAGATTCAACCGATCTATCCTGAGGGTGGTAAGCTGAGAGGAACTACCCAGGGGCTGCCATTAGTCTGTGCCTTTCTCATCTCTTCATTGTCCACAGTGCCATCAGGGAGACTAAAAAAGAAAGTAAACCCCAGCACATTGTATAAATGCCTCCAGACTTCCTTCATGGTCACAAGAAAGACCCTAGTCTCCTTGGCAATAGAGTCACAGCCCATGAATCCCTACCTCCACCTTTACACACTTCAAATACATGTTCCTTCTCAACCTGTATATGCATAGGCCATTGCTTTCTTTGTTAGTGCCTTCTGACTACATACAGAGGTCTCACTATTTTATTTATTTATTTTAGTTTTTTTGAGACAGGGTCTCTCTACATAGCCTTGGCTATCCTAGAACTCACTATGTAGACAGGCTGACATTGAACTCACAGAGATCTACTTACTTCCTCCTTAGTGCTGGGATTGAAAAAGACTTGCACCACCAGGTCCAGTCCAGGTTTTGGTATGTTGAATATGATACCTCTATTTTTTTTTTTAAAAGACAAATGTTTCCACATTTTAATGGTCCATTTCAAATGACTTCTCAGGAAAAACAAAGTACTTCTTTCTGCTCCCTATTCCCCCCCACCCCTTGGCTGGGTGCTCTGTGAGCCACTCACACTAAACTATAATAATTGCTATTTTTCATATTTTCATATTTTTTGCATGTCTTCTGAGGGTTCTTCATGTCTAACTTAGTACCTGGAGATCAACCATGGCAATTTTTGAATGGGCAAATCAGTGGGTGGATAGAGAGATAAGTGATTGAATAAGTGAGGTAATTAGCTTATGGATGAGTAAGCTTATGCATCAGCCTAGGACTGTCAGACACAGGTGTCTGGATAGCCTGACCATAAATCTATTTCCTTGGCAACAACATCGATTGGAAGTCATTAAGTACTTTTTATTTTCTTTTATCTAAAAAATTCATTTACATGTATGCTTGCATATCAGGGTAAGTATATGTCATATGTATGCATGCCCATGGAGGCCAGAAAGGACATTGGATCCTCTGGTACCATAGTTACTGGTGGTTGGAAGCCACTTGACTTTGGTGCTGGGAACTAGACTCTGGTCCTCTGGAAGAGTGGGAAGTACTCTGAACTACTGTGCCGTCTGTCTAGCCCTGCTCTCTATTTCTTGACAGTAAGTCTTTTACAAGTAATACATCAACATTTGAAAACATTTTAAAGAAAATTCTGGTTATTTTTCTCATTCTTACTTTACAATTAAGCTATTGAGAAGTTCAGAAGTTGTGTTAGGAAATTTCATGAAGTGGCTCTGTCTCCAAGCATATCACATTGGGCTGAAGGTTGCTCATCCTACAAGTCACCTGGATGTCCCCAAAGTCCTCAGTGGCTCAGGAGTCTCAAGGCGGGATTGGTGGGATGAGATTGAGGCAAAAAAAAATTAAAAACTGTTATTTCATAGAAGTGATTTTAAATAAATACCGAAGAGGACCAGTTCAGAGTTGAAATGATAATGGGCCATTTTCACGTAAAGATTAATGACAAGGATATAATAGCATTATTATCCTTTTCACCCTCTATATATTCTCCTTATTTTCTTTTGCATGTGTATGTGTGTACATGTGTGTGTGCATGTGCATATATGTGCATATGTGTGTGCATATATGTGTGTGTCTGTGTGTCTGTGCACATGTGTGTGTGTATATGCAAGTGTGTATGTATGTGTGTGTGTATGTGCATGGGTGGTATAGTATATGTTCTTGTAAAGTGTGGGTGTGTGCATGAATGAATGAATGTGTGTGGAGGTCAGGGATGGACATTGGGTGTGTTTCTCTTCACCTTTGTTTTTTTGAGGCAGGGTCTCTCACTAAACTTGAAGCCCATTTACTAGCAAATGGCTGGGGCTGGAGCTACAGACATACATTGCCATGTCCAGCTTTTGCTCCTGGCTTTGGATGTGTGTGCTGCTATCTGAACTCAGATCCTTATGCCTGCATAATGGGCACTTGAACAAGGGAGCCATCTCCTCAGGCCCCTCCTCCACCTTGAATTTCTGTTCCCTTGTTGACTACAGGAACAGCCACCGATTCCTCTCTTAATTTGACTCTTTTTCTCTTCCCCACTCTTCTTATACCACTGTGTTATAATTCATTCTTTCTTCCTTGTGAATTCCCATCAACCTCATCTCTCAGTTGGTTTCTGGCCTGCAGGTTGCTCTCCCTATCTGTGTGCATCAACCTTTTTTTCTTTTTTTTATTAATTAATTTATTTTACATCCCAACCACAGCCTCCCCTTCCTCTCCTCTCACTCCCTCCCCACTCCTCTCCTCAGTCCATCCTTTCTCCATAATTGCTCAGAAAGGGGCAGGCCTCCCATGGGCTTCAGCAAAGCATGGCAGATCAAGCTCCATAAGACCAAGCACCTCCCCCTGTATTCAGGCTGGGCAAGGATTCCAGCCTAAGGAATCGGTTCCCAAGAGCCAGTCCAAGTGCTGGGGACAGCCCCTGCTCCCCTTGCCGGGAGTCCCACATATAGAACAAGCTACACAACTGTCACATATATGTAGAGGGCTTAGGTCAGTTCCATGCAGGCTCCCTGGTTGCTGGTTCAGACTCTGTGAGTTCCCATGTGCCAGGTTACTGGTTTCCGTGGGGTTTTTCTTAAGTAACACTTTTGCTGAAACTAATTTTTGTCACATTTTCCACAATTATTGCTAATATTTCCTTCTTCCAGTTCAGAACAAATTCCTTCACTTGTCTGAAACTCTAGCATGTCTGCAGCTGCCTCACCTTCAATTAAGTCCGTCCTCTCCTTTCCTGTCTTTACAGTGTGAATATTTATATCTTCAGCCTTTGCTTATGCCCTTTAATCTTTACAGGCCAAGTTCTAAGACTGCAGCTAAGACATTTCCGCCCCCCTCCCAAACTAGGAAAAAATCATTCTAACTTTCCTGGTATCCTTTAGTATATATATATGTGTATACACACACACACACACACACACACACACACACACACACACACACACACACACACATCTATCTATCTATCTATTTATTTATTTATTTATCTATCTGTCTATCTATCTATCTATCTATCTATCTATCTATCTATCTATCTACCTATCTATCTATCTATCTATCGATATCTGCCTCTCTGATGACACTTAGAGAAAGACTACCCTTTCTCCATTACATATTGTTCATTACCACAGTCTGAACATGCTTTAGTCATGTCTGTATCATTAGAACTACAGTAAGGTTTCACATACGGAAGACATTTAGTAAAACAATTTTGAATTAGTTTTGACATGTCTGATACTTCCTCATAAAACCAGACTTCTGGCTTCTTCAAGAAATGGGAGGTTTTACAAGACTAGGCTTGAATTCCTGTGGTCCAACAATCAACAGAAGCCCTCCCCTCAGGCCAGAGCCCTCCCGCCAGGCCAGAGACCTCCCCCCAGGCCAAAGCCCTCCCCTCAGGCCAGAGCCCTCAGCATTTTGCTGCAGTTTGGACAGCTTTGGGTCATTCCTGGTTTGCCCTGCTGCTGGCCACTGATGGCCTTTTGTTTTGTGACCAAATGACAGCATCAGCTGGAAATGAAGGCAGAACTCAGTTTTTTGTTTTTTTCTTTTCTTCCCCCCCCCCCCAGACAGGGTTTCTCTGTGTAGCTTTGCGCCTTTCCTGGAACTCACTCGGTAGCCCAGGTTGGCCTCGAACTGAGAGATCCACCTGCCTCTGCCTCCCGAGTGCTGGGATTAAAGGCATGTGCCACCAATGCCCGACCAGAACTCAGTTTTAATAATGGTTATTCTAACCTTGAAATGTGTGGTTAGGGACACCAAGCTCAAACATGAAGCAATCCTGACCAGCACAGGGGTTTCCAAACTAGTTGAATTTGACACATCATTACCTATTTGGTCTTACAAAAAAATTAGTTAAAATACAAGTTTCTGAAGATGTATAGTGGTAAAAAAAAAAAAAAAAACCCTCAAGAAAGTAAGGCAAACTCTAGTTCCGTGCTGATCAATGTGTAATTTTCTATCTATCCGACAAAGGCAGCTGACCCCGGAGAGTGGGCTAATTCTCACCATCTCCAATTGCTTTGTGCAAATGCTTCCAATAGTTCTGTCTTCTATTGAACTGACTACCAGTCATGACTCTGACATGCTGATTCTTTAGGAAATTTCATTTTCTTTCTTTTCTCCATATAAATCTAAAAATTTTATATATTTTACATATAAATATAAAAATATGTGATTTCTTTATTGTTTTATTAAAAGTTTTAATTGCATTTATATATTTGTGTATCTACTCTCTCTCTCTCTCTGAATGTGTGTAAGTGTGTGTGTGTACACTTGTGCTATAGAACACCTGTGAAAATCAGAGGACAACTTGCTTGAATCAGCTCTCTCCTTCTACCATGTAGGTCCCAATATCACACAGGACATCTTGCCAGCAGATGTAGAGTTATGTAGAGTCTCTACAGATTAGACTAAGTGGCTGGGAACAAGATACGATTTTTTTGACCAATGAGGGCTGGGCCTGGTGATGAACATAATGTACATAACCTGATACTTGTCTGATACTGACTTCTAGAATAGAGCAGAAACGATTGATCTGATTGCAGGGTCACTTCCTTCCTTCTTCCTTCCTTCCTCACCTCCCTCTTTTTAGAAACACGCACACACACACACACACACACACACACACACACACACACACACACCTCTTTTGAAGAGTAATATATATTTAACACAACACAATAACCCTTCTCTATGTGGGTAGTTTATTTGGAAGAGGAGGGTCTGGGCCTTCAGTGCATCTCTGTGGAAACAGTGCTAAATCTTACAAGCAGCTGGTCACACTGTTGTCTTTATGTTAGCCATTGGCCTTTACTAAGTGGTCTGCTAGTGGAAGTCATCAAGATCCAGGCAATCTAGATGGGGAAAGTAGGCAAGTGCTTCCACTTTCAGCTCATGTCTTGGATCCTTATAAGATTCAGAGGATGCATATTCAGCCAATTTGCTCAAGCCATCAGTTTTTCAATATCTTCATGGTGGAGGGAAATGTCTGAGTACCATATATTTAGGATTTTTCATCCCACATGATCAATATGCTTGGGTTCAGCAGGCCTGTGTGTGTGTGACTGTGCATCACTGTGGACGAACTTCTACAGCTCATGCTTGTCATGCTGGCCTGGATGGCAGACATCTTACCCTCATTCTCCAGTAGATTAAGTGTTCTCCAGTCTTGTTTATCTTTCTACCATTTTTTGTGTTTAGTAAGACTCCTGGGCTTAAAATGTAACACTAATAAAAACTATTTTTATTCCTAAGCAGAAAAAAATGAAGCAAAAAGCTCAGACTGTTTTTAGTCTGATTAACTTACATCATAGCCTACCTTTTTCTTTTCTTTCCCTATCTCCTTCCTCCCTCCATCTTGCCCTTCTCCATTCTCTTCTTCCCTCTTTCTACCCTTCCTTCTTTCATTGCTTCTTTCATTCCTTTCTAATTTTTAGATAAGCTTCTATGTCACAGTTCAGGCTGGCCTGGAACATGCTATCTAGCCCAGACTGGCATTTAATTTGTAGTACTTCTCCTGGCTCAGTCTTCCAAGTGTTAGGATTATAGTCAAGAGCCACTACAACCAGCTTTCTATCTTGTTTTTGAATGCAAAAATTATTTTCTTAATATAGGTCTCTCCTACCAGCCACAGTACACCACTCCATCCTCTCACAACAGCCCTTAGCATACAATACTTAGGATAGATTTTTTGAATTAAATGAATATATGCAATATTGTTACTATTTTCCAGCTAATTCTTGAAGATATTTATGCATGTTTATGGTCATCTTTTTTTCTTTATTTTTGTTTCATATATCTATTTCAGGGTTGAAGTTATTTCCAAAGTTCTGTCTTGAAGGGTACAGTTTAAATATGTTAGGAAGCTTTTTCGTATTTTTCTCTGCAAATAACTGTTTTAGTTATATTTAGATAACCATTTAGCTGGGTATAAAATTGTAACTTGGTAATGATTTTTTTCAGAGCTCTTAAATATTATTTTGGTGCCTTTTGATTTCTATCATTACTTATCATGGTTGGTGTTAATCTACCATTTCTTCATAGGTCATTTGCCTTTTCTTATTGGCCTCATTTTAAACATTTGCTAAGTTTATTGACCTTTTGTTTTTCTACCTTTATTTTAACCTTTTCATTTAGGAAGTACAGAAGAGTACCTAATACCTTCACCTAATTTCCTCCAGTGATTACATCTTACCTAACTATACAAAATATCAAAAATAAAATTGACATTAATGTAATGTTTATATATATTTCTATTTGAGTTTTATGCTCTTTTATTATGTGTATGGATTCATGTAGTAATTGTTCTAATACAAAAGATTGACTCATTTGACCACAATAAAGACCTTACGAGAATATATTTATGCAAATGTTTTTGTGAAACAATGCTTTCATTTCTGTGGGGATGAATGCTCATGGATGTGTTTGCTCGGTTTCAGTGTGTGTGTGTGTGTGTGTGTGTGTGTGTGTGTGTGTGTGTGTGTGTGCTATCTTACATGAAGCTGCCTAGTTTCCAAACTGGTAATGACATTTTACATCCTCATAACCATGTGTAATAGGCATAGGTTTATATGATTTCTAGTCTAAGGATTCACATAGTTCCGTAAAGTCTGGAAGGATTTGGCTATTTTTTATTTTGTCACCAACTCTTGACCATGTTTTTATTACTCACCTTTTCCCTGTTTTATTTTTTTTCATGGAATTTTAAAATCTTATTTTCCATACTTAGGTTTTTTGTTGTTGTAGTTGTTGTTTGAGACAGACAACATGTAGCTCTGGCATCCTGGAACTCACTATGTAGACCAGGCTGGCCTCAAACTCATGGACATTTGCCTGCCTCTGAGGCAGAGTGCTGCGATTAAAGACATGTGCCACTACACTTGGCTCTTTTGTCTTTTAAGTATTTTTATTTCTTTATTTCTCCTTGTACATTCTAGATTTCCATACATCAGGCCTCTTGTTATATTTTCAACTATGTCTATATATTGCTCAACACACTTATTACCTTTATTTTAATGAGCACAACTTTCCATTTTTAAATCCCATTGCTCTGTAGTGATTTTATTAATTCAAACATTCTTCTTTTATTATTTCTGTCCAACTACTATATAACTTAGAGGTCTTGGATATTTAATCTTGATTAATGTCTACTGAATCTTACATATGAATTTGTTTCCTTTCATGTTTTCACAATGCTGGATTTGATTTCATCATGAAATTTCTCTGTGAGACTACTGTATGTCCTGAGTTGCAGGTGTATGTCTCCAGGGGTTTCTAATTACCTAAAGTATCCTACTGTTAATTTTGCCTTGGCCAACAATGCCATACTATGGAATAGTACACATTTAATTCTATAATCCATTTTCATGATTTTTTAATTCTTAAGGAAAACAATTTTATTATCTATGACTCACTGTTGTCTACCCTGATGGACAAATTTTACTTAATAGATTTTTTTCCTATTAAATTGTGTTTTATCAAAAGTTTCAGCTCCAAAATGAGATAGCCTAGGGACTAGTCTCTTTACTTAATGTAAGCTTAAAACATAGGTGAGCAAGGCTTTGGAACGGGGAGTTCTTCAGTTCTACATGTTTCTCTGTCACTATTCCAACTTGCTGCTTTGGAGTTTGGGCTTTCTCTTTCAATGAGTCCTCTTGTCTTTCCCATTCGTTTCTCATGAGCTCCATCTTGTAATTACACTTTTATTTCATCCAGATGTGTTCCAGGTTATCTATACTAGCACAGTGTTACAAATGAAAAAACTATTGCAGTCAATTTTACATCCAAAATTTACACTAATATCCAATGGATTTTCAGTACCTTCTTTCTTAAACCCTTTCTTCTATAACCCAGAATTTTAATAATCATCATACTACAACCATTTGTTTTATTTTCCTACAGGTAAACATTATAAATGAAACATTTCAAAGCATATCTCACTATTGTTTTGAGTCAAGTACTAACTATGCTCAACTTTTAAAAAGTCCTTAAGTGATGGTGCTATTACATCATTGTTGAAGTGAATCTCTTCCACACGCTTTAGCATAAAAATCAGGGAATTGTTGTAAACTCACTTTCCAAGGGGAAAAGAGAAACTCTACCGAAGTGAGGCCTCCCTACAAACATACATTCCTCCCTATTTCATTTCAAATAGCTAAAGCCTCCATGTCAGGGGCTTTCTCTTCTGGTTCTTTGATTTGCTCTCAGAAAAACAGAATAGTATCGTCAGAAAGACTGTACACTCCATTTAGTCTGCAGAAGAACAAGGGTGTGACGATACACTTTTTGAAAATTACAGAGCAAATCACCTTCTAGAGCTAAGTAGGCACTCAAAATTCCAAATTATTTGCCTTGGACTATTTTAAATAAATTAGGCAGAGTAGGATTCAAGATTATTTTGAAATGTCAGTCTCTCTCATATGCTTCCTGACAAGCTTATTTGAGCAGAAAGAAGGGACTGAACTGCACCAGCATGTGGGTAATTGTGCCTAACCCTGAGGCTGCTCATGGGAGTGTCTGAATATAATTTTTCAGTTGTATTGTAAAGGAAAAAAAAACTATTGAAAATCGTTAGTGGTGCCCAGTTCAGTGATTTTACAGATGTGGAAACTAAGACCCTGTTGTGAGGGCTCTGAGTAAGCTGGTGCCTGGGACGAAACCCATAGCTTCTACCCTAGAGTCTAGTAGACTTCCCAAAACACCATAATAAAAAGTGAGTATTTCATAATATCTCAATGAGAGTGAGAGTGTCACTTGGTTATTTTTTATCAGGCAGTCTCATTTTTCTTGGTACATTAAAGCACACTCTCTTTTAATCAGATTAAAGCTGACAGAGATGGAACCATTTTGGGCAGATTTCCTTGGGTTGGCTCCAGGGCCTCTAATCTGCATTTCATCATGATACAAGCACATGTTTCCATCATCGGTACACCCATCTGCATCAGCCATGATGTTAATCACATACTAACCCAATTTCTCCTATGAATTTATTACTTACTCTTCATTTAAGTTCATGAAACCTAACATGCGTCTCAAATAAGCCTAACAACCCTAACAGGAAGATCTTGGCTTAAAAACTGTGCCTACTGGGCAACGTCACCCAAAGATGAGGCCTTAGGAACAGTGCAAAGGGAAATTCAGTCTTGGAACTATCCCTGGGGGGCTGTCTGCAAAGGAAGATTACAGTGACAAATTTTGTTACATGCTGTAGGTTGAAATACATGAGCAAGTCATGATTTGGCAATAAAATATTCCTTGTTCTAATTCCAGGCGGCTCAGTTGTATCAAATTGATCCATGGTTTCCAAAATCAGAGGTATGGCCTTCAGAAAAGATTGAAAAAATGATGGAGTGCATGGAAGGCAAATGGAAGCTATAATGGGAAGGCATTTTGGAGCAGAGTCCAAATGCAAATTGGTTGTTACGGAAACTATTCAGATCCATCTGGTGCCTGCATGTGATGAATACTAGAAATCTGATCAATGGATATGTATTTTGGCAATGGTAAAGGAACGTAAAATAGAACAAGTCAGGCCACCGGAGTGTGGGTGTTGGACTCAACCCTTCTTGCAAATGTGTAGCAAATACTCACCCCATGTTGTAGATCATCATTGGGGGGAAAGAAAGCAGATTGTTAGAGTGAAATAAGGTAAGACATGTCAAAGGATGGTAACTACATTGCATAACAGAAACAGGAAATGCCTCTGCTTATTGACTTCCAGATTGTCTGTCTATATTGATTTATTCATTCATCCAACCTACATCTGTTCCTAAGCATTGGTTATATGCCAGGAACATTACCAGACACCTGGGGTTCATGAGTGTAGAG
This sequence comes from Peromyscus californicus insignis, assembly GCF_007827085.1. Lineage (NCBI taxonomy): Eukaryota > Metazoa > Chordata > Mammalia > Rodentia > Cricetidae > Peromyscus > Peromyscus californicus. Next base: position 47,629,779 of record NW_026294573.1, read on the forward strand.
CTGCATTCCAGCTCTTAAGAGACTCATAGTCTGGAGATGGAAGAAAACTCAAGATAAGCACAGTACAGATGATAATAACTAAGATAAGTCAATCATTAGCTATGTGCTTATTGCTTGCTCACTAGCTACTAGCCTAAGTAATTTCTATATATTGTCTCATCGAAATCTCATGAATAACCTATCAAGGAAGTATAATTATTTCTTCTATTTCACAATAGACAAATTAAGGCAGAGAGAGGCTACATATTTTATTCAGTTTTACACAGTGTATGTATGACAAAGCTGGGATGTGAGCCCAAGAAATCTAGCTTTAGAGCTCTGACTCTTAACTATTTTGCTATGTTTTCTGTCTAAAAGATAATGAGGAAGTCTAGAGAGAAAAGCCACACTATCTATAACCCAGGTGGGAAGGGGTCACTTGTGATAAAACAGGAAAGCTTTTCTGGGGAGAAGCCCCTCCCTGAACTAAATCCAGAAGAAGTCAGTCTGGAGAACTTAGCATTGGGGGCAGCCAGGCAGAAGAGGCAGCTCACCAGCCCCAAGATACTTTTTTGATTTTTATTTATTTTTTTGTGGGTGTAGAAAAAAACAGTTTTAAAAAACCAGCAGGGTCTTGTGGGAATGTTTCCTTTCTCTAAAGGCCTTCTTGAATGAAATGTAGGAAGCAGTTGTACTTGGTTTGATTACCTTGCATCTAAAAGAACATTTTAATTAATAGTTAAAAAGAAAAAAGAATCCAGGCTTAGAATTCATTTGGGTCATTTAAAGTCATGGGTATCCCTCAAAGAAAACCTTCAAAACACTATCAACAGCCCCTTGCCATAGTTCTATGTGGTCTCCGACAGGAAATAAATATGCCAAGTTTTTCATGATTGAAATATTCAATCAGATAACACCAGGGTGGAAATAATGAAGCCTGGAGAGGATGTGTTTTATCAAGTAGAAAATAATGCTAAAGGCACTCTTAAGGATGTAAAAGTGATTGAGAAAAAAAATACTGACTTCCTGACAAAGAGGGGATTATTTCAGCTCACCAGAAGAAGAAAAAATTAAATAAAGGACACCTGTTGGAAGTTTAATGTTAATATGAATCCTGTTTTCAGGATGGAAATTATGCATCAACAAAAATATAAATATAATTTTTTTCACAGCTGTGTAAGCGAAAAAAAAAACATATGTTGAGAAATTAGAGATGACAATTACCCATTATTCAAAATTTCCATGGCCATGAGTGAATCCCATGCTGGAACTAGAAATATACAATGCTTTTTAATTAATTTAATTTACATTGTTGGCTGATGGCGTGCCACAAATAACTACAACATTGAGTGCTCTTCCATGTTCTCTGTAAAAATGGCTGTTATTCACATGGCCCAGCATAGCTGTTAATTTCTTGGCTTCCTCTCAAGAAAACTGGAGTAGGGATTTTGTGGTTGAAAGAGAAGTCATAGGACTGGAGAGATGACTCAGCTATTGGGAACACTGACTGCTCTTCCAGAGGACCTGGCTTTAATTCCCAGTACCCAATCTAGGTTTACAACCATCCAATACCCTCTTCTTGTGGCACAGGCACCCATGGGGTGCCCAGATATACGTGTAGGCTATCTTACTCAGGATTTCTATTGCTATGAATAAAACACTGTGACTAAAAGCAACTTGGGGAGAAAAGGGTTTATTTCATGTCACAAGTCCTCATCAGATCACAGTCTAACATGAAGGGAAGTCAAGATAGGAACTGAGAGGTAGGAACTGAGTAGAAACCATGGAGGGATGCTTCTTACTGGTTTGCTCCTCATGCCTTGCTCAGCCTGCTTTTCTCACACCTCCCAGAACCACCAGCTCAGGGGTGTCTCTGCCCACAGTGGCCTGGTCCCTCCCACCTAAATCACTGAGGCATTTTCTTAACTTGGAGTGCCTCTTCCCAGGGGCTGGAGAGATGGCTCAATGGTTAAAAGCACTGGCTGCTTTTCCAGAGGACCCAGGTTCAATTGCCAGCACCCACATGGCAGCTCACATTGGTCTATAACTCCAGTTATAGAAACAGATGGAGACCCACACCCAACATTAGGCAGACCTCGGGGACTCTTGCAGAAGAAGGGGTGAAAGGATTGTAGGAGTCAGAGGGGTCAAGGATACCACAAAAATCCCCACAGAATCAACTAACCTGGACTCGTTAGGGGCTCACAGAGACTGAACCAACAACCAGGGAACCTGCATGGGACTGACCTAGGCACACGGCATATATGTTACAGTTGTGTTGCTTGGTCCTCTTATGGGACTCCTAACAGTGGGAACAGGGGCTGTCTCTGACTCTTTTACTGACTTTTGAGACCCTGTTCCTCATACCAAGGTCACCGTGCCCTGTCTTAGTACATGGGGAGGTGCTTAGTCTTACTGCAACTTGATAATGCCATGTTTTGTTGATATTCTTGGGAGACCTGCCCTTCCCTAAACAGAAACAGAGAAGGAGTGGATTGGGGGGTAGGAACAGAGATGGGTGGTGGGGAGAGGATCTGGGAGGAGAGGAGGGAGGGGAAACTGTGACTGGGATGTAAAATACATACATAAATAAAACTTTAAAAAATTATAAAAAGAAAGTCCCTCTTCCCAAATGACTCTAGCTTATGTCAAGTTGACAGAAAACTAGCCAGGATACAGGTAAAACACCCATCCACATCAACATAAAACTTTTCTTAAAACTTCAGACAAAGAGAGGAGGGAGGGAGGGAAGGAGAGAGGGAGGGAGGGAGGGAGGGAGGATGAGAGAAAGAGAGAGAGGGAGAGAGAGGACAACCATAAGCAAAGGGCAGATGAGCCAAAGCCACAAGAAGCCTTCCTCCATATTCTCATGGGGCTTCTTCGCAAGTGAACTGTGACTGTAAGGCAGCTTTCCACAAGTCTAAATGTAAGATGGGCATTAAGCCATCAGAAGTGTTAGCATTCCACATGACCTAGGACAATTGCCTTGTTCACTTGAATTTAGTTGTTGCCCCCTGTAACATGCAGGATTTGGACCAAAACGCCTCTCTGAGGTTTCCTTTGGTTCAAAAAACCTTGATGATTCTTCAAGTTAGGGTCACAGTCCTCAGGGACCTCAATGAAAAAGAATGGCACGTGTCAGCTGACTGACTCAACTAACAACCAAAGTGCCACAACTAAAAGTACTTGAGGAATGACACTGATTGAGCGCACAGGCTCTGCATCCACTGTCCTCTCCACTATCCACAGAGCCATCCCATTCTCAGAGCAATCGCGCGTGTGTGTTCCACCACACAGACGTGCAGATCAGCATCTCTGCACTCTCAGAGTTGGATGGAAAGGGTCCCAGAAGTGGAGAGTAGTCAGGGGAACTGAATTAGGTCTTGCTGACTGTACTGTCCCAATGTAGGCAGGTAGGCGTAGGTATCCATCTCAGAACGCTCTCCGTAGTACAAGGATCAGTCCTTATCATCCAAATTTCTAGACCTACACTGTCTTCCTAAGATGCAGGCACTGCACTGCTACCATTTCCCACCAGTACTTTCTCAAGCATCAGCCTCAGCTTCCACAAGTCTGTCCATCGACGGAGCAGGAGGTGTCTGGGATTTTGTCTCCATCTCAACATGAAACCAGTATGGTGCAAGAGCCAGTTTGTGAGGCTTGGAGGCAGATGGACCCATGGTTTTTCTTTGCACCGCTGCACAGTACTTATGCAGGCCTGCTTCCTTGTCTGTAAATATTGATGCTTATATTGCTAAACATGGCTGTACTGAGGAACACAGGTAACAGTGGATGCTGGCCCCTGTCATCATTTGATCAAAGTTGAAATAACTCCCTCCACTTTTAAATAGAACCTCATCCATAGCTTTCCCTGGTCCAGGCTGGAGCATTTTGATTAGCATATGCTGTCTCCTGTGAAGGCAGAGGAGTAAGATAGATAGGCACCTTCGGATCGCAGGCCTTCATTAGCCTGTCTGCTCATATTGATGGCACAATTTTCTAGTCAACTTTTCACCTGCCCCAAACCCCATGGCTCTATATTTCTGACCTGGAGCCACCCCCACTTCCCACTCATCTTCCTGAGGAGTTCCATCAAGTCATAGGAGGACAGTTGTGTCTTATGGTGTTTCAAGCAGAAGGGATTTTCAGGAAGGTGAGAAAATAGTCTAATAATTGACCCAAGTCTTACCACATGAAAGCACACCCACCACAGATGCCACTGCCTGGAGCTAGCAAACAAGGCCATAGCTTTGGATGTAACACCTTCTAATGGACAGAGAAGCAAACTGCATCCAACCCTGAACACGGTTTCAGAAGAAAAGGTGGGCCAAATAGATTAAAAAATAATAACAAAAAGAAGCAAACACCGTAGTATTATTAACACTTAGCATGCAGCACATAGCTTCCTAGTGTATCAGCAACACTAATCCATTAGTTCTCACAGAGCCCTATGAGATAGGGTTAATTTCTTCATCACTTAGCAAATGAGGAAACTGAGCAGAGTGCTTTTAGAGTTTGCTCCATGCCACCCAGCTGGTGAGTGACAGAGGCAGAAGCTGGGCAGTCTGGTTTCTGAGTCCAGGCACTCAGACATCCCATCATATTGCCTCTCAGGGGAGAGACAATGGTATTCTCTCAGGAAATGTGCTTAGGCCCAGTACCTGGCCACGAGCAGTGGAATTGTTGGGTATCTAGTCCCAAGCATCAGCACAGTCTGGGCAGTGTAGTGGGGTCTACAGAAGGAAAGCAGATCAGGAGCACCTGTGAATATGGTCTCTCACATTGTATTATTGCCAGTACAAAGATGGAACACACATACAGGCAGGGAGGGGGAGAGCTATAACCCCTGCAAGGCAGGCTTTAAACAAGGGGTCTCTGACATGTTAGCTTGACTTCCTCTGAAAGTTCTCCATGGCACAAAGTCTCCAAAAACTTGATCAATCTTTCTGGATGAAATTCTAGAAACAGCACTGCCTTTCAGAGACATGGCGGCATAAGCTTTTCCATTAGTATTCTCTCAAAAATTGTAGGTTCAAGGCTGGGGACGTGTTTCAGTGAGCAAAGTAATTTCCCTGAAAGTGTGAGCAACTGAGTTTAAATCCCCAGAATCTATGTTAAACTAGGTACAGTGGTAGGTGTCTTTAATCCCTCCACTCCTGTGGTGAGATGGGAAGTGGAGGCAAGGTAATTCCTGGAAGCTCTCAGGAAGGCTAGCCTGGGATACAAAGGAGACTGTGTCTTTCCAACAAGCCAGCAGGCAAGGACTGACATCTGAGGTTCTCTGACTTCCACATGAGCACTGTATACACACACATAGAGAGGGAGAGGGAGGGAGAGAGAGAGAGAGAGAGAGAGAGAGAGAGAGAGAGAGAGAGAGAGAGAGAGGAGGGAGAGAGGAGGGATGGAGAAAGACAGGGGATTACATGCATATACACACGGAAGTTAATTAAAGTAAAAAAAAAAAAGCCAGCACGACATCAAAGCAAGGTGTAATTGCACAATCGTACACAGAAAGGTACTGGGCCAAACATGCTGACTTCTGGTGAAGCAAGTTGGTTACACACTGTAGCTTCTTTCTAAGGATGAAAATTAACTCCAAAGAGTCAGGGGCTTCCAAGCTCATTCCAGTGACCTAGGACTAGCAAATATGTGACACACATGTGTTCCCTACCCTCTTGATGTCCTTAAAGACTTAGATAACCAGCAAACAGATATTCTCATGACTGAGCTCGGCCTTTTAAATTTCTCCAGGTGGTGTTTTCGGGACTGAGACCTGTTCATCAGGAAGGAGTGAGAACACAGAACTAATTTTCCATCCTGACATGAGCAAAGAGGGTCCCATGAGTCCACTGGCATTCCACTGGGATATGGTGTGTAGAGTCTTTGTGAAAAATCATGGTACCATTTGATACCACCTTTCTAGTCAGAAGCTTGAGAGCTCGTGTGACTGCTGGCCAAGAGAGAGTCCTCTAGAAGGTGATGGAACACAGGTGGTGAGCTGGCTCCATCTGCTAGATTGTATTTATAAAGCTACTCTGGGCAGAAACAGCCTCAGGACTATGGTACTTAGCCATTTATCAACTCAGTACTCCTCAACTGATAGGAACACCAATGACTTCCTATGCCAAAGGATCAAAGACAGCAGTGTCAGAAGGACACTCAATACACTCTGCTCATGTGGCTGTCACCTACAAAAGCCTTCAATGGTTCTCCATGGCATTCTGAATGAAATCTTAGCATTTGATCATACACATCACAATCTTAGGCTAGCTGACATGCTCTACAAATTTAGTCCAGTACATTCACTGTTATTAACTAAGGCACTCCTGTTTCACCAGTGTGCCATGCAATCATAGCCAACTTCCCTAAACTCTGTTCCATTGTCTTAGAACACTCATTCTCAACCTTCCTAATGCTGTGACCCTTTAATACAGTTCCTCGAGCTGTGTTGACCTCTAAGCATCAAATTATTTTCCTTGCTACTTCATAACTGTAGTTTTGCTACTGTTGTGAATTGTACTATAAATACCTGATATGCTGGATATCTGATATGTGATCCCTGTGAAAGACTTGTTTGACCCCCTCAAAGGGGTCGTGACCCACAGGTTGAGAACCACTGCTTAGAACATCTTTCTGTCTTTTATCAGTTATACATGTATTTGGGGGAGTGTGTGATCATCTGCAGTTTCCTGACATGTATGGGTATTTTGAATAAATGTATGATTGTTTCTCAGCTGTATGACATTTACCAATGCTTTAGCAGCTTCTGACCGACTTAAATCCAGAGAAAGAATTTTCCTTTATCAGAGGGACACCCTGGGCTGGGCTGCCAGTAGAGACCTCTCCTGCTGGCTCAGTCAGTACAAAGCCTTTCTCTCACACACTTGGACAGGCAGAAGGACAGGAGTGGAGAGGCTCTTTTCACAAAAGCGGTTGTTTCCCCCTGAGCCCTTGCCGCCGGCGTCCTCCTCTTCACCTCTGTTCCTGCTTGCAGATATGCACTGCCCCCAATTAACTGGCTGAGGCTAGGTGCACAGGGGGCAGGCCCGTTGGCCCTTCTGCCCCTGCTGCCCCAGAGTTCAGCTGGGAAGACTGTGATTGGCTCTTCTGATTGCCGGCCTCTAAGAGTTCATTAGAATGACAGGTGAGCGAAGCAGGCACCTTCCTGGCCTTCAATCTACTTCAGCCAATAGCATTTCAAGTCTGGTTTTGATTTTGTCTCTCCTTCTGCCTGTTTGTCTGTTGAAATGAAAGTTGAAGATGAGCTAGGGCAAAGAAGCCCCAGAAAACATCTGTAGCTGTAGATCAGACCTGGCGTGGGCAAGTTTACTGTTGAGAGGTGGACAAGCTGGGGGCGGGGCGGGGCTACCGCTGGGCTTCAATCTCGGTTTAAAATGTAGAACTATTTTGATACCTATCCTATTCTCCCTTCTATTTCCACACACTCCGAGCAAGAGCCACCTCAGAGCAACATGGCAGGAGGTGGTGGTGGGGGGTGGCAAGGAAGAGAGGAGGGGAGGGAGGCAGAAAAGAGGGAGAAAATGAAGAGACAAAGGAAGTCCTTTGTGTGGGATCCAGGTGAGGTACCAGTGCAAACCCTTAAACTCATCCTGCATGATGGGTATGGAAATGGAGCTGCAGAGACAACCACTGTCTGCACAGAGGGAAGATTCTGAACAAAGCAGGGTAGCCTTGCTCCTTATGAAAGTCATTACTGCTGCAGTTAAGGATCTTCAAGTATTCACCATAAGTTGTGTGCTGTTCCAAAAGCCTAACATACTGAGACTGTGTGCATTGACTCCCTTCAGTCTTAACAGCCTACCTGCTTTTTGTATCATCCCTAGTTGACCAGTGAGAAAACTTGAGCCACAGCAAGGTTAGACATATTGCTAAAGGCTGCCACCAACTCAGAAGTGGCAGAGGTAGGATTTGAACCCAGGCTGTTCATCTGTCGAGTCCAGCCTCTTGGTCACGACTCAAAACTTCCTCTGATGGCACTGAATTTCTGTTTGAGAAGGATCGCTCTGATAGCCAAGGAATGAGAACAAGTAGGGGCTATAAAGGTGGATACACAATGAAAGGATAGGCTTTGAGTCTTATTTGAAGGGCTGCTTCACAGACTTTAAGAATGATAGGGCCAACTGAGTGTGAATTTCTGAGAATACTGTTATGGCAGCCACAGACTGGAATGGTGGGAAGCAACAATACTGGGCCAGGGAAATCAGCAAGTTAGGGATCATGAGAATAGCTCCTGTTAGAGAAGATGACTCAAAGTTCAACTTCATAACCCTGCAGGGGAGGTACCCAGACACTCATTATTCCCAATTGTTTGTACCTGGGTCCCCAATTAAATGATGGTTAAAAATTCAAGCCAGCACACGGACGCTGCTATTTTCAAGAAACATCAGGTCTAACTGCTCCACAGAGAAAATTTCTAACCATAATTGATGCCTTAAACCTCAGCAGCTGTTTGCACAACTCGGCGGTGGACACCCCCAGGAATAGCAGTGGAGGTGTGGGCTGCTAAGTGATGGCAAGCATTGACTAAGCCAGGCTGAGTGTCACCTGTTCCTTCACATTGTATTACCCGGCTCTTAGACAGCACATCTGTAATCCCTGAAATCACAGGTAGGCCAGCTGAGGATGACTTGAGGATGGTGATGAATGGATTTTGTCTGCACCATTGGCGTGTTCCCTCAATGGCTGCTGGATCCTCGGGCTACTTTCATAATTTATAGAGAGATAAATCTTCTGCATCTCCACAGAGCCTCTCTTCTCAGCTTCCACTTTCTTATTCCTCTCTACCTCTCCCCTCCTTTTCACCCTCCTTCCTCTCCCCATCTCACCTCTCTGTCTTCCTCTCCTCTAATGGAGCGTAGTTAGAAAACATTTGGCTTACTTTGTATAGTTAACTCTTAAGTGTCAGCCCTGCACAGTTTCTAGGCTAAACTAAGTCCAGGGATGCAGGTTACCAAGGACTGGTCGGTCTCATTCTTAAGTTGGACTTGGTGACTGAGAGTGAGACTGCTAGGTAGATGGAATAGAAAGAGGGTGAGGTTCGTGTGCTATGGTCTTTGAAATCTCCTGCTCAGTCTTTGCCTTTGGTAGAAATACTTCTTTAAAAAATAATATACATATACATATTTGTGTGTGTGTTTGTGTGTGTGTGGGAGAAAGAGAGAGAGAGAGAGAGAGAGAGAGAGAGAGAGAGAGAGAGAGAGAGATTGTACACACATGTGCAGGTGCTGGAACATTAAGTGTTGTCCTTGCAATTGTGCAGCAAGGGATCTTAAACTGAGCCATCTCTCCAACACTTGTGTAGGTATGTCTAGAAATGACTCAATAAGAGCTTCCTCTCTCACAAAACAGTTGATATTGATGGTTGGCTGGACACTTTGAAGAACCCTAGCCTGCAAGATGAGATCTGGAGTTGAAGTTGGTTTAGGGAGAGTGCATTAGAATATGAGAGAGAGAGAGAGAGAGAGAGAGAGAGAGAGAGAGAGAGAGAGAGAGAGAGAGAGAGAGAGAGTTATGCAGTCATACTAAAGCCTCACACCTTAATCTGGTTTGCTGCCCAACCTAGCTTAGCAGATGCAATACTGGACCTGGAGAAATTTCAAAGGCACGGTTCCTGAGATACGTGATCAGTAGGTGAGGAGGCTGTGCAGGCTTTGTTCTTGCTACACAAAATGCTGCTCTCAAATCTATGTATCTTCCTTATTGGGAGATATGCTTTGAAGCTGCACTAAAGTCCAGTAGCTGTACCTCCAACATGAAAGAAAAATCTAGATACCTTCCCACTTTCAAACCTCCTCTCCCCTGTTGACAAAATTAAATCTTCATAGCATTTCCTTCCTGTGGAGGGAGAGTCAAATGAGCTAATACAGTTAAAATGTCACATCCTTTGATGTGACTGTATTTATGCAAACTTTTTGGATGAATCATCTACTCATTTCAGAGAAGTTTTATTATTTAAAAAATATTGAAGTAGTTAATATAAGACTTCCCAATTTTTTTTTGTTAGAGATAGAAGTTGGGCTAAGAGAATTATGTTTCAGCAAATTCAATTGGGAAAACCAAGGGAGCGAGTGTCCATTCAGAGGAATAGCTCTGTCCTGGTGTATGACATTGGTTCTGGAAGCAAATGCTATTTGAACAAAGCATGACCATCCAGACCCAACATGCAGCAGAAATGGCGTTGTGCTCCTTTCCCATCCCAGAAGCTGTTGTTTTGGGAGAAGCCAGTCCCTTAGATTCCAGGGCTCATAGGGTGTCATCCCTGGAGTCGGCTGCCTATATCATCCTTTTTGCACTGAGATGGAGGACAGACAGCAGAAGCTTGTCCATAGCTGACGAGGGAAGTGTGAGGAGTTAGGGGTCTGCTAGGAAGGGAGAATCAGAAAACCATGTTTGAGAGGATGAGTAGACTGGGACTTTGTCCACACATCTCTGTCACAGGAAGAGCTTGTCTCTAAAACTCTTTCATTTAGTGGTCCCCAGGAAGAGAGAGAATGACATATCATCAGACAGGGGACAGTAGCTGAGTTACTCATCTGTCTTCATTGTTTCTGATGTCCACAACTATTGCAACAAAAGTAACAACCTCTGTTACCTTCTAAGTGCTTTACACAAGACCCCTAAGAAAAAGCCCCCTGTTCTTGCTTTTTAGAGCAGAAATAGAGCAAGGCTAAGTGACCCAGCTGACAGCATGGAGTGGGATGTCTGAGGAATGGCACAGCCTCAGTGTTACCCACTGTGCTGTGCTGTTAGGGAGTAGGCACTCCTCATCCAGTCTTGACCCCATCTCAAGCCAAGCACTTGTTGAAGCCAGTCAGGACTCTGAGGTTCAGAGAGCACTTGTCACTGAACTGATGTTGCTGGGCAGATGTCGTGGAAGTGAGGGCCTACATTAATTTGCTTAACCTTTCATGCAACTGAGAGAGAAATAAGAGGTGAAGAGGGGTTAGGTGGTTTGTTTCTGTGATGTCTGTAACAGAGCCATGAACTAGCAGAGCAAAAGTGTAGAACCCCCTGCTGCTGGCTCCAAAGTTCTGAGCTCTTCAGTACCTGACCTCAAATCTCCCTTCAAGGAGGGCTAGCCTAGAAGTCCATAGGGATATGGTTCCACAGAGCTCTTTCTTCCCCTCTAAGTTAAATCCAGCTCAGATGCCTTCAAATGGAAGGGGGTGAGGAGGAGAAGGAGGCATGAAGAGAGATATGAAGTCATGGTAAAGCAAGGTCAGAGAATTGGCTTGTAGGTTTGGGTAGGGGTGGACATAGGCATGGAGGAATTTAAGTATTATTGTCTTTGCTTCATAGATAAAGCACCAAACTTCTAGCAGACAAGAATTATCTTTCTTTATTCTGATTTTTCACAAAGTAATGTTTCGATATGATCTGGTAGATCCAATGTGATGAATGGATGAGTAGATGAATAAAAGAATCAATGAATGGCCATTTTGCACTTGTTATGATGATTACTATTAAAAATAGAAAATATTAAGTGTTGGCATGAACATGGAGAAACTGGAATCTTTGTGCACTGTTGGTAGGAATGGAAAATGATACTACAGGAAATAGTAGGGGTGTTCCTCAAAAAGTTTAAACTAGACTTAACATATGAACTAGCAAATCTAGTACATACAAAGTAATTGAAACCAGGGTCTGGAGCCAGTGTTTGTACACACATATTAAAAAAAAAAAAAGCATTGCTCACATAGATACAAGGTGAAATAGACAGATACCCAACTGTCCAGGAATGGATGAAGTCATAAACAAAATGCAGCATAAACATACATTGGCATAAATCTCAGCCTTAAAGGAAACTCTTAGATAATCTACAATGAGGATGAAACTTAAAGGCATGATGATAACTGGAATCGTCACAAAACGACAAATACTATATGATTTCATTATAAAATGAAAGCAAGGTCGTCAAATTCCTGGGAGCAGGAAGGAGGATATTAGCTGCCAGGTCTTGGGGAGAAGGATGGGGAGCTACCTTAACAGGCTCATTGTTTCAGTGAAAAGTACAGTAGCTGCACAGCACGGTGAATGTACAAATGCCAGAGAACAATGTACTTATAAATCCTCCAAATGATGCTGGGTCCTATATATCTTACCACAATAAAAATGAAAGAAGCAGAATTAATATTTAATGAAAGAGCATTACAAGCACATTTCTTATAGTTTCTTTATGTTCTGTCTCTCCTGCTTACTCATGCTGGGATATGCATGTGTTTAAGAATTACCTTTGTGTCTTCATAGCAATACTGTCTGGGCAAGAAATCCATTGACTTCAGTGCCTCTAGTCTTCAAAATCTTGTGCCATATTAAGGTAAGGACATTAGTCAAGAAGTACATTAGGGAATATACACCCTATAGTTCAGCAGTTCTCAACCTGTCGGTCATGATCCCCACAGGGGTCACATATCAGATACCCTGCATATCAGATATTTATATTACAACTCATAACACTAGCAAAATTACAGTTATTAAGTATTAGTAAACATAATTTTGTGGTTGGGGGGGTCCCCACAACATGAGGAACATGTATTAAAGGGTTAACATGTATTAAGGGTTGCAGCATTAGGCAGGTTGAGAATCACTGCTCTAGTCAATTCCTTTCAGAAGAAGGTAGGGTAGGCAGATAAGTACACACATCCTAAACCAATAGTGGGAAGCCTAATGAGGTGACTGGAGTCTGGTGATCTGACTGACAATTCCAGTGCAGTAACTGGGGGTGGGGGTGGGTATTGTTAGTTCTCAGCCTTCTGTGTTCTCACTTATGAGACCCTTTACCCTGGTTACCGTTAGGGTTTGTGCAAGTGTAGTGGAGAATGAGAACACAGAAGGAACACGCTGCTGCAAGGCAACTCCACAGATGCCCACCATGTAGTCTAGTGCTGGAGCAGACATAGCAAGAAGATGCAGCTTCATGCAGGACAGGGCTGCAGCCTGAGCAGACAAAACAGTCAGTGACTCCAAAGCCTAGTGCCAACTCTTCAAGATTCCTTCACAGTTCACTCACAGTGCATCAGGCCAGTGAGAATGGAACTCTTGACGGTCAGGAGGGAACAAACAAAATGAACTCACTGTGCAAGAAGAGTTATTGATTACTGAGGACACATGCTGGCCTAAAAAATCCACAGTGGGTTGGGTTAGCCTTCAGGGCAGTGGAAGAATGGTGGGTTTACTTTTAGAAGGCTATTGAGAGATGGTGGGCTCCAGGCCCAGCAAGGGGTAAAAGGTAGGAAGCAGAGGCAAGGCTCCCTCACAGTGAGGGTTTGTGGACCCTGAGAGAGGAAAGCAGAACTTAAGTCACTTTGGTTTCATTCTGACTCTGTCCCCAGGCTGCTGTCAGCTACCACACAGGCGTGCCCTTTCCAGAAAGCCAGGATCGTGGTTTTGAGATCTGCAGTTGTGGCCCTGAGATCTGTAATGAGTTTGCACAAGGAGCCCTGGTTTCCTTTTGCCTTCAGTTCTTCAAAGTACACATCCATCCTATAGAGAGAACAATACAGCAAAGTGGGTATGTCTGCCAGCACAGTCTAGCCTTGCCAGGGAGAAGAAGTATGAAGAAATGACATGATTGAGGAATAAACGGTTGCGAAGAGAAAAAAAAAATGAACTTGAGGAAACAGGCTCAAGCCAATGGTGCTTCAACCACAAGACTTCTCACAACCATCCTATTTGTAAAATTATAGCTTACCCTCCATCACCCCTTCTCACTTCACCCGAATCTGAGTAATGACCCTTATTACTCTCCTGATACCCATTTTTCTATCTGTTTCAAAAGTTTCCTTCAGTGTTGTTTACCACCTGTTAAAGCCTTGCATTTGATGCTCACAATATGACCTTGGCTGAGTTAGATACCTTGATACTCCAAACCAGGGTGTACAAAGGGGACACGTTTTTAAAAATTATGTATTCACTTTAGTGCTTTGAAAATGTCATACATATATACAAGATATCTTGATCATATCAACCCCTCACTCTCTACCTTGAACATTCTCCAAGATCTCCTCATTTCATTTCCCTTCAAATTTCTTATCTTCCATTAGTTTACATAATTATTTTCACCTACTGAGTCCAGTTAGTGCAGCCCATATGCACCTAGGTAAAGGGTGATCCACTGGAGTATGGGGACCTACCAGTGGACACATCCAGGAAAAAAAGCTACTCTCCCATACCCAGCAATAGTGCCCCAGTTAGGGCTAGGGCCTTGGGAGCCCCTCTGTCCTCAATGCTGGAATTTTTAATTGGTTTGATCTTGTATACGTAACTATAGCTACTGTGAGTTCATATATATAACAATTAAGTCACGTCCAGAGGACAATATTTCACAGGCCCACCCCATCATCTGGCTCTCACATTCTTTCCACTTCTTCTGTGATGTTCCCTGAGCCTTGGGAAGGGAGTTGATATAGATGTCTCATCTACAGCGGAGCATTTAAGAGCCACTTATTCTCATCACTTTGAACAATAATGAGTCTTTGTCTTAACCACTATGCACTATAATAGGAAGCTTTCATGAAAAAGTCTGGATGCATATGTTTATACACATGAATATATACATACATATCTATAAGGCAGTTTGACAATATGACTATTTAGTAAAACAACAGCAGTTGGATTTCCTGCAGGCCCATGACTTTCCTATCTACAGATTTTGATCATGTTTATGGTACTGAGCATGAATTCCCTCCTGTGGAAGAGGTCTCCAGTCCAATCAAGGGAGTAGTTTGTTACTCCTATAAAAAGTGTTGCCACTAGGAGACATTCATTACCTGACAGGTTTGTATGATAGGATGCAGCGACCATCACTAGATAAGACCACTGATGTCTTTTCTCCCCTGCAGCCTGCATAGAACTTCCCTGCACTATAAAATCTAGCCATCACAGGGCGTGTTTCCTTGTCAGATTGATTCCTCCATGACCTATAACAAAGAATGTGATGGTACCATGAACAGGGTCTTACAATCTAATTCTGATGGGTAACCAATAGCAATGACAATAGTCTCTGTTGCTCTAGAAAGCTTTGAGGCCTCCCTGACCAATAACTTATAGGGAGGAAACCCATGCATGGCACTGAGATTTTCATTTACTAATCGATGTCCTCTGGGAGCAGCATTGTTCACTAATGTGGAGTACTTCTGCTTAACTTCCTTAAAAAAAAAAATCCATTTTTCTTTAACTTACAGACTGCAACAAGCATCACATTGCTATGCTGCATGTCAAACACTGTACACCACACAGCTCTGGAGTGCTGGAAAAAGCATCAGACCCTTCTCCAAAGCCACCTTACCTTCTCCAAACTCATGACTTCTGTGCTCTTACTTCATTCCCAATCGTCCATAAAGGAAAATCAAAGATAAAAGATAAGAAGAGGGGGGAAGACTAGGTTGTGGGTTGAATGTCAAGTCCTGTGCAACTCTGTTAGCATCAGGCTTGAGTCAACTCTGCAAATGCTACTCACATTCGGCCTGGGCCTACAGAGGGTGAAATTTCATAACCAGAGGAGGCATGCCATGCTCTACTTTCCACGAAGGTTTCTACCTTTGGACGCTTCAGAATGTGTCTGAGGCTAAGTGCCAGTCTCTCGAACTCTTGGTGGTCCTTTTCCTGTCCTAGGGGTGTTATCAGATCACAAGACAAGGGAAAATCATGGGGTCTCTAGACATCGGGGTACACTGTCTCAACTCATTTCCAAGAGGCATTCTGTTCTCTGTGTATGAAGAGTAGTCAAATTATTGCAAATGCCTAGTCAATTCCAAATGTCACCAGCTACCAGTAAACAACACAAAGCCAGCTACATTCCAGACTGGATCATTTAAAACATAATTATAATAAATGATTTAAAGGAGCTCTTTTAATTACTGCTACATATCAAAGCCTCAGGAAGGCATTCCAGAAGAAGTGTTTCCTATTGTAACTGCATAAATTTAAATGCCATTAATTTCATATCTGTCATTCACTTTTCTTCTACTGCATTGATCTCTGTATCAGGGAATTCACTGGCTCCCATTTCACTTGGGGATTTCATGGTTTTTGACTTACAAAGACTTTTGTTTTCACTCTTTTGCTTCCAAAATAGCGTTTTTATTCTGAAATGCATTTTAGGTGAGCATGTGAACACTACACTGAAGGACTAAGAGAGAGCATTGACAAAGTCACTGCCCCGTGACTAAAATGCTCAAGGTCTTATTCCTGGCCCTACCACTTATTTACTGTCTGACTTTGGACAAGACACAGCACCTATGTTGGCCTCAGTTTATTTATCTATGAAATGGGATGGAGAATAAGTTCTGGTTTTTATCTCTTTTACTGGAATTTTGGAAGGTCAAATGCAAAGTGACAAATGATTTTATAAAGCATTCTTTTAGACAGTGAGCCAGTTGGTAATTATCCAGCAGGCGCTGACTATATGCTAATTAATATTCTAGCAGCTAGGATGGGAAACCAAGTAAGATAAAATGCCCCTGGGTAAGAAGCTCATTGTTTAAGGAAAGAAAGAAGATGAAGGAACAAGCATGGGCCTTTGGAGCCCATGTACTTTCTCATTTATTTTCTGTCCACCTGTCTCACTTTTAGCCAGAAAACTCCCGTATTGTTCAATCTACAAAAATCTATTCCACCTTATCTCTGGAACCTTGATTCACACCCACCCTTGCAGGTAAGGTTCATTTTCTGGTCAGTTGTTTAGAAAGTTAAATATTCAGAGACACAATCATAATTTTTCCTCCTGTCAGAAAAAAAAATGTGGTTTCTTAACTGGTATTTCCAGTCTACCTTAAAGGCACTGTCTGTGCTCAGGATTAATGTACTTCTAGGAGAATGAAATCAACAGCATGTAGAGAAGTGATGGCCTTTTTGATTCTCAAATAAACATTTCTCAGAGGGACCTTCCAAGTCCTCCAGGGATTTCATGGTGATACATTCAAATGCCACCCATCTGTACAAATATCAATATCTAAGTTTTTTTTTAAAGACCTACATTTTTCAAAGGAGGCCATCAGAAAAGTACATTAGCACTCTCACACATCGACTGCTTTATACTGGCTTATAAAAATGGTTCCTGGGCTACCAGGAAGACAGAGAGGAAAGGAGCCACACACACCAAGACATTTCTCAACACTGGAGTCGTTTTTCTTTTCTCCTCCATGGATAAAATGAAGATTGGTTTGGGGGAGGCAGAGAACAAGTGGGGACATATGAAGAGGCAGAGCGCAGTGGTGATGCCAGGGAAATTAAATTCAACTCCCACTGGGACTGGAACCATGGAGGAAAGAATGACATTTCTCCAAGGTTGTTTGCACTCAGTCAGTATCTGGATTATAGGGTCAACCAGGGGGCACCTGGTGGTCAGCGACTTCAGCTTATAAGAGGGAAATAGACAAGATGAAAAAAAAAACAGAATGTCTTGACAGAGTCTAGGATCAGGTACTTCATCAAACTTCAACTGAACACAGACAAATTATTTCCTATCCTCCATGATTAGTTTTGTGAACTGTAAAGTGGGAGCAACACTGTGTACATTAAAATGAAACAACAGGCTGGGTACAAGGGTACATAGCTGCAATTCCAGTACTTGGGAAGCTGAGGCAGGGTGTCTACGAGTTTGAGCTAGCCTATGCAACATAGTGATAGCCTTGTCATGATTAACCAAGGATTGAGGATGCAATTGTCAGGCGGTGGTAGGGAACTTGCTCAGCATGTTAAAAGCTCTAGGTTGATACCTGACCCCTGGATCTCCATCAGTAAAAAAGAAAACAAATAAAAGAAAGAAAAAGAAATAATTTGGTAGTTCACTATATTCCATCTTATTGTTATTTGTAGGAATGCGCCTGACCCAGGAGAGGTGAGATGAGGTGATTCAATGTTTTAAGCAGAGTTAGTAGACACTGGCCTCTCCTTCTTCCCCTCCCGTTTCCTCCCCCATCTCCTTTCTCTCTAACACATTTGTATTAAGTGCTTATTACCTTGTATAAACCGCAGTGCTACCGGTGTGTGTGTTAGTCCAGAGAGCAGTGTAAAACAGGAAGTCCATTTAAGTGGAAGGGAATTTAAGGTAGAGGCAGATCATGTAGGTGTGGTCAGGGTTAAGGGCAATGGAGTAGGGATGTGAAGCACTCCTGGGCTAACTCTAGGGGCAGCTTTTGCTAACTTTAGTCCTTAAAGGGTGGGGGAAGGGAGGGAGCAGATCCCAGAACGAGAAGACTGTGCCTGTAGTCACAAAGCAGATGTCCCCTTAAGAACTGTGGCTTTAGGTAGGGAAGCACAAGGCCCTGGAAGGGAGAGGGCCAGAAGACCCTGCCCTGGGCTAGCTTTCTTCCATCTGATGTCTTGCTTGTGCCTTCCACAGGCCAAATACTGGCAAGAAGCCAAAAGACAGTAGAGGGCTGTTGGAGGCTACAAGCTTGCTGGCAAAGATCCAAGCAGACAGATTTGTATAGGAAAGAACGGACGATTCTCCACCAGAATACAGTCTTGCTGTTTGGAACGTGGAGTTTAGAGCCACTTGGCTGAATTGGAATCCTTGTTCTACTACTGCGGTACTTGGAGACTTAACTTTTCTAGGCCAGAGTTTCCTCATCTGTTGAACAGTCATGGTATAAGGATCTAACTACGGTCAGGGTTGAGATAAAATTCATAAGGCACTTAGAGCAGTGTCTGATCCACACCAAGGGCTGTGTTAAGTGTTCACCCATACTCTTACTTGAGATACAAGGGTGAGCTTTAAAGATGAGTGAGGGAAGGACTTTCTGGAGCATCTATAACTACAGCTTCTGTTTACTCTCCTCCCTGATGTCTCTCTGATGTTACTATGACATCAGCATTGCAAGAAGGGGAGACGGTGGGCCAAGAGTAGCAGGGAGGAGGAGTGTGGTTGTAGTTTTCCTCCCCAGCAGCAGTCTTGCTGTCATTCTTGTTTGTGTGATGTCAGAATCAATGTCCTAAGTTTCCATCAGTTGCAAACGCCCCTGCCTACCAGTCTACCTTGACTTCTGATGACTTGGAGGGCATGAGCAGGTTGCTCTGAGGAACTGGCCTTGGGATGTCACATGTTCTTGGTGATGGATGAATTGTGTTTTCCCTAATCACCTCACTTCCTGGCCTTGGGAACAGAAATGCTAGCTACGACCTAAAGAGAGTAAGATCGGAGTCCTGTGGTAGGGGCTAGAAGACCTGTCTTCACATCCTTATTTCATTCTGTTTGATCTATGTGGGTTTAACCAAATGACAGCTTCTTTAACTGTGGGCCTCTTGGACTCAGAACACAGAGATGACAGAGGCCCTGTATTCTGAGTGCACTTCTTCATGATTTATACTTAAGAATACTGGGGTCCTAGTGTCTTGTACTGCAGGTTCCTTTGAATGCAAGAGGAAATAAAAAGTCAGAACTAGTGATAACAGTAAACTGAGGGCCTGGGTTTCAGTTCCTGTGTTTACTAGTAATGTGACAATGGACAGGTCAGTTCATGTTGCTGCCCCTCATGTTCCAATCTTCAAATTTCCTAGTTGGTTTAGAGGTAGATATAGGTAGATGTGAAAGTACTTTGTATGCTATGAAATGTATTTGAGTAATGGATTCCCACTGATATGTTCTGACCTCAAAGGCTAATGAAACACTTCGGGAGGTATTGTTTTCACACACACACACACACACACACACACACACACACACACACACACACACATATATATATATATATATATACATACATTCACATGAGAGAGTGTGTGTGCATGTGCTTGCGCACACACACACACACACACACACACACACACACACACACTTAGCAAATAAGCTATGAACTGACTATGTGTTCTCATTGTAGTCCCATCAGCCAAAGGTAAGTGTCAGGATCCAGTATCTCTGCAGTGTGCCCCTTGTGCTCACAACTTAACAACATTAAGCACATTTCTTTCATTATTTATACTTAAGAAACTCTTCACAATTGCTCAAGTTCAAAAATTGAATAGACTGCCAAACAGCTTGTTGAATTATTTATTTTAATGGTCTTATTTTTGTATTGGGTAATTTCTTCCATGCACCCCTACTATATCAATAATGGGAGGGAGGCAATTATTGATTTTTCTAAAGCTATTAGGTTCAATGAATTGTTCAATTAGTTTTATGATTTCAAATAGAGAAAGATGCAAGATTGCCATGCTTGTCAGTTAGAAACAACTTTCTGAAAAGCAGACATCAGGTTTTACCACATAGTCTTCTCAGTGTTATATTTCAGGACCTGTTTGCACATGCCTAATGGTGACACTGCTTACCCACTGATACTGTCAAGCTATTATAAACCCAAATGGAAAGCAATCGCACACTAACTTCAAAGGATAACTATTATTAGATGATATCACAATATGTCAGAAAGCTCCTCATTGCCTACAGTAACAAGTTCAAAGATCTGGGCAGATAAATCAAACCACACCAATTTGAGCCTGACTTCAGACCTATGGCTACAGTGCCAGCCAGGTCAGTGTGCATGCTTCTCTGCTACTCTAGTTTCATACAGTGGGGAGACAGGGGAACGTAATTCATAATGTCTACCATCTCATATGACTGCACAGTCCTAACATTCATATGACAGCTTTGCAAAGACCACTTCTAACACTAGAAGACAAAGAGTCTCATCCTCAGTATATAGTCATATTTTCACAGTACAACTTCCCAAGTCATATACGGATAAAACAATACATGCTCATTCATATGCCACTTGAAAATATCCTCATATCTCCTGGGGATTACTACATCACTCTTTCTTAAGTATTGAGGGGTAGTTAGTAAATATGGCATCAGACCTTGAGGGTGAAAAGCTTCATTTAAAAGTAGCCACATACTAGCCATGTGTTTTGGGTCAAGGTATAAAAAAGTTGTAGGCTTCGGTTCACACATTTATAAAACCAAGTTAGACAAATGCATCAGAGCATCCCTGGAAAACTTAAATAAGGTACTGCATGTGAGGTCCCCAGCAGTTAAAAATGTTACCTTGTCAGGGTGAGTAAACACATATGGAGGGGAACTACAACAGTGGTCAAGAGTGGAAGTTTAGGGTCCAAATTTCTGGGATTAAAAATCTTGGCTATTGAGTAATCTTGGGTTTGTCCTTCAGTTGTTGTTCCAGCATCCTCATGGAGCCTGTAGGAAGGCATAATAGTGCCTACACATAGGAAGCACATCAGAGAGTTGGCAACAAGGCTGTCATGCACTGTCGCAGATACCAGGCTATGTGCTGGTGCATAAGAAAGCTGCCTGGAAATTAAAATGTGTCCCCTTTGAGGAATATTTTATATTTATATAGATCCCTGTACTACATACACTATGGGAATTGAATAGAGGAGAGAGTGGTTAACAATAGGTTGGGCAGCAAAGAGGGGTTGGAAAAGGGCTTCCTGGAGGAGGTGGCACTTATACTTGGCTTTAAAGATCAAAAGAGATCCATAATAAAAACCTCAAAACACTGAATGATGAAACTGAAGAGACACCAGAAGACTAAAAAGATTTCTGATGCTAATGAGCCAGTAGAATTGATACTGTGAAATTGTCTCAATTTTTTTTTTTTTTTTTGGTTTTTCGAGACAGGGTTTCTCTGTGTAGCTTTGCGCCTTTCCTGGAACTCACTTGGTAGCCCAGGCTGGCCTCGAACTCACAGAGATCCACCTGGCTCTGCCTCCCGAGTGCTGGGATTAAAGGCTTGCACCACCACCGCTCAGCTGAAATTGTCTCAATTTTGAAAGGCAATCGACAAATTCAATTGACATCTCCATCAAAATTCCAATAATTTTTTATAGAGAAAAAAATTTATAAAATTCAAAAGGAAGAACAGAAGCCCTTAAATAGCCAAAGGAATACTAAGCAGAAAGAACAATGCTAAGAGTGTTATAAAACCTGATCTCAAACTATACTACAAAGCCATAGTAACACAAGTGTCATGGTATTTCACACAGAAAGACATGTAGCTAAATGGAAGGGAACAAATGGCCAAAGAATAAATCCAAAGAGCTACAGCAACCTGATTTTCAATAAAGGTGTCAAAAACATAATCAGAGAAATTAGTCTGTTTAACAAATGTTGCTGAGAAAGCTGGTCCACATGTAGAAGAATGGAAATATACCTACATCTCTCATCCTGTATGGAAAAAATGATTAAAAGTATATCAAACTCCTGAATTAAAGACATGAAACTGCAAGAGGAAAACACAGGGGAAATACTTGAAGATATAGGTATATCTCCTTTGTAGGCAAGGGCCTTCTCAAGAGGACTCCACTAACTCAGGACATGACAGCAAGAACTGCAAACAGGGTTGCATGAGAGTAAAATGTGTCATAGCAAAGTAACAGTGAGCAGAGTGAGGAGACAGGCCACAGAATTGGAAAAGGCTGCCACCTCCACATCCAAAATCTATAAAGAACTCCAAATGTTACACCCCAAATCATCCATCTGATCAAGAAATGGGTAAATGAATCAAACAGGTAATTCTTAAATGAAGAAATACAAGATTCGCCATCCTTAGTCATCAGAGAAATGCAGATGAAAACTACATTCCCTTTTGCTCCAGTTAAAATGTCCATCATAAAGAAAAGAAATGACAGCAGACCCTGATGAGGATATGGGGAAATGGAAACCCTTATACTCAGCTGGTAGGAGTGTGAACTAGCTTAGACACTATGGAAATGTGCATGGAGGTTCCTCAGAAACCTAGAATGGAACTGTCATAATGGCCCAGATGTACCACACTTAGGAACACACTCAAAGACTCTAAGTCAACAGATAGTTGCATATCATGTTTATTATTGCACTATTCACAGTGACAAAGATGTGGAACCAGGCTAGATGCCTCTCAGATGGCAAATGAATAAAGAAAACATGGCATGTATACATAATGGAGTTTTTTTCACCCACAAAGATGAGTGAATTATATCATTTGCAGGAAAACAGTTGGAACTGGAGATCATCATATCAAGTAAAGTAACCCAAGACTCAGAAAGACAAATAATGAATGTTTTCTCTTGTACCCAGAAGCTAGGTTAGCATATATTATATATACTATATATTATATCACATATATATCATGTGAAAGTAGAAGAGGGAGAATTTGGAGGGATGAATTGGTCAAGATGGAAGACCAGGAGAGGGCAAAAGACAATATTGTGTGTTTTCTCTCACATATGGGTAAAATATACATGACATGAAAGCAGAAAGGAGACAAGAAAAGAGGGGACCAGTGAGTGTAAGGAGAGGCATAAAGGCAGACAATGGAGTGATTCTGAGCAGGCTCAAGGTACAGTGATAAATAAATGTAAACACGCATTGCTATCATAAAGAACTCTGTCATACGTCTGCTGCCCCCTAAACATCCAGCTTGCACCATGAACAGCAGCAACTGCATTAGTTTATAGATAATTAAGGTGCTGAGAAGTGACAAATGGCTCTAAATAGGACATTTATATCACCCAGTAAGTTTCAGGGAGCACTGGAGAAGATGGGGCTGAAAAATGTAAGAGCTGGAAGACAAGAAGGGCTATGCAATGTTGTCTTCAAGGCATGACATACCATTGCAAATATGACTTTAGCAGCCTACACTGGACCTACATAAAATTGGGCCTGTGCATAGCCAATCGTGAATAGGATGGGCTCACGGAGCCCTACTCCTCCCTGATAAATTATGGAGTAGTGATGGTTTCTGGGGGAGGGGCAGTCATTGTTTCCAGTTGCACACCTAACAGTGGGCCCAATAGGCTTCCTGTAGGTATTTCCAGCACCATGGTGGTCACACAAAATTCTGGTTAAAGTCAGCAGGTCACAAAAGAAACAAAAGACAAGAATGTGGGAAAGGGACTTACAGGGAGGAGGGGAAAACGACGGGGCAGAAAGCAGATGACACAGTTGGCGATGGGAGTAAACTGAATGCATTATGAACCTGTATTGAATCGCCAAAGAACAAATTTAACCAATACATAAAACCCCGCTATTTTGTATACTTACTAAATTAAAAACAAAACAAGATATAAAGGAAGGGAATTCACCAAGATCAATTTTGTGCTCACTCTCTCTGTAAAGACTTCTCTGAGACTAGCAAGTTAATGCCTCCCTCTTACTGTTTAGTACCAGAGACATGCCTTGGACATTAATCTTTTAGTTTTAATTTTATAATTTAAAAACTATTTTTATTATATGTGTATGCGAGTGTTCCTGAGTATATGTCTGTGAACCATGCGTTTGGAGAAGCCAGGGAGGGGAGGTCAGAAGA
This sequence comes from Peromyscus californicus insignis, assembly GCF_007827085.1. NCBI lineage: Eukaryota > Metazoa > Chordata > Mammalia > Rodentia > Cricetidae > Peromyscus > Peromyscus californicus. The sequence continues at coordinate 47,654,024 of NW_026294573.1, forward strand.
GAGTGTCAGAGCCCCTGGAGCTGGAGTTAAATAGGCAGTTGTGAGCCACCATGTGGGTGCTAGAAATCAAACCTAGGTCCTCTGCAAAAGCAGGAAATGCTCATAATGGCTGAGCCATGTCAACAACTTTGACATCAGCTTTTGAATGCTGCCAGCCCAGGCTGCAGTGTTAGTGCTTGCTAATGCCCATGGAAGGTGGGAAGTCAATTTCATCTAGATTCATTGTCTTCTTCATGAAGCAAACATTCTTTCAATGTCTCTCATCTATCTCATTGTTCTGCAGAAAGATAATAATGACTAACATTAAAAACAATGAAACTTGCCAAGCATTGACTGCTTCCTATATGCTATACAGTTATATATGTTTCAACTTCACAATAATCCTGAGGTGCATCCTCTTGGATAATTAAATAAAGGTTTAGAAAGTTTGAGCCACTTTGGAAATTAATCACTGACTTAAAACATGCAAACACAACCACTACCCAAACCACTTCCTCTCAAAATATATAAATTTAAATTTCATTTCATGAAGTTGGGGCATCAGTTTTCCAGGTGGGATCATTTACTGCATAAGACAAAGCTATGCTTCAGGGGATGAAGACTTGCGGTACTCTTCCTAGGGTAGGCTTGGGCAAACTCACACAGCATGCAGATAGTCTACAGTAGTGTTTCACAACCCAGGGGTCATTTGACCCCCAAATTTCACAGGGGTCACCTAAGACTATCAGAAAATACAGATATTTACATTGTGATTCATAATAGTAGCAAAATCATGGTTATGAAGTAGCAATGGAAATAATTTTATGGTTGGGATCACCACAAATGAGGAACTGTATTAAAGGGTCGCACATAGTATTAGGATGGTTGGAAAGTACTGGTCTATAACCTCTTGAGCTAATATTAGTAGGACAGGTCACTGAAGAATGCAGTAGAGATATTCAATTTGGTTTACGCATAGCTTAACAAGACTAATTAAAACTGAAGAGACTCAGGACCTCAACTGAACTCCTTGGTAATTGCAGAATTATAAAATGAATAAGTATAATCTGTAATAAGCCAAGGTGACTACAGAGGTTCTAATCACAGTAAATGCATATGTGGTGTGGTTTTCCTCAAGTCATTTGTGTGGGCTCTCCAAAGGAGCAACACAAGGTTCAGCTACAAAGGGCAAGTTAGAGCAGAAAGAAGAAAGTAGGGTATCAGAATATTTTAGCAAACGTGGACAATTATATAAAATTAAAATATAAAACTAGGTAAATCACCTATTTTAAAAACAAGACTAACAATGAATCTAACGCAAAAAAACTTTCTCTCAAAATAGGGGAAGGAAAGGAGAGAAGAACCAGAAAGTAACCCTAACCCTGGCTGGCCTTAGGATATAATGGGAATCAGTTCCACCTGACTCCCAAGCTATTCTCGTCATGATCATATCATAATTGTTGTGCACACATTCTTGGAGGAAGGAGGCCAATTGCCCTGAGGCTAGGAACCTGATTGTTGGTAAAACGTAAATAGGAGCCTGGGTACTTGAGAATTTCTTGGGTTCTCTCAGACCTATCATGTCTTCTCTAGCATAGCAAAGGCATTGACTACCCATGTGACCCATTATACAGAGCCAAAAGGATGGGCTCTCTGGGACTTGGTACAGAAACAAATGATCCAAAGAAGGGAGAGTCAGGAAGGCTTACATGAGAAATGATATGAAGGTTGACATGAAGGAATGTTGGGGTGGAGTCAATGGTGGGCACTGAAAAGACATGTTGGCTGAAGATGGTAAGTAAGACACAGAGAGCCGTGAGTGTGAAGACATACAAGTAAGAAGACCATGAGCATCCCACAAGATGGTCCTGATACAGGCTGGGTATCAGTACTGAAGCCAGCAATCTGTATGCCTTTGTACTGTGTGCCACTGTATCCATGAGGTAGAGTACATTTAGTATGTACACGCTATTGGTGACACATGAACAAGTCATTCCATGTGTCACTATACCATAAGTGCATGGATGAATTTATGTACATCAGTTATCAGTGACACAGGACCAAGACAGTCCATGTGCTACTATACCTCAAGGATGTATGTGTACTTGATGCATACAATAATTATCGGTGTCACTCCCTACTGTACCTGCATTTGTTCATAAGCTGTCTGAAGATTGAAACCCCATTTGAGGTGCATCTCATCTTTATAATTCCACCCTTGAAGACAGGGTACCTTGATGGAGGTCATCTTGGGTATTCCTGGGTATCACACATAAAGAAAGAGCTGGATTAGAACCATCAGGTCTTTGATGATCAACAAGTGAGTCAGAAACAGTTCAAACCTCTAGGCTCCCATGGACGGCTTCTATCCACCCTGGAGCCAAGGATAACCTGTGCATGGTCTTCTCAGAATTCATGTGCACTCTTCTAGTCTAAGCCCTAACTCTAATTTAAAAACAAAAACAAAAACAAATCCATATACCACAGTTTTGTGCAGCATCCCCCATCTGCTGAGAAGGTTGATGAGTTTAGAAATAAGTTTTTATATCTCCATATGGCTACTTTGAGGATCAAGAGAACCAATCAGAGAACACCTAATGATCTTGTAAACTGACTCTCTTGACACATTCTGTTCCTTTAGTTCCCTCAATGTGGATAAGGTAACTGGCACCACTTGGAAGATGTATGATCCCAGGATTAGGAATGGTTACTTGGGTTTAAGTCACAAAGGAAGAAGAAAGGACACTATGACCCTGGGCATGAGAATTCCATTGCCTTTTGTGCAACAGCATTTTGCTTCCTGGGCTGTCCCCAGGAGACATGATGTCCTCTGAATGGAGAAGAGACAATTAGGAGCTCATAGGCCCCCTCCCAACTCCAATGGTGATTCGTCACTGGCAGGTGCACAGCGTGCTCTGAGGGACACTCCACTTAAATGCTTACACCCTTGGCACAGAGCAAATCACAGCCAATGACATGGTTCCTGCACAGTGGGAATGGCAGCTGAACAGTAGGCAGGCCTGCCATTCAAAGACTATTAGTTCCACCTACAATTTTCTTTCTCAGTTTCAAGGACAAAAAGTAGAAGTTAGAAAGTCACTTTTTACAAAGTACTGTGGTTTCCTAAGGGTCACTAAAGGACTTCCTTGACATTCCCCAATGTCTTCATCTCAGGAAATCTGAGTCTGAGAATGACCTTCACCACTCACAAGTTAGCAATGACTTTGGGCAAATTTTTAATTTCAATTCATTCATTTGTAGATGGGAGATCACCATACAGACATTTCCAGGGTTGGCAGGAAATGCATCCAATCTCAGGACTGGGGAGAGATTTGGAAGTTATGGACACAGCCTCCAAGGGAGGGTTGGTACTATGCTTCCGAGGAAGTTGCTTATTCATGTCTACCCTTCACCTGGCAGGTGCCTCAAACAGCAATTCGAACTGCAGCATTGGCTGAAACCAGAACAAAATGATTTTGAATGCACAAAGGTGCAAGTTTTTGCTTAATATTTTATGTTTGGTATTTAGCCCCAAATTAAATTAGTGTTTCCTAATGGCATTTTAAAATCTATAATCAGAAATCATTTAAATTGTTATTTTCCCCCTGAGCTGGAGGTTGGAGTATCTTACATTATCCACTGTAAGGAAAGAAAGCCAAGGAGATTCTGCTCTGCACCCTCACCATGAGATGCGGCTTTTAAATGAGTTACATTTCTCCTAGAGCTGTACTTAAATTTTGACACATCTGTAAAATTAACAAAATTATAACAAGTTATAAAACAAGAATCCCTAGCAGGACCACCAGTAGATGATAATTACTAACATTTGTTTTAGTCACAGTTGTCTTTAAAAAATTTTAAACTATAGTAAACCTATAAGAAAAAGTAAAAAAGTTCTCTCTGGCCTTTGAGGTTGGTCCTATGCTATTTCTTCCATGCTCTTCAGTGGTCAACATTTTCATGAATTAGCACTTTGTCTTTAACAGACTATTTTAAACATGCTTATGCACAAACAACATCTGTTGCTTTATCTTTGTATGTGATTTAAATAAAACACATGAGAGGCTAGAAAAATGTCTCAGTGGTTAAGAGCACCTGCTACTCTCCAAGGGGGCCTGTGTTTAGTCCCCAGAACCCATACTAGGTGACTCACAACCTCCTGTAGCTCCAGCTCCAGGAGATCTAATGCCCTCTTCTGGTCTCCATAAGCATCCCCACACATGTACACAACTACCCTCCATATATACATAAGTAAAGAATTAAAATTTATAGATGGCATTATAGAGTATATACTACACATTATACTGTACAATTTTACTTAAATTATGTTTTTAGATATTACTTGAACTTATTGTTTTTACCCTCTCATTATATGAATCCTTCCATCTTTCCCCTCAAATTGATGAACACTCATGTAGCTTAATTTTTATTATCAATAGGACTTCAATACATTTTTAATCCACGTCTTTGTGCATACATCCAAAAATTTTCTAGAGTTTGTTTACAGAGGTACGTGTATATGTATGTGTGTATGTATATATATATATATATATATATATATATATATATATATATATATATATGTATGTATATACACATACACTACAGTTTGGAAGTATCTCTCCAAGGCCTACGTGTTAAAGGCTGGGTTGTCAGTTCGTAGGAGGTTGGGAAACCTTTAGGAAGTACATCTGTGGAGGGAAGTCAGCTCCTTACACATCTTGTATGAGTGGGCCTCTTTCTGCAGCTACTACACGATGAGTAGATATCCATTGCCATGTGGGCTGTCCTCACTGGGATGGACTGTGTGGTCATGGGGCCAAAGAACCCTGGACTGAATGCTGAAATAGGGAGACAAAATACAATAAACTTTTCTTCTTTAAAGTTGTCTCAGGTGCTTTTGTCAAAGCTGGTTAATATAGTATATAAAATTATATATATAATTTATATATCTGGAATTCAGGGTCATAGGAATGTCTACACTCAGACAGCCAAACTGTTCTTTGAAAGTATGTCATCTCTTCTGGGTGGTTTTGTTAACTTGACACAACCTAGACATATCTAGGAAAGAGGCTCAGTTGAGACAATATCTCCATCAGGTTGCCTGTAGGCAGATCTGTGGTGCATTTTCTTGATCAATGATAGAAGTGGGAGAGCCCAGTACACTGTGAGTGATACCCTCCTTGGGCAGGTGGTCCTGAGTTGTGTAAGAAAGCAAGTTGAGCCTGGTGGTGGTGGTGCACATCTTTAATCCCAGCACTTGGGAAGTAGAGGCTGGAGGACCTCTGTGAGCTCAAGGCCAGCCAGGTCTACAGAGTGAGTCCCAGGACAACCGATGCTCTTACAAAGAGAAACCCTGTCTCAAAACAAATAAACAAACAAACAAAACAAAGAAAGAAAGAAAGAAAGAAAGAAAGGAAGGAAGGAAGGAAGGAAGGAAGGAAGGAAGGGAGAGAGGAAGAGAGGAAGAGAGGGAGAGAGGGAGAGAGGGAGAGAGAGGGAGAGAGAGGGAGAGAGGGAGAGAGAGGGAGAGAGAGAGAGAGGGAGAGAGAGAGGGAGAGAGAGGAAGAGAGGAAGAGAGGAAGAGAGGAAGAGAGGAAGAGGAAGAGGAAGCAGGAAGAGAAAGCGAAAGCAGGAAGAGAAAGCGAAAGAAAAAGATAACAGAAAGCAGGAAGAGAAAGAGAAAGAGAAAGAGATAACAGAAAGCAGGAAGAGAAAGAGAAAGAAAGAGATAACAGAAAGCAGGAAGAGAAGGAAAGCTGTAAGGAGCAAGCCAGTAAGCCACATTTCTTTATGGACTCTGCTTCAGTTGCTGCCTCTGGGTTCCTACCTTGAGTTCCTGCCCTGCTTCCCTCAATGATGGACTGCTAAGTGTAAGCTGACACCCTTTCCTCCTCAAAGTTGCTTTTGAACATAGTGTTTTGTCACAGCAATAGAAATTAGAATAGATACATTATCAATATGTAGTCCTTTGCTCTTTTCTGTATATGATTTTTTTATTATCTCATTGTGAACACTTGATTTTGTCATAACTTTAAATATTTGCTACTTTGTTGGAAGAGAAAGGCTAAGAATATGTTAGGTATCTGATATTACTTTTTCATATATTACATATACATTTAAAAAGCCATCTGTCTGTGCCTTTGTCTTTTATTTGTGGGTTTTGAATTTCTGTTATTTTATGAATACATACATATCCCTTGTTATATGGGATATAAGCATCTTTGTGCTTATGTAATTGCATGATCAGTATCTTTTATAACACATTAATTTATGGTTTTGGTTATACATTCATAATAAAATCAAAAGTGGTAAAATTTGCCAATTTTTTTCTTTCTTTTCCTTTTTGTTATGTTGGTAAATTCTTCTATGGTCACCTTAAGAGCATTTATATATTATCTTATGAGTTTAATGATTTCTAGGTTTGTAGACATTTGGATTCTTTCTTCCCATTTTCTTCATTCACAGGTATTTGGTGCCCCTCAATTCAAGTAAAGTAAAGTTATCTTCTCTTTCAGGTCTCATTCCTGCCTGTTTCATAATTTGTGTCATGTGTAATATTCCACCAGAATGGTCTTTGGGAGAAAGTTAGTAAAAATGCATGCATGTGTCTTCAGTTACTAACATAGTGCTTGCAACAGAATAAGACAATTGAAAGAGAAGAGAGGGAAATATATTAGCAGTCTTAAGCCACAGTGATAAGCAGAGGATGCTTATACTCATGAGAACACTGTGTTCTGAGCCAGGCCATGGTACTAAAATATTCTTCATGATTAGCCAAATGTACAGTGGAAAGTGAAGGTCATCCACGGAAAGGTGGCAAGAAGTTGCAAGAGGGCCTTCTAGTTAGAGCAGGACCAGAAAAAGCTTAGTGCAGGGCCTCCTAAATGCTTACTCAAAATACATGCACCCATGGACACAATGTACACCGATTATATTTATGTGAACCGTGAAAAGAGGATTCACTTTTGTTTAAAGATCTGGGAAAGGTGACTGGTTAAGATGGTAGAGGACAAACAGCACTCCACTTTGTCCCCATGATCTAAAAGAAAACACTATCCATGACTTCAAAAAGAAGTGAGAAGTGTGGGAAGGCAATGGAGGATCAATCACACGAAGTAGCAGACTGGGAGAGAGAGCAGCTGAAATGCGCACGTATTGAACATTAGTGTGTAATGTAAGACTGTAACCTCAAGCACTGAAGAATGTGACAGGGAGGCTTAGGGTCTCCCTGCCACCACTCTGAATCCACAAACTAAAGAGAAAAAGGAAATCTCCAGAAATGAAGATAGCAGAAAGAAAGCTGTCAGCTCTAGGGTGACAGGTTCTATGGGACAGACACTAGAAAACCACTCAGCGGCACCATCCCTACCCATTAAACAGGGCAGAGGAGAACAGACTTTAGGAGGAGCTGCAATCCAATTACCTTGCCAGTAAGAATAGAAAACCACATCTCTAAACTTTAAAACACTGTCTTCCACCCACGAAGAGTACAAGACCGGGGGAACCATAGGTCCACACAGACGCCTCATGGGAGGTGGTCTGAGCTTACAGGAGGAAACATACAAAAACAAAGATGATGAGGTGGGCTAGAAGGCAGCTCAAGCCATGGTAAGACAGTATCCACTAAGGCAGACGTATCTATGAGTTGTGGTTGCTTCTGTTGCTAATATTCTCTTCCTAGAATGATGATAGAGGGCAGACCTTGTGTCTCAAGTACATCATGGCCTAGGGGATTATCTAAGGACCTATACCCCTGGTCTAGAGGGGATGACCAACTCTGCTATGACCTATTTCTCTTGAATATTGTGATTAGAGGCGATTTTAAAATGCCAAACAGCAACACAATGTAAGATGAACAAGTCCCAGTGAAGAAATAATAACAGGAACATGACCCTTACAAAATTATAAACCCCATGGTAATGTGTTCTTATGAGAATAAATTAGACAAAATTCCTGATGAAGAACTCAGAAAAAAAAAACTGAAAAGAAAGGTTATAAGAATATTCAACAAAGCCGGGCGGTGGTGGCGCACGCCTTTAATCCCAGCACTCGGGAGGCAGAGCCAGGCGGATCTCTGTGAGTTCGAGGCCAGCCTGGGCTACCAAGTGAGTTCCAGGAAAAGGCGCAAAGCTACACAGAGAAACCCTGTCTCGAAAAACCAAAAAAAAAAAAAAAAAAAAAAAAAAAAGAATATTCAACAAAAGAGGACACAAGTAATTCCTGAGTAAAAGAAACAGATGAATGTGCAAAGAATTCGCTAGAGTGTGTTAAAATAAGGAGAAAAAAATACTAAAAATTGTAATAGTGAAACTTTTGAATGAAAATAATGACAAGTCAAATTAAATATCAATGTAAACCTTACCAAAGGAGAAGACTAACTGGAAGTTAGACTATTAGGACCCTATGACAAGGTCGGTAAATTAGAATGCTTAGACAAACATAAAGATAAAATATTAAGAAAGTATAAACAGCATATGATATCTAAGGGCATTGTTATGACACAAAATTTATGAACCATGGATATAGAAGGAAAACTATAAGCCAAATACATAGATAATATATTAGATAAAATCATAGAATAAAAGTTCCCAAATTTATAGAGACGGTCATCTAGATAGGGCATTTAGAATACCAAACAGGAACCCACTGAAGGACTTCTCCATCAGATTGTAGTTGAAACATTCTACAGGTTTCTCCATTACCAAGACAAAACACCTGCCAACAGAAACCTCTGGAAAAAGATGGTTTTTATAGGTTATTGGGCACATGGTCCATCGTGGTGGGAAGGAATTGAAATTGGAGCACGAGTCAGTTGTTAACATTACATCTGTAGTCAGAAATAAAAAGTGCTGGTGCTCCTCTGGCTCTCTCCTTTCCACATTTGTTTGGTCCAGAACCCTAGGCATATCCACAACAGTGTTGAGCAAACTCAGGGTGGATATTCCCTTTTCAGTTAAATCTCTCTGGAAACATTCTTAAACAAACACCCAGAACAGTGTGTCATAGATGATTCTAAATCTCATTGAGTTGATGATAAAACCAGCCATTACAAGCCTGCCCCATGCCAACCTGATATCTAAACACAACACTTTAAGGCCCCAAATGCTGTCCCTGTTTCCCACAGGTTCAAGTCCATCTCCTAGTGCTAAGAATATGCATTCCAATTTCAAAAGTCCCCACAGTCTTTAACAGTTCTCAAGACATGGTATGATGTAGACAGATTCTTTGCAAGAATGTAACATAAACGGTTTCTAGACCAATTTCCTTTATAATCCTGTGCCCACCTAGAACCATGTAATCTATGTCTTCACTGTTCACCTTTTTATTGGCCTTCTGGGTTCCCACACTCCCATTAAAATTACCACTAAGTTCCCATTTTACTCAGTGTAGGAATCTTGCCAAGGGCTGATGCTGCCAACCAACATCCAGGATGGGTTAAAGCTCCCTGGAAACCTCCTCACAGACATGCCTCGGAAGTAGGTTTCTTCTGTGACTCCAATCCCAAAATAGCCAAAATAAAAAGAGAGAAAATTAAAAAGTAATAAAAGCAATAAAATTAAAAGGTAATAAAAATGAAAAAAAAATGATCTTACAACAAATATCAATTAAATTAAGAGGATTATTAGGGCAAACTTTGAAAACCCATAATCCAATAAATTGGTGAATCTGAAAGGAACAGTTAAGCTTTTAGACACACATGGCCTCTCAAAATTAAAACAAGAGGATATTGACAGCTTAAATAAGTATATAATAAGCAAACCAATGAGATTGAAGGAGTAACATCTTCCAACAAAACTGACATGACTAGGCAGATTCTCTGCTGAATTCTACCAAACTATTGAAGAAAAAGTAACATCAATGCTCTTAAACTATTGTATAACATAGACATAGAAGGAACATCACCAAACTCCTTTTATGATACCCAAACTGGATAAATACACAATAATAAGAAAATCTACAATACAATCTTCCTATTGAACATGGAAAGAAAAAAAATTCCCAATAAGACACTGGCAAACTGAATTTAAGAACATACCAAGATTATTCACCATGATGAAGTTGGCTTGATTCTGGGGAAGCAGGGATGGTTCAAATTAATTAAGTAATACATCTCATCAATATACAAAAGGACAAAAATCACATAATAATTTGATAGATGCAGAAAGGTCCTTTGACAAATTCAACATACATCCATAATAAAAGCCATGAAGAACCTAGGAATAAAAAGAATGATCATGCCTCAATATAATAAAGGCTGTATATGACAACCCTGTTGTCAACATTATACTAAATAGAGAAAAATTAAAAGGCTTTCCACTAAAACCAGGAATGGCCTAAGTGTCCACTTTCCCTATTCTTCCTCTATATAGTCCATTAAGTCTTAGATTAGAACAATAAGATTAGAAAAATAAATACATTTGTAACAATAGGAGAAAAAAGTCAAATTATCCCTATTTTCAGATAATATGGTTCTGTATGTAAGACACTGAAGACTTCATTAGAAAACTCTTAGGCTTGATAAACACTCTCAACCTAATAGCAGGATACAAATATACCTAAATCAGTGATCTTCACTGATTAGCAACAAACATATTTTCGAAAGGAAATGTGGAAAATAATCTCATTCACAATAGTTTCAAAAATATAGTTGAAATAAATCAAGCCAAGGAGGTAAAACATCTCAACAATGAAAACTTTTTAAACATCAAAGAAAGACATTGAATGGAACACTAGATGATGGAAAGACCTCCCATGCTCAGAGATCAGCACAATTAATATTGTAAAGGAGCTAAGTTACTAAGAGCAATCCACGGAGTCAGTGAAATTACCATCAAAATCCCAGGGGCATGCTTCAGAGAAATAAGAGAAACAGTCCTAATATTTATATGGAGGCAGAAAAGACAAAAGCATAGCCAAAGCAATTTCAGGCTAAAGAATGATGCTGGAAAGAGCACCATACCTGATTTCGAGTTAAATTAGCCATAGCTTAAAACAAAACAAAACAAAACAAAACAAAAACAAAAACAAAACTCCAGCACATTAGAGACACAACAACAGACAAGTCGATTAATGGATTGGAACAGAGGATCTAGAAATAAACCCAAGCAGCCACAGGGAATTTGAGATTAAAAACAAACAAAACAACAACAAAAGCCACCATATAAGGGAAAAGTAGCCTCTCCAGTAAATAGTGTTGAGAAAACTGTGTATCACACGTAGAAGAAACAAAATCTCTACCTCTCACAACTTCATAGCTTTAATTTAGCTACTGTTATGAATCATAATATAGCTATCTGATATGCAGGATCTCTGATATGCAACCCTGTGGGAGTCACGACCCATAGGTTGAAAACCACTGGCTTACAGGATGGGAAACAATGCAAACCACACAGCTTGTAGTGGATTAAACTCTAGAACACATAAAGAACTTAAAAAACCTAATTATCAAACCACCCATTCAATTAATGTGCAAACTCAATTAAAAGAGCTCTTAAATGATGAAGTACAATTGGCCAATCAAAAAAAAATCAACATCCTTAAGCCACAAGAAAAATGTGAATTAAATCCACAAAGAGATTCCATCTGATCCCAGTCAAAATGCTTACAATTAAGAAAACAAAAAGCAACAAATGTTCGAACACACTGTGTGTGTGTGTGTGTGTGTGTGTGTGTGTGTGTGTGTGTGTGTGTGTGTGTGTGTGTGTTACAGGTGCAGAACTTTCATACACTGTTGGTGGAAGTATAATCCAGCCATTATGAAAATCTATAAGGAGGTTTCTCATAAAAAATAAAAATAAAAAAAAACATATGATGCACCTATATTCCTGAGCATGTACCTGAAGAATTGGAACTCAGTATACCACAGAGATATTTGACTATGTGTGTTTACTGTAGTACTAGTTACAATAGCCAAGTTAGGAATCAGCCTGTCAACAGATGTTTGGATAAGGAAAATGTGGCATATATTCTCAACTGAGCTTTAGTCAGCCATGAAGAATGAAGTTATATCCTCTGCAGGAAAATGGATGTAACTGGAGATCACATTAAAAGAAAAAGTCAGACTTGGAAAGACAAATACCTCATGTTTTCTCTCATTCATGAATTCTGGAATTTACATAGTTATATAACACCCCCACAAGCCACAAGTGACATGAAAAGATATGTCTGAGAGAGCAACGGGGACAACATGATAGTGGAGCTGTCTGAGATGTGTCAGACACTACTGGGGGAGAAATTGAAGGGGGTTGAATAAGGTCAAAGCACATGATGTACTTACACGGTAATATCTTTACAAGACTTATCACTGTGTACAATGAATATGTACCAACAATCAACACATTTCTGGAGTATGGAATAGCATACACAAACTTGTTCTACAGTAAATAAGGAGAGCTGGCTGTAGACTACATCAAATATCTCAGTCTTATAGCAGACTCTGGTCCACATGGTGATAGAACACTTGTAGCTACAGTCTTTAAGGACATGAGTCCCTGGGTTTATTCTGCCTTTCCTAACCAGCAACCCAGGAACTGGGGCACACAGCCTCCATGCCTCACATTTCCTCATTTTTAAAATCAGAGTGATATAATAGCCAGACTTAAAGCAGTTTTGTACCTATAAAATAAATAAATAAATAAATAAATAAATAAATGAATGAATGAATGAATGAATGAATAAATAAATAATGGTGTATTGAGAAATCTAGAACGCTCCTGACATGTATGATGTAGCTTCTTACTATTATGATTATTTCATGTGAACACATGAAGTACTGTCACCAAATTTTATTGTCAACATTCCTGGAAAGTAGATCAATGAGCAGAAACTAGTGAAATCCCAGCTTAAATTCAATACAAGGAAGACATTCCATACAAGAAGGGCAACTTCTCAAAATGGTTAGCTCCACCACCACAGAATGAGACTTCAGATGCATTTAAAGAACCATTAGCTGGAAGGTTAGACTCAAGGGCCCTCTGAGAATGCTCAGAGTGTTAGGATTCTGTGAGTCTATGGCAATCTCGACCTAAGTTCCAGGCCAGCGCCATCATTTGGCATGCTAATGAATGGAAATATTTTCACGCAGGCTGGCCGATTCAAGCCATGCGTGCGATGAAAAGGGCAAACCTTTTCATGTGAAATTGTGCATGAATAGAGACTCATTGCCCACGTAAAACGCATTTTGGGGAAATGGCTTTCAACAAAGCAGGGTGAAAACACACTGTGAGCTCTTGTGATTTGATCATTTGCGGGAAGAACTCCGGCTGATAGTGCAGAGGCCACTGGTCCTGCCTTTCTGGAATCAGATGTATCCATGACTAAAACACCACAGTCAGCCTGTGGGGTGGATAGGAGAGAGCAGAGGGAATTATTAGTTGTGATGCCATCTGCTTTACATAGGACAGTGAGGTGGGCCTTGATATTCCATCTTGTAGGCTGCTTAACAGTCAGTGGAACTAATACTCAGAGGTTAAGACATGTGCTTGGAATCAAACAGCTAGATGGGTAGTCAGCTTTTAAATTATGTCTACTACAGTAGACCACTCTGAAGGCTTATGGATCATTTCTTGCCTTTAAAAAAACATTTAATTAATTGGTATTACTTAAGAATCATGACAATCATACAAGATAAATATGGGCTTTCAAGTTGCTTAGGGACACTGGAAGGCTTTGAACATGTGTCCATGGTCGGGCTTGGAGATAGGAGGAGCTGGGTAGCTAATACTCTCTGAAGCTTAGACATGTGGCCTATGGTCTTCTCTATGTTCTAGTGTTGGATCCTAATGTTACTGGTCCCTAACTCCAAGTTAATTTCAGGCAGGATCTCTACCTAGTCTATTGCTTGTACTATAAAAATATAAAGGAAGAGTTGGGGAGAAAGAAGTGGGAAAGGGAGGGGAAAAGAGGTCAAGGTGGGAGAGTGGAAAGAGATAAAGAAATCCAAGGTCATGAAGATGACTTGAAGTACCACATCAACAGCTCTCTTACCCTGCCTATGGGTCCCTTCCTGCAGATGCCTTCAGCCCAGCCAACAGTCTTTTAGGGGAGAACCTCCCTATCTGTACACTGTGCCCCCAACACAGCACTCAGTTGGACTGGGTGCTTTTCCTTTAGGAAAGACAGTGAATCCATCCTGGGGAAAGATCTATATGCATGCTATTTATTTCAAATAGCAATTTAGTCAAGCAGAGAACTTCCAGTTTAGGGAAAATAAGGACAGAATGTCCTGTCACTATACAGCCAGACCCTGCCATCTATGTTCAGGCCCCATTCGATTTGTTCTCTCCTCTGTTGCTAAGCTATTAAGTTCACTCATGAAGTGGATCTTTCTCAGGATGTGCCAAAGTCCTCCATGAACTCGGCTCCAGACAAGAGTGAGTTCACCTGAGGTTGCTAACCTTCTCCTGCCCCCATGAGGGGGTGCCTTTCCCAGGCTGCCCACTACAATATGACTTTTAATATAGTACGCCTGGAAGAAGCCAACTTTTATATGCTGTTTCTAAAAGTAACCCCACTATATATCCCACCCCTATCCCCATCTGTAGGAAAGTATGGTGTTAGTGAACTGTGGATGCCTTTCTTATAGATATTTCAAATTCATACTCACCATTTCTAAACTACTTTTTTCTGTAACCGTGACAGTGTGGGAAAACCTTTACTCTCCTCCTTCTGACCTATGTGAACTTGGGGAAGCCAGTGAACCTTTCTGAAAAGTAGATCTCCTCTCTGAATCAAGATTCTTTCCCACTGTTGAACCCAAAGTCCAGTGAAAGAGCAAATATGAACATTTAGGGCTGAATATCTATCACCTATTGTGTGTTTAATAATTAGGTGTAATAAAATCTCTTGCTATAGCTAACCAAGTGACCGTAGGCCAGCATGCTAATATCCCTGGGCTTCTAATTCTTGACCTGGAAATGGGAGCTGAACTTGATGTTCTGTGTTTACTGAGTTGCAAGAATCTGAACTCACCTTGCTCTTCAAGAGTCTCAGAGATACAGACCATGCCTCTTACCTTTGTATCCACAGTCACTGTTGTGGCAAAGTCATAAGCAAAGATCTGACTTCATTATTGAAGGAAAGCAGCCCTCACCACACAAGCTGCCCTGGTTCACAATATCAAGGGTCTCTCAGACCTAGAGATGCCCTAAACAATTTGAGCATCCTGATAGTCTCTCTCAAGGCTCCACCTCTGGGATTCTATCCCCACCAAGCTGCAGCATAGGAGTCATCCACAGGTAGTTGATGGTAGTCCCCTGAGTTTACTGATGAGTCTCAGCTGACCAGATAGTGCTGAGCAACTGGTGCTGCCTAGGGGGAGGCAATCAGGAGAGGAGGGAGTAAGCATCTCAGAGGTGCCCCATACTTGTCAGGGCCCTAGTGGGATCTGAACTAGAAACTACGAAGGGGATAGTTCTACCAGGACATCCCTTTGAGAAGCGAGAGCTGAAAGAGAAATAAAGCAGAAGAAGGTGAGATCAGGGCCACAGGGAAGGCTCACAACCTTGTGGAGTTTGGGCAAGATCAAGTTGTGAGGAACAGGCAGGCTCCAAGACACTTCTCTTTGGGGAAGTGACAGGGATGCTGAGCAGCAGGTGGAGGGAGATGCTCGCTCTCAGCCACTAGTCCCCAGCCTTGATGGCTTGCTGAGCAGAGTCCTCAAAACAAATCTGCTGTTAACTGAGATACTTAGCCTCAGGCTTAGTAACTATACCTAGGAAGGGCTGTCCAGAAGGATGGCTTAAAGCCATTGCAAAGACCAGAGCAAAGAAGGAACAGAGCAAGGGAAGAAAGGTTCCCAGAAGGATGAGAAAGCAGTGGCCAGGCTGCTGTAACAGTGATCCAGTTGAGAAGAGGTTCAGGCTGAGGGCTGGTCACCCTTGGATTGCCTGGGCTTCTTTAGCCACCATGATAAAAGATAAGGAGACTCCCCTCTCCACTTCTGCTCTTTACTTAATAAATAAATAAACAAGACAAACCTGCCTATTTCCTCCCGGGAGAATTGAACGCGATCAGTTCTGGTCATAAAGCCCCCTGGAGAAATTCACGGTGTTCAGGAAATATTAAGAGACTGAAAGCGAGATGGATTCTAAGTCTCGGAGGAAGAAGCAGTGAAGTGGAGTCTTGGACCTAATCATCTTATCCCTTCCCTCGGCCCGGTCACACTGCCAATTCCCCCAGCAGTAGCAATCATTCACAAAGCCAGAATCTCAGAGCTCAGGCGTGGATTCAACCCCACAATCAAATAGAAGCTCAAGTCTATAGCTCATGTAATTTCTGGTAAACACTGTCAATTGCAGACTTCCAAATGGAGAGTATATTTTTATTCATTTTAAGTTATCCTTGCTTTCATTTTCTTGGAAAATAGGACAATTGGATATCCGAGGGGCTTGATTTTCTGTACTTATTTGTGTTTTTCTACACATATATGGACTTGTCAAGATCTAAATGGGCTTTTGATGTCGAGACAAAGGATGCACCATTACTGCCAGTCTCAAATGTAATATCCACACAGGATTGCAGAAGCATCCTTGCTTTCATGCCTTATGACAAAATGAAGGCACACAGGACTCATACTCTAGCTGGGATGCAGTATTAGCAAATGAGTGAATTATTGTCTGTTTATGCAACTAGCAGCTGTCTCTGGGACAGCCCACACTTGTCTCCCCTGGCAGACCCTTCGTCAATGAAAGGCTGTGGATTTAACAGGTGTGTTGGTTGCCAGCATCACACAGATGGGCAGAGCGCTGTTGCGGACAGACTTAAGTCAGACAGCCACAGACTTTGAGTTTCTGCTCTATCACTGACTAAACTGTGACCCTCTGTTGCATTCTTTATACTATTAGAGCCTATTAACTTCTAATCAACCACACGGCAGAAAATAACATGTGGTTCTTGTAAGGGTTAAATAAAGCCATCAAAGCAAAGCGAGTGGCAGCAGATCTGACACTTGGTAGCCATTCAATAAATCTCTTTCCCTTCCAAACAGGAAACTTGGTAATTTAAACAACTAAGAACCAGGAATAGCCCTGCCCTAGGCGACATAATATTTCACCCCTGCAACTGGATTACAAGCAAGAGTGTAATTCATGAAGTTGCTGACCTGTGCTCCCTGGGGCTGGAACAGCATGTCGGTTTCATAAAGAGAACAAGAGGCGATTCCTTTCAGCATCTATGCTCGGCCCCAGTCAAGAGTGAGTTCACCTGAGGTTGCTGACCTTCTCCTGCCCCCAGGAGGGGGTGTCTTTCCCAGGCTGCCCACCACAATATGACTTTTAACATAGCATGCTCGGAAGAAGCCCTCAACTTTTCTCTGTGCAAACACAGCTAGTTGCCTCCTTTGCAGGGACAGCGGCCCACCTGAATGGTGGTTGGACTTGTGTCCACTGTTCTCTATCTCAGTGGGTCTCTCTGGATGCCATCCTCAGCCTTATGAGAATTATAGGACCCTAGCATTGGGTATGCCTGGTCCACACAGGGAAGCAGAGGGCACAAAAATGAGTCAATGGCTTTGACTCTGTGAGCAAGAAATTTCACTGATTGGCTGATGACTAGAACCTGACTTGTAGGAAAAGCTGTTGAATATTTCTGAAATTCAATAGCTTCATCTATAAAATGAAAATTTCAAGTCCTACATCCCACAAGAGCTGGGTTATGAAATAATGTACGAGGCACCATTCAATGAGTAGAAAATTCTCAACATTTTCTGTCATGTTTATCACACCCTTCCCATTATTACTCTTCCCATTACTATTTACAAAACATTTCATATTTAATTGTCACCATTGTGACCCCAACTCTATGAAGGAGTCATCATTATTCTCTCTTCATATTTTTCATGCTAGAGACTGAATGCATTGAGGCTCTGGGACATTTGCAAGTGGCACCTTTGTCGATGGTAGAGTGGGGTCTGAGTCTGGATCATCCAAATCATGAAGTGACACTCTTTCATATCTCATCCTAGAAGGAAGACTGACAAATAAACCCACAAATCCAATCTCTTAAACAGGTGCCATGGGTCATAGAGCTACAGTCACCCCCTGGAGAGTCCAGGATGCCCATTTCAAAGATGCCAACGCAAAGCCCAGAGAATGAAGTTGACTCTTCCTGGGTCACCCACTGTCATATCAGTTGGAGGCAGAGCTAGAAAGAGAGCTCATCTCTGAGCCACTCTGCCTCTCCCACTTGGTTTCTGCTCTTTAACTGAAAGTGCGTGTGCTGAGTCAGGCCCCGCCCATACAATGCTCACTCCGTTTGTCATGCTCCTCCCCACAGTCCACAGAGCAGCCACTACATGTGGCCTTATCTGTAAACACCAGTGCGTAGAGCATCTATTTGACAGGAGGAGTCTCACAACTTTTAAATTTTCTGCCTATCAGCATTTTTCATTGCACAATAGGATGAGTTTCATCATGACATTTTTTCATTCAGTTATACCATGTACTCTAATATAATCATCTTCATTGCCTTCTCCTGTCCTCTCACCTCCTGCCAGTCCCCATCCTCTTCCCAAATAGTTCCCCTCCTGCTTTCATGTCATTCATAGATAGACAGACAGACAGACAGACAGCTAGACAACCAATTTGTGTGTGTGCGTATGCATGTACGGGCACAAACATACATACAACCTAGGTTCCATATATGAGAGAAAACATGGCCTTTTGAATCTGTATTCTTTTACTTAATCAGTG
This sequence comes from Peromyscus californicus insignis, assembly GCF_007827085.1. NCBI lineage: Eukaryota > Metazoa > Chordata > Mammalia > Rodentia > Cricetidae > Peromyscus > Peromyscus californicus. The sequence goes on from NW_026294573.1 coordinate 47,672,695, forward strand.
AAGTACAGCTTAACAAGTTGTTTTGTTTAAATGCATTTTACAGAGAAAGAAATCAGAAGTTGGAAAAGTAAAGCTACCATCAAAACCTGACAGAGACTGAGGACAGATTTGGAGCCTTGGACACCTGCCTCTAACTGGAGGATTCATGTTCTTTCTTCTAGCCGTGGCTTAGGCTCTCTTCCCTCAAAGCTGAGCTCTGAGACAGCACACTCTTGTGGTGTGTCCTTCCTTTTCACCACACTGACCCTCTGTGTGTAGTGACACTGTAATTTTCTCAAAACTTATCATCCTCTATAACTAGCATACAAAACAAACAAAAAACACCCCCCCAAAAAATACATAAGGCCATAGGCAAAAACCTTGGTACCTAGCAGAGTAAGTCAATCCTCCCTTCTCACCCCCTCCTTGGCTATGCTCAGGCCCTTTACTCTTTCACATAAATAAAGGCTCAGCCTGATCATTTCCCTAAAAAGCCCTGGTGGGATTTTGATTAGAGCAGTTTTGAATGTATATATGGACTTGAGGAGAAGTGGCATCTTCACACCATAGAAGGTTCCTTTCCAATCATTCATGTTTTCTTTTAAGCTTTTCAATATTTTTCTCTTGCAAATGTCATACATGAGAAATGGATTCAAAAGTAACTGATAGAGAATGTGTACATATAAGGCCCAAATGGCCCATCTTGTGTCAATATGATTTCCTACTTTGCTGGATCTTGATCAGAAACTATTCATGTTCTGTTGTTGGTTGTTTTTGTTCTTTGCTCTTTTGGAGGGCCTGCCACCCAGCTCCCAAATAAATCACACAGGGAGGATTATTCTTAATTATAAATGCCCGGCCTTTGCTTGGCTTGTTTCTTGCCAGCTTTTCTTAACTTTAAATTATCCCATCTATCTTTGGCCTCTGGGCTTTTATCTTTCTCTATTCATGTATACCTTTTCTTTCCTTCTTACTCTGTGTCTGGCTGTGTAGCTGGTGGCTGGCTGGCCCCTGGAGTCTTCCTCCTTCTCTTGCTCCTAGATCTTTCTTCTTTTCCCCAAGATTTCTCCTTCTATTTATTCTCTCTGCCTGCCAACCCCACCTATCCTTTCTCTTGCCTTGCTATTGGCCATTCAGCTCTTTATTAGACCCATCAGGTGTTTTAGACAGGCACAGTAGCACAGCTTCACAGAATTTAACAAATGCAACATAAAAGAATGCCATGCCTCTTTGCAACATCAAAACAAATGTTCCATAGTATAAACAAATGTAGCATATCTTAAAATAATATTCTACAACAATGCTCCAACCCTGGAGACCTGCCAACTGTGGTGATATTTTGTTCCCCAATATATTGTGCATCCTAATAAACTTATCTGGGGTCAGAGAACAGAACAGTCATTAGATATAGAGGCCAGAAAATTGTGACACACACCTTTAATCCTAGCATTCCAGAGGCAGAGATCCATCTGGATCTCTGTGAGTTCAAGGCCACACTGGAAACAGCTAGGTGTGGTAACAAGAACCTTTAATCCCAGGAAGTGGTGGCAGGAAGCAGAAAGATATTTAAGGCATGAGGACAAGGAACTAGTCTGGTTAAGCTTATAGGTTTTTGAGCAGCAGTTCAGCTGAGATCCATTTGGATAAGGACTTCCAGTCTTTAAAACTTCCAGTCTGAGGAAACAGGATCAGCTGAGGAACTGGCGAAGTGAGGTGGCTGTGGCTTGTTCTGCTTCTCTGATCTTCCAGCATTCACCGCAATACCTGGCTTTAGGTTTGATTTTATTAATAAGACCCTTTAAGATTCATGCTATAGCCAACTGGGCACTTTTAGGGTGCAGGCTCTTGGATAGGGATGGAAGGGGTCACAATCCTGGTGGAGATAACCTCAGGAACCCCACAGTGTATTGTTGCCATAACAATATAACTCAGTAGGTGTTAGGCTGGAAAGGGCAGGCAGGGACAAGGAACTCGAGGGTCCGTCACATAAGCGGCTGCTGATGCCTGGCTTACCCTGAACACACTTGGTCCAGCTACATGTTCACTGCTGCTTTTCCCACAGTGCAGCTGGGGGAGACCTTTGTGTCCACCCCATGCCTCCCACCCAGCCTGCCTTCCTGTCACCTGGGGCTCTTGTGCTCTGCAGGCTATGCACAGTCCCAGCTTTCTAGGAGCACTCATTCCCAGCAGCCAGACAAGGGTCAGAAGCCAGCACTGCCCTATCACAATGTTCAGTGTTCCCAGGAGCTGCCTCCTGTCAATGTCTTTGCCTTCCTCCTTTCCAGCAGGTTCCTGAGGGGTAGAGAGAGATAGATAGGCTAGGAGGGGCATCTGAGGGGATGCAGACCCTGGATTAGAAAATAAAGCCATATTGAATGATTACAAAGAGTTTCGTTTTTGTATTTCTAACAAGAAAACTTTCAGAATTTCTTACTTTTACGTACAGAAGGGACAGATTCCCTGACCGTCACAATCCTTCATTCTCACTCAAAATTTCTGCTTGTCCTTTGATTGGGATTCTGTGCTTCAACATCTCTGGGGGTGAAAAAAACCACTGAAGGCCCAAGGAATCTCACACTCCATGGTGTGTCGCCCATTACGGTGCCTCCACATCAGAGCCATGATCTTTAATACCGGCAGTACTGGATTCCATTAATTAGCCATTTTTTTCTGTCTTAAACACAAGCATCTGATTAGTGATTAGATCGCACAGCCTTACCTAAAGCAATTAGGAGAAAATGCTTTAGCTTTGTTCAACAAGATAGAATCTGGAAGGCTGCATTATGTGGGGAAGAACAAAGAGGCTTCAGAAAAAAAAAAAGAAAGAAAAAAAGAAACAAAACCATATTGCCTGTACCCTGCACCTGGCACCTAATCTGTAAATGGCAGTGGGGTTTCTGAAGCAAATGTTTCTTAAAGAAAATGCACAGAGCTTGCCTGAAACTGGGTCAGCTCCCAATTTCTTTCATCTATTCAGTAAGCACACATTGAGGCTGCCTATGGACCAATTGTAGGCTGGGTGCTGAGACTCAAACGTCATAATGAGAGTTGTGGCCTTGTCCTTGGTTTCATGTAATGCGTGTGTGTGGGGGGGTGAAAACAACCCCGCTTACAATTAATAAGCAGTCTGATTAATAGCACAATACAGAAAAACAGAGAAGACACACCTGTGTCATAGCAACTTGGGGAAGAGAGGTCCAGTGCAAGAAAGGGCCTTGAAAGACATGACTGACAGCCTTGGCAAGTAAAAGAAGCTTTGCACACCTAGAGAATAAACAAGCGTGTGAGGATGGGCATGAGATATGGATTGGGATGCACAAAGGACAGAACATTCAGGTGAGGAAAAAGGCAGGTTCAGGGACTCGGGCTTCATCTTAAAGGTTGCTATATCGTTGGAGGAGAGTGTAAAGAGAAATGAGAGGCTCAGATTAGTTTTAGGGGGAGAAACAGTTAAGGATGCAGTGAGGACAATAATTTGAGGTTCATGTGAGGAGGTGGCAAGGCCACGTTAGGAGTTCACCCAAAGGATGATGGTGACATCTACTGGGTCATGGCACCAGGAATGCATAAAAAAGATGGAGCTCAGAGAGGACATGGTGATCTGGCCTGTCATTCACCTTCTGAGGGGCAAGGCAGCACTTTGAAGCAAGTTCAAAGGTGCCTAAAGCCTGTCCTGCTTTTACTATGCCTTAGAATACAAGCCATGTATAAGCAGCAAAGTTAGTCTTGGGGGATCAAGAAAAGCTGAGATGCTGAGCAGAGTAGGAAATGGATTAGGAGAGGTACCCAAACAGAAAGGCCCACCAGGAGGCTGCTCCAATCACACTCAAAACACAAACCAGAGAAGAGATGGGAAGAGATACCTGTTGATCAACACTGGAAGGCAGTTTTTCTCAAACCTTAAAGTACCTGTGAAGCCCCTAAGGATCTTGTTTGGAAGACTCTGATTGGGTAGGTTTGGAATGGAGCCTGTGATCCTGTTTTCTAGCAGGTTCTCAGGTGAGGCAATGTTGTTTGTTGAAGGACCAAGCTTGTAGCTGCTACAGTAAAGTAGTAGTTAGGGGACCAGGGTTCGAGCCAGATGACCAAGAACTAAAATCTGCTGTTAGTAGCTTGACTTGAGGCAATACCTGTGATTTTCAGGGCTGTGACAATGACTTACCAAGAGCTGGGTGGTTAAAGGTATGAGTCATGAGTAGTTGTTTCCCAGAGGTGGAGGGGGGAGTCTGTCAGCCGGGCTCTCCTTCCTTGGAAGGCTCTAAGGGAGGATGTTTCCTTGCCCTTCAAGCTTCTGGAATATCTGGCAATCTTCGGTCACCGTTAGCTTGCAGATGTGTTACTAGTTACACAGCTGCTTTCTCTTTACGTGTCTCCCACTGTCATGTTATCTTTGGTTTAAATCTCCCCTTTGTACAACACTAACCATCCAGTCATACTAGGTAAAGATCTATTCTAAGGATTACATTTTAATTACTTCTATAAAAGTCCCTCCCAAATAGAGCTCCATTCTGAGATACTGAGGCTTCAGATTTCAACCTGTTATTTTTTTTTTTTTTATGTCTAGGAACAACAGCAATTCAACACCATGTATATAAATTATTTTTTCCCTCTGCGTCTCTCTTTCTTTATCTGTGAAATGGGAATAATGATTCTTACTTTATGGAGTCATAATGAATGAAAGAACAAAGGTAAAGGTGTCTGGCTAACTGAAGGGCTCCACTCACATAGTGAGGATTACTAGGCCCCAGGCACTCCCACAGGGGTTCCCAGTAATATCCTGGCTGCCTATGAGGCAGCATCATTGCCACCACATAGCACAGGAGACTGAGACTTGGTAAGGGCAAGAAACCTGTATAGTAATAGTTGCTATGATTTAAAACCTGCTTTTCTGCGAAACTCCTGATGTTTATTCCCACTCCAAAGGGCCCGCAAGGTGGAAAGTAGCCAAAGTGGAGTTAAAAGGAATCTCTTCTACAGAGCCAACAGCGGGAAAGATGATGATTATTTTTATTTAACCATGTAAGGACATGTGCTGAATATAGATTCTAGTTTCAAAGTGCCCAGAATCACAGATGAGGTGTGCAAGAGGCTCAGGGCTGGAGGGGGAGGGGCAAAGGACAGATGATATATGACGTCCTGTGGATTCATCATGGTCTCCAGCTTTTGTTAGCCTTTCCATTTCAAATCTACATTGCCGTTATTTTAATAGACCATCGAAATTCATGATCAAGTTTGAAGCTAAAAATACCTCCCTGCCATCCTAGAAAAACAGGCTTTGCTTCTTCTTTTGTGAAAAACAAAACACCTGAGTGTTTTCCAGGCAACAAAGAAAGAAATGTGTAGGGCGTGATGAGTAATTGAACCCACTTTTGTCTGTTTGCAATAAACATTTGCAAAACACATTATCCTTTTGACATTTCTGTTAGGATTGCTCAGATTCCATTTTCAGCGAGATCCTTGCCATCCTCACTGGGTTCCTGTAATTACCTCTTTGGAGGAAGATCATCTCGGCTCTTTGGAGGTATTATCAGTTAAACAGTTAATTCCTAATTGTGGCTGCTGTTATGTTCCCTTAGGGGAGGGAAGGAGTGGCGCTGTCTTAACCTATGAAGAAACAGCCCCATAGCAGCCAGGCTATGAGGGAGAAGGTGGAAGTTTCATGATGCTCCCTCCATCTGGTCATTTCCATGGATCACCATCAGGGTTCTGACCCTGCTTCCCTCGCTGTCAAACTGTGTAGCCTTTGGTAGTAAAGTGGCTTAAGCACACTGAGCCTCAGTTTCCAGGTTTGTAAGGTTGGGAAAACACTACCTTTTCACAGAACTGTGGTGAGAGTATGGAACTGGGCATGCACAAAAAGCTTCACGGGGTGAATATTATATTGTCCCCTTAAGAAATGATACATTTGATGTATAAGGTTATTATTTTGCTCCTAAATGTTAGTCTCGGAGTTGTTGTCCCCTGTTAATATGGAATCTTCTTGGTTTCATATGCAAAACGGAGCAATGTTGTGTCCATACCCTGCAGAGTGTTATATGTAATCAGCAACAAGCCTGCATCATTTTGTTTTCACTAACTGTGATGAGATAAGCGAAGTGTTTCTTAGCAGATGAGCTAAATGACCATATTAGCATATTATAAGACCATTCCAATTAATATTGGTCCCAAAATATGAGTCAAAGGTGGTACCCAGAATTGATTTAGAACTGGAGGAAGTGAGGCATAATAAGCATAGATTGTTGGTGATGGGCATGGAGGAAATAGAGAAAAATGGTCTCAAAGTGGGAGTTTCAGACACATGCAATAGGATTCAGAGAGGCAGGATATGAAGAGTGACTCAGGGTTATGATCACCTGGATCGAAAATGTACTGAAATATACGCATCAGGTGCTTATGTGTCCTGAGAGAGAGGGATATATTGGTCTGTAGGAAAATGGGGAGGAAGAACAGAAGACATTGAGCTTTGTAGAGATTTCCCACTCTCCATTGCTGGTAAAGGAGAACTTCTAGGCTGAGGGGGCAGAATTGCCATTTCTGAGCATCTGCATGAATTATAATGTTCAGGAGCAAGGCAGCTTTGAGCTGTTGTTCAGTCACATTAGGTAGAAATGTGATATCCAAAGCACCTGGTGATATCCTTCAGCTCCAAATGACTGACTCTGCATCCCTAAGAAGTCTCAGCTCAGTCTCATGCTCACCAAAGAGTCCCCAAGTCACAACCCACTCCTTCTCTCCGCCTCTGTGGTGGGACTTGAACTCAGAGCTGTGCATGTCCTAGGCAAGTGAGCTACACCCCAGCACTTAGTAGATTGTTTTTTAATTTAGAGAGTTGCCATGCAAAAGATGGAGCATGTATTCACTGCATGTTTGCTGAGACCTGGTGCTGAGAATCCAGAAGATAAATGAAGTATGATCTACAGATGCAGTTCTCCATCATCCAGCATCTCTCTCTCTTTCTTGGCCCTTCTCTTTTCACTTCTTTTTGTAGCACATCACAGAGGAAATCTGACTTAGTGAAGAGTTAAGGGCCTTCAACAAAACTCTTATTTATCCTAATTTCTCATTTGAATGAGGAGCCAGTACAACCCAGGTAAAGAGCCACCTTCAAACTCGTGGGTGTAGCTAGAGTTTAAAAGGGTTACTTCATTTTCATTTTATTCCCAACTGTGATATATTAATAGGAAGTCTATAAAATACAACAAATTATTGGCGAACAGAACATAGAAAAGAAAACAAAACTAACAACAAAGGAAAAAAAAACCCTGATTGTGGAACTTGGTGACTAAAAATTGAGACATTCTTGACCAGAGGAATTTTCTGTTTATGTTCCGAGATCTTAAGCTTGATGCCAGTGCCAATGCTCAGGCTGGACTCTCCACTTCAGCCACAGGGCTTTCTCAGGACTTTAATTCATCCCTTTCATTCATCCCATTCCTTCGCAAAAAGAAGAGCCTAGCTGCCTGAGCAACCACCCAGGCAGATGCACTTGATTGATTGACATGTTCATCTCTCCCTATATAATGGTCCCAGACTCAGTCATCCCAGGACTCTACCTGCCCTTGGCATTGAGACACGTAGGTCCTGATTCCAAATGTCATGTCACATCTCCTCATGGCATCAAAGCACTCTTCAGAGCAGAAAACACTAACAGATGGCTGAAATGCCTTCAACATGACTTCCCCCAACAGCCTGGGAGATGCAGAGTCCTGCCTGTGGGGATGGGTCGCAGCATATGTTCAGCAAAAATGCCAAGGGGAAGAGCAGTCCCCGTACCCACCATGCCCACAGAAGGCTTGTTACAGTCCTGGCTGTCCGCTGTCTTTGCAGAGGACCATTTGCTATTGAAAAATATGCTAACTGCCCTGGTCACTAGCCTGGCTTCCCTGGCATTTCATCGTCCTAAATGGGCTTTTATTTATATTCAATATTTCAGTAAAAAGCAGAGAAATGGGGCTTGTTTGATAATAGCCGCGCTTCTGATTCCTCTGATTCCATTTGGGCTTGTGGCTTCTCACAAAGCTTAATATCTGGTTTAGCGAAGGCCTGAGAACTTTCCAGAATTATTTGCAAAAGATATTTTTTTTATTTGTGTGGTGTGTGTGTGTGAGTATGTGTGTGTTCACACACATACAGATTTTTTTTTCTGAAGAAATGCTATAAAACTTTAGACTCTCAAAATGGCCCACATCTCATTACAAATCACTGTCCTAACAAAGCTCCTGAGGAAGCTCACAGGAGGCAGAAAAATGTTGTAACTAGACTAAACTAAACTGAGGGGCAGTGCAAGGTAACAATGTTTTTCCTCCTGATAGGAACATTAAGAAAAACATCTACCATTTATCTTCACCATAATTTCGGAAAGAAGGTTATTTCAGTGTAGCAAACCCTGAAAGAAATGCAGGAAAGCCATAAACTCAGATTAAAAACATAAATTTAGCTTTATGGAAAAAAATCACTGTTGTCCATTTTCCTCTCCCATCAGTGAAGAGTACTGCCCACTGCCCACCTGTGGACTAAGTCTTGGGAGTTCTTAGAACAGGAATTACTCATCAGCTTTCAAAGCTTCACTTTCTCTGTGACTTCTGCATCTAGGCCAACCTGGCAGGAGTCTCTTATCCCCAAATACCCCATGCTATAACTCTTTGTACTACATCCCCAAAGCAAGGGTGGTGAGTTCTAGTAAGAATTCATCCCGCCGGGCGGTGGTGGCACACACCTTTAATCCCAGCACTCAGGAGGCAGAGCCAGGCGGATCTCTGTGAGTTCGAGGCCAGCCCGGTCTCCAAAGCGAGTTCCAGGAAAGGCGCAAAGCTACACAGAGAAACCCTGTCTCAAAAACCAAAAAAAAAAAAATTCATCCCTTCAACTAGCAATGGTGATGTATAAGTGGACCAGACACAACCCAAGCATCAGATGTGCAAGAATAAGGGACAGTCCCCCTTCCCAAAGGGACTCAAACTGAAGTAAGAGAGGCATAGAGCTGTATCATCTAACTCATTCCTCCATCAAATGAGCAAAAGAGATGACTGATGTTCAACAGGGTGTGTCAGAGTCTACATTTCAACTCACAATGGAACATCCTAAACGGGATCATAAGATTATGCTCCTCTAAGTGGAATTTAAAATACCCATTCCTTTTGAAAGTATGTGACAGAGAATATTAAAAGCAAAGTAAAGACAAGGGATCTAAAAGGAAAACAGGCTACTTTCTGGGTAGAAATACATCCAAAAACGTTTGCAGATAGCTCTGTAGAAGTCAAGCCTCTTTAGCAATGCAATAGCGAGCCTCATTTCTTAATGCACATTTTCCAGTCATGCCTATGAGTGGATATTGCCAAGTAACAACAACAAAAATAACAGATGTTTATCTAGTAAGAGACAGGTAAGTGGCAGTAGCCATGCCTAGGTTCCACTGAGGTAATATGTCTTCTTTCTGCTGAGATACCAAGGCACACACAGGTTAATCGCCTTGACCAGTGGTACAAAGCCAGTCACAACTATTATGGGGATTACTGACTCTTGCACCAAGAGGAGGCAGTCGACTTCAGAAGCTTAGGATGCACCAGTCTTATTTCCATTGGGGCCAGAAATCAGAGGGTTTCAGCTAACGTTCCATTTTTCAGATCTGAGGGTTTGAGACATGGAGACCTAGTAGCAGAGTCTGTTGGTTTCAGCACTTACAATGGCAAGCAAATGGCTACAAAATACCTCTTTTTCCTCCTGCAAAGAAGATCTGTGATTAGGCATACAGAAAGGACTGTTGAGGTAAATGAAAAACAAAAACAAAAACCTGGAAGCTTATTTTTTAGCATGGGAACTCATGAACTATAGACTGACAGCTGTGGAGCCTGCATGGATTCTGGACTGGGCCCTTTGCACATGGGAGACACTTGTGTAGTTTGGTCTGTTTGAGGGGTCCCTGGCAATGGAGTGAATATCTATACCTGGTGCATGAGCTAGTTTTATGGAGCCCATTACCTACCATGACGCCATGCTCAGCCTTGATGTTTGTGTGTGTGTGTGGGCAGTGGGGAATGTCGTCCTGCCTCAACTGAATGTACCAGGCATTGCTGACTCCCCATGGGAGGCCTTACCCTTTTGGAGGAGGGGGTGCAGGGGAGGCTGGTGGGAGGGAGTGGGAGGAGCGATGAAAGGGTGATCTATGGTTGGTATGTAAAATGAATAAAAAAAATTCTTAAATGAAAAAAAGAAAGGAACAGAGACTGAGATTCAGGATAAAATTTAGAAATTATTTACCCAAATTTGAAGAAAATATGGAGGGTCACAGGGGTATATTGATATAAAAATTTTTGTGCAGCAAATTAGAACCAGAGCAGGCATCTAAATCCAGTTCTCTAGTGTCCTGGCCCAGTGTTTACAGCATCATAACAGATGTTCAGTGGATGCTGCATGGGGGTACAGTGAACCGTGAAGAAGAAATTTTGAACACAGAGATTTCCACCCCAAAGTACTGACTTCTAAGCCTGCTATGTTTATTGTCAAGGCATGTTCCCGGCATAAATACACAAGTGAGATTGTTGTCTGTGGTCTTGGATACAGGACTATAATAAACCCAATAACCGGTCCATCTTATTTCCTGGGGCAGAATCTGTGCTGCCAACATTTCAAGCCCTAGATGACTATTTAATACTATTCCCAAGTTCAAAGGCTCCACTTTCCTGTTTGCTGTTTCTGAAGCAGTGGGGCTTTGAGCTCTGGTTTTGTAAGACAAGACTCCGGGCTCAGAGGAGTGTGAAAGCAGATTCCCTTTCCACTCTGATGACAAACCCATGTGAAAGCGTATCCAGGGGTAACTCAATTTTCTCTTAAGCCCACTCCAATCAAGCGTTTGTCCCCTCCAGCACAGAGAAGCAGCATCTGTGAAGGTCACCAGTGACCTCATTGTGGCTCGATGCACGGTCAGTAATTGGTCCTCACTTGACTGTCAACTCCATGCAGCTCAGTGGGCCATCCCTTCCTTCTCCACAGAGCACACTCTTTACTTGACCTCCAAGGCTAAGCTCACCCCATTCCTTTCCTCTCTGGCTTCTCCCTTTAACTCTTGTTTGCCAGCTCCTCCCATCCTCTCAGCCTCTAAACACACAGAAGTTTCTCAGGACTAGGTCATTGAATGTTTTTCTTTCTTTACCAAGACTCACTTCTTGTTATGTCAGCTAGTCTAATGGCACAAATATCCACTGAGTCATAAGGCCTATATTTGGTCTTCAGAGTCCTCCTAGACTCCTCCTGTCACTACTTCACTTTCCCGCAGGTCTCCTGTTGGAGCAATTTCACCTCACAACACTTCTGTCATGAAATGAGTTTGTGTTTTCCTCATGCCAACCAATTCTCTAATTCCCGGCACTGACTGCATGTCCCACAATTATAAAGGAACAATTCGAAGACAGTCAAATGGAACTGATGCACAGAGCAAGGTAGAAGGAGGGGTCTGACTCCTCCAACACTCTCTAAGTGTTCCACCCACCAAACATAATCTCAGGTCTGGTTGAAATGAAGGTGTTATGCGTAATAAAGAGCCCCTCTAGTACCTGTAACTCAGGAAATGGCAAAGGTTGTAGGATCTTAGAGACAAAGACCAAATATGTATTTCTTAGGTCACTGCTCCAATGTTCTTGGGTCTATAAGGCTTCCTTGACTCTCAGTGACCACAGCAGCAGCCCTCTTCCATGCTCCCATGGTGGCTCTTCTCCACAGAAGCTCTCATAATAAGAGAGCCACACTCTCTTTGGTTGACATCCCTCGTAGGATGGGATTTTCACTTTCAGTTCCCTATTCCTCTCCACTACCACAAATAGCACCTCATGTAGTGGTTACTCAACAGTAAATTGGAAGAAAGAATCAAATTATCAAATGTTGCTCAAGATCTGCCATCAAAATGAGGGGACAGTACATTTAACACTACCACAGAGAGGAAACCCAGGTCTCTGCATTTGACTGCTCTGTGATCAACACCTTAGGCTCCCTGGAGGATTTAATTACTTACAAAAATACTAGAAGTGAAATCATAGATTTTTTTTTTATATAATAGGGCATAGTAACTATGAGTCAAAGAACCAGATACAAGGCCCCAGGGTTCAAATCTCAGCTGTATTCCTCACTTAACATGTGTCCCTAGACAAGTATTTTAACTTGTCTGTATATCATGTGCTTTCTTTGCAAAGTGGCAAATGATGCCAGTATGTACTTGATAAAATAGATGTAAATATTAGAGAAGAGGTATTACATTTATAGTGCTTTAAAGGCTTAGTATGTAGGAAGCACCTACACACTGCCCATATTACCACACTAAGGATGTAAATAATAATCTTTTTGTTCCATAAGACACATTTGTTAAGGAATTCACCTATAGACCACAGTCAGCCAGCATTCGACATTTATGAGCTCTGTATCCAAAGAGTCAATCAATCATGCATGGACTGAAAATATTTAATGAAAATGTGACAGTACAAACTGTAGTTTTTCTCATTATTCCCTAAAGAGAGTAGTGTAATAATTATTTATATAACATGTACATTGTATTTGTTATTATAAGTAATATATGGATGATTTAAAGTAGATAGGTGACTGTAGCTAGAGTTTTCCTGCCTGGCCCATGGTCAGGACAAATCTCTCTCACCGCCAATCCTGCAGCCGCTCAGACCCAACCAAGTAAACACACAGAGACTTATATTGCTTACAAACTGTATGGCCGCAGCAGGCTTCTTGTTATCTAGTTCTTATATCTTAAATTAACCCATTTCTATTAATCTATACTTTGCCACGTGGCTCGTGGCTCATGGGTACTTTACATCTTCCTTGTCATGGCGGCGGCTGGCAGTGTCTCTTTGCCTCAGCCTTCCACTTCCCAGAATTCTCTTCTCTCCTTGTCCCACCTATACTTCCTGCCTGGCTACTGGCCAATCAGTGTTTTATTTATTAACCAATCAGAGCAACACATTTAACATACAGAACATCCCACAGAAGGTGGCTGTGAATAGATATGCAAATGCTATACCATTTTAAATAAAGGGCTCAGGTACCTACAGATTTTAGAATCTGTGAAGGGTTCAGGAACCAACTACCAATGATACAGAGGGCAACTATACTCACACACACACATAGATGTATGTGATACACACACACATACATATACACATATTTCTTTGTCTGTAGGTCCAATCTCTAGAGCATCCTACAAATCTGATGCAGCATTCAACTTAGATAAGCTACTCACCAAATATTAATGAGCAATACAGATTTTACTTAATATTTCATAGGCATTGTGGATGAGGGCTTATTTGACATGGTACAACAAAATTATCTACAAGCTATACATTAGATAGTTTTCCTCTCCAATAAAGTTGTTCTCTGGCCACACAGCCAAGAAGTTATTTTCTTTCTTAGATCATCACCTGCTTCTTCCTTGGGATGGCTTGGCTGCTTCATCTGGGCTGTCTATTGCTTTACCCTCAGCTCCGGTTCTTCTAAACCCCTTTTTGGGAGAAGCTCCACAGTGAGCCATATTTTATCCATATTTTATCCTCTTAAAAAATGTGTATTTTATTTTAAATTGGGCATGTATGTGATTAGATTTCTGTACTTGTGTGCAGTGCTCCCAGAGTTCAGAAAAGGATATTGAATTCCCTGAGCTAGAGTTACAGATGGTTGTGAAACACCTGGTATGGGTGCTGGGAACTGAACCCAGGTCCTCTGTGAAAGCATCAGGCATTCTTCAATGTGCAGCCATCTCTCTAGCCCCTGCAGTCTGTTCTTATCATCACATTTTAAACACCCAGCAGAGGGTCTACTCATATGCTTGTATAACCTTTAAGGTATTTAAGGGAATGAACATTAAGAAGCCCCTGGATGGCAAAGGAAACTATCAACAGGAATGTGGAATAATTCACTGAATGGAGACAACATTTGCAAACTATACATCTGAAAACTGATTAATATCCAAAATATAAGAACTTGAAAAGCTGAACACCCCCCAAAAAAAAGTCCAACTAAGAAGTAGACTAAAGAATGGAGCAATTATAAGCTAAAGGGCCACGTATACAGTTCCCAAAAGAAGACAAATAAATAGCCAGCACATGCATGACTAATGCTCAGTCTCACTCATTATCATGGGAATGCAAATCAAAATCACAACGAGATATCATCTCATTCCAGAAAGAAAGGCTTATCAAAAAGATAGAAAAAAATAACAAATGTTAGCAAAGCTTTAGAGAAGGGGAAACTCACTGTTGGTGGGCTTGTAAATTTTATCCATTTTGGAAAACACTATGGAGATTCCTCAAAAAACTAAAATTAGAACTGCCATATGATCCAGCAATTCTACTATTGGGTGTACATCCAAGGAAGATGAACTCGTTAAACCAAAAAGATACTTTCAATTCCATGTTTATTGCAGCACAGTGTTCACCGTAGCTCAAATATAGAATCAACCCAGATGCCCACAGTAATGAATGGATAAAGAAAATGTGGCACATACACACAATGGAATATTCTTCAGTCATAAAAAAGAAAAGAACATAACCCGCCTTACAACAACCTGGGCAGCAAGTGAAATAAGCCAGATACAGAGAGGCAAACATCACACACTGTCACTCATTTGTGGAAACCAGCAAGTCAGTCTTGTTGAAGAATGGCATGGAATAGTGGCTTTTGGAAACTTGGAGCTTTAGAGAGAGATGGAAAAAAGATCAATAAGTGGTACTAAAGCAGAATTAGTTTTTGGTCTTAGTGAAGTAAAGCTATTGTTGATCAAAACAATTTATGTTGCATTTCAAAATGACTAACAAACATGCAATGAACAATATATGCAGTGACCAATGCATGAGGCAATGGAAACACTTGTGTTGATTTGATTATTACACATATTATACATACTTCAAATTGCCATATTGTACCCCCAAAATGATGCACAAATATGCCTTAATTATAAAAAGAGAATGAACAATGCAAACAGCCTTTTTTAGGAAAACATCATAATTGTATACCATAGAAGCCTTCCCTCATATCCTGGAATAGTTTTGGCCTTTGATGTCTCCTGGGAAAGTCAACATTGGACCATGAGCCAGCCCTGACCCACACATAGAATGCATATTTCTCTGGAAAAACGCTTCTTTTATTTTATCCCCTGTGGAGTAACACTCATCAAACATACTGGAATCCAAAGGATACCCCAAGGAGAGTTGACTCTTCATGGAAGGCCAGTTTTAGGAAATGCGTACACATGATTGGTGAGTGCCAGGTTGCAGCTAGCTCGTTTTGCTTTGGGGTTTTAGGATGGTCTTTTCTGTCCTCACCTACAAGCAGAATTCATAACCAGTCACAGCACTGCTCTGGAGCGTATCAGTCTTATATCCCAGGGCTAACCCTTGGCTCTTTGGTGACAACTCCCCCTCCCACGTTCTTATCTGTGTCCTGTACTGAATCTTTAGGACACACAGCAGTTGCTCTATCGGTGCAAACTGGCTCCCAGCAGACAGTGGGTTTCCTAGAGCATCATGTACACCCAGTATACATACCATCAGTGCTCAGTGAATTCAGTCAGATGACCAAAACAGTGGAAACACACTATGTTGAGATCAGGAAAGGCAGGAGGAAGCTCCAGCTGTAACCTAAATACCCCTTTAAACGAGGAAAGCCTTGGTTACTAATCTTTGCAGTAGTCATGATAATCCTCTCACTGATCTGTTGCAGGATTGTTGAAATGACTGAGATAATAGGTTTAAAAGGCTTTGTCAGGTAGTGAGCTGGCTCAGCAGGGAAAGATGCTCACCATGCAAACACCTTGACTTCAATCCCCAAAACCAACTTAAAGGTGGAAAGATAGAACTAACTCCACAAAGTTGTCCTCTGACTTCCACATGCATGCAGAGACATGCCTCCTACAAATATTATGCAAATACTCACAATGAAAATTTAAAAAATGTTTTTATAAAGGCAAATTTTATTTAGAGATAAAGAGTTAACATTGAGAAATACCATGCTCCATTTAATTAGGATAACCCAAAAATCAGTTCAGGAACTGTTTTTTGTTTGTTTGTTTTTGTTTCTGGAGACAAGGTCTCACTCTGTATCCTTGGCTAGCCTGGAACTCAATATGTGGACCAGGCTGGCCTCAAACTCACAGATATCTACCTACCTCTGCTTTCCAAATGCCGGGATTAAAAGAGTATGCTGCCAAGGCCAGCCAAGAACTGTTATCTTAATGTCATCTAATATAAGTTAAATAATAAAGTGGTTTTAATAGGAAAGGTAGAATGAATTCATTTTGAAATGCAAATAACATTTTTATTGAGAAAATAGGCAAATATCCATTTGTATATTATGGTATATTACTACAGTGCAGCACACCACAATGGCTGATGGGAGCAGGGTAGCATAGATAGAAGGAGAAGGCAATAGGGGAGTTGGACACCTTGGCAGGCACAGCAGGAGGGGCTTTATTTCCTTGTCTATTGTCCATTGAGGAAATTATTTCATGATCTCACTGTATCTTTACACACAGGGATGATCTCATTGTCTGACAACTAAAGTCTAGGAAGAAACCTGAAGAAGAGAGATAGATGTATCAGGAGACCACAGCTGGGTCCTGTGGGCCAGGGATTGTCTTGACCAGGGGAAATATCTGGCCTGTTGTATCCTCTACTTCATTTTCAAAAAGAAAGAATGGATATGAAGCAGCCAGTAAGTAGTCGAGCCAGAATTTAAACCACAAGTTGATTAGCCCCAAGATCCTTTCACTTTTCTGCAATCAAGTTTCTATTAGGGGTTGGTAATTTATAAAAGCTACAAGGCCAGCAGAATTCAGAACATAGTGTAATTGACCCACATCTGTGAAATAGAATAATTAGCAACCACTGGATAAATATAAATACCAATATTACCACTATGTCATAGGTCCTAAAATTCCCCATCAGGAAAGTGCTCTGATTGGCTGTCTGTCTAAGGTGGGGCACTCGGTGTTAAGGGCTGTTCTTCTATTTCATTCTCAGATTTGCCAGGCTTCAGTATGAAACAGATAGAAATCTTCACAGACAAATTTCAGATGACTATTTTAAAACTCAGATTTGTGGATGTATAATCTCCATGATAAAAAAAAAAAACCTGAACCTGTTTCAAGTGTATTTTTATCATCATCTTTTATCATCGTCATCACCATCACCATCATCATCATCATCATCATCATCATCATCATCATCAACAGTATTATTGGTGAGTGCATACACATTTGAAGCACCTCCACTTCTCTATTATTCCCTGAAGTTCTCTGAGACTTCAGTCTCCCACTGAAGCACAGCCCCAGGAAATCTGGTGTCTGGCATAGATTAGTTTCCTTGTTTTCCAGAGAGCCATTTGCATGCAGTTTACAGAGTGTAGGTAATGCTCAGACCCAGACTTCTTGACTTCACCCTACTAGTGATGAGACCTACCCAAGTCATTGCATGCATCAATGCTTTACTTCTTTTATAGCACGATTCCTTCGTCTGTCTTTACCAAGTTTGTATCTTTACCCACTGCTATGCTTTGAGTGTGTCCTTCAAGGATCAAGTATTTGAAACTTAGTCGCCACTGTCACAATATTAACAGGGGGATCTTTAAACAGTAATGACATCATGAAGCCTTGACCTCTGTGAGTGGATTGGCACCATTGTCTTTGGGGTGATGCTGTATGATGGGAGACATTCAGCCTTTCTCTCTTGTGCACATGTGTACAATCACTCGCTTTCTTTTCATCAAGAGATAATATGGTAAAATGGGCCCCATTGAACGCTGGCATCTTCGTGTTCTCTGCAGCCTTTAGAACTGTGCAAAGTGAACTCATGCCAATTCTACATTGCCCAGCTTCAGGTATTGTGTGATAGCACAAATAGAGTGTCATGCTTGTGAATAGATATTTGGGTTGTCTCTAGGTTTCCATTCCTGAGAATAAAGCTGCTATGGGTGTTCATATGAAAGCCATTGTGTAAATAGACATTTTTATTTATTTCAGGTAAATATCTCAGTTTGGAATCAATGGGTCATAGGCATATTTTGCTTTTGCATGAACAAAAGTTTGAAGTTTTAATAAACTGAAAGTTATAGAATGCTCTTTCTTTGTTCCCTGATCTGTTTCCTAAGGAGTGTGAGTCTATCTTGGTTATGATCCTTTGCTTATGTGTTTTCTTCTAGAGGTGTTATAGCTTCTGCCTATATATGTGAATCTATCACCATTTCAAATGGCTTTACTGCATGCTGTGAGGTAAGGGTCTAGTCTTTTGCTATTCACATGTGAAGATTCTACCATCATCTTCCACTTCTCCCCTTGAAGTGTTTTAGCAATTCTGCTGAAAATCAATGAAGTATGTATGCGTGGATCTATTTCTGGAATCTCAATTTTGTTGCACTTAATGGTCAGCTTGCATCCATCCTCATTCAGTGTGAATTACTGTAGACTAATCATTAACTTGAAATAAGGTATTAGAAGTCCTCCAGTTTGCCCATCTTGTCCAAAATTATTTTGGATATTCTAGCCCTTGGCATTTTTACATACATTTTAAAATAGACTTGTAAATGTGGAGGAGAATAATCTTGTGATTTTCATTGGCATTGATTTGAATCAATGAAGTCAACTGGGGGAAAATGAACAACTCAAACCCACACAGTTTTCAAATCCAGAATTATGGCTTTCTGTTGATTTGTGTCTTTACATTTCTCTCAGCACTGTTTTAGTGCTGTTTTGGTTTTTTTGAGACTGTCCTAGAACTCACTCTGTAGACCAGGCTGGCCTCAAACTCACAAAGATCCACCTGCTTCTGCCTCCCAGGTGCTGGGATTAAAAGCCTGTTTTTAATGCAATGTAGTAATCTGGTTTTTTCAAGAGCATGGGTAGGATGGCCAGATTTCACGTCATCACCAGTCTAACTAGATTTCAGTCCACCGGTATGCTAGCTGGTTTTATCTGTTCTTTCGTCTAGTTTTCCTCTATTTCACTTGTATTTGGATTACACTTCCTCATCCATCCCATGTTATCTTTGCCACAGTCCTGTTAGCTACACCTTCAATGCTGGTGTTTACAGATTTGCCTATTTGTTTTTTGGTAAATTTCTGGTGTTTACAACACATCTGTAATTTATCAAAAGCTAACTTCAGATGTTAAACTGTTTCATCAACAATGTAAGAGTGTTCCATGCAAGGTATTCCATGTCCTCTTTGCGCTTACTGTAATAGTGCTAGCTCTATATATGATACAAACACCACATATATTTTTATTTTTGCTTTAAATAGTATATCTTTTTAATAAACAATTTAAATGGCAAAGTTTCTACTTATTTACCTGTGTATTTATCATTTGTGATATTTCCCATAACTTTTTATAGATGTAAATTCTCATTAGATAACATTTTCTTCTCTGGGAGAAAACTTTTTTTTTTTTTTAATGTTCCTTATACTTAGATCTATTGACAAGGAATGCTTTCTGCTTCTGTTTCTCAGAAAAATTCTCATGTGGTCTTTATTTTGAAGGACACTTTCTTTTTCAAAGCATCTTAAAGGTATTTCAATGTTCTGGATTTCAATAGATGAAAGTCTCAATGTCACTATTTTGTGTCTTAATGTAGTCTTTGTCTGAGCCTTAAAAATATATTCACTTAGAGCTGGAGAGATGGCATGGTGGTTAAAGGGGTGTACTGCTCTGACAGAGGACCTGAGGCCAGCTTCCAGTACCCATGTCAGGTGGCTTATAACCACCTGTAACTCTAGCTCCAGGGGATCTGAGTCCCCTTGCTGATGTCTACAGGCACCTGGACTCATATGTACTTACCCACATACAGACATAGACATACACATACACACTCAGTTAAAATATAAATAAAATAACAAAAATATTCATTTTCATTATTTTTTGCCGGGAGGCACTGCTGGTTGGAAGTTGCAGCCTACCCGTGGCCTGGCAGCTCTCTCCAAGCTTGGCAACATGGAGTCCTCCCTCCCACCAGCAGAAGGTATTCTATTTTCTCCCTGACCTTATTTGAAGACTTTCTCTAGGCCCAGATGCCTGATGTATCTCTAGTATGGCCCTTGACACAGTTCCCTGCAGAAGCTTTTCTGCTGCTGTCCATGTGGTAATTAGACACTGTGCTAGGAGGTTCCATAGATGATAATGAAGATTTGTATTAGGATCTTTATGATAGGACCATGATTCCACAGATGATAACTAAGACTTGTACTAGGAGCTTTATGATAGGAGTGTGCTGGTTAATGAAAACTGGGTGTTTGCCCAGCTACTGTCCCCATTCCTATATATCTGGAATAAAGCTGATCTGTCTCACTGAAGCAGTCTTCTGGAATGCTATTTCCATTGGGTTCACAGTATTCACAAAGCTCTCTATTGCTCCTTCTGTCTCTTTGTCCTCGAAGACTGGTGGCCAACGGACCGCAAGGAAGAAGGAGACCCCATAATTTTGAAAACATTGATTGTAATGTAACAATGACATTGTTTTCTTTTATTTCTCATTGATTTTTATTTGGTTCCTTTAATATTTTGGATTTATAGTCAAACTGGAATATGTTTAAGGCATTATTACTTTTGAAAAATGTCTGTTTTTTCTCTTTCTCCTGTTGGGATTCTAACTGTATATTTATTAAGTTGGTAAAAATTGTTTCATCTCTTTTTGTTGGGCTTAGTTCATATCATTTCTGTTGATATGTATTCTAATTCCTTCATCCTTTCTTTAGCAGTGTTTAATCTGCTGAAAAGTGGATTGTATATCTCCAGGGAACTACATAACTCGGATATTTTTTCAAATTTTATAGGTTCTATTTTATTCTTTTATTCTTTAATCTATTTTTTCTTATAATGCTCAGGGTTTTCTTTAAACTCATAAGTATATTTAGACTAGCTATTTTAAAGTTTACTGTTTGCTAGTTCCACCATTCCTGCCGTGCCTGGGTCTATAAGTATTTACTATTTTTCTAAGTGTAGGTTACATATTCCTGCTTGCTCACATGTCTTGATTCTTGGATTCCAGCCATTGTAAATGTTTAGCTATTGAGTCCCCAGAGTTTGCTGTATCCCTTTAAACAGTGTTAAAATGTGTCTGAACAATTATTTACGGATGAGCTTGATCATTTAAAGGCTTATTTTTAAGCTTCGTTTTGAAGAGTATGAAGTAGTATTAACTTTTGAGTTAATTTACCTCAATTCCCAAGGCTTGACTCTTGGATGTGTAATGAACTCCTGATTCATGGCTGAAATCTGTCCACTGTTCTGTTCAGAATACAAGCTCCTCTGTGACTCCTTTGGACGTCCCAGTGCCCTTGTTGCCCATCACTCAGCTGCACAGGGTTTTATTCTCTGTGCTTATGCACTGACATTCAGCAATGACCATAAGAGATTCGTAGGCATATCACTAGAGCTTGTTCTCTGTAGACCATCTTCTCCAGAATCACGAGATGCCTCCACTTCACCAAAATCCGAGCATCATCTTCTCATCTGTTAAGTGTGCCATGCTCAGCGAGGCTTCATCTTCTCTCTCCTGTAATCTAGAAAGTGTCTTCAAGGCAAAATAAGAGCAAGCATCCTTTTTGCTTCCTGTGTTTTCTGTTTCTTAGGGATCATTTTCCTGAACCGCTTCAAAGTCCCGTGTCTAAACTAACATGAACTGTTTCATACAATTCATCCAGATTTCTGCTTGTTTGCAGTTCCAGAGTGGGCTGTTAGCAGTCACTCCTACACAGCTGGAGACATTCCAGAAGATGTATTTACAAGATACTGTTCAGAATCCAAGTTCTTTCATCACTAGCTATGATTCTAACGAAAATAAGCATTTTCTCCTCACCTCAATTTTCTCAGCTATGAAATCCAGATTATGGGTCTGACTGTGTAGGACAGTTTTAGGAACTGTTTGATCTAAAATTGTTTCCTCCCTTGTACTTCCTACCCCATCCCAAACCTCCTCTTGCCTTCTCTTACCCCTTTCTACCACTGTTCAATAGGGGAATAAAGAATCAACAATAAAAGGCAAGGAAGCTCTGTCTGGCTTGAGTTTAGCTTCTGATGGTGATAAATATAGATACAAATAAATAAAGATGATAGCTCTGATAATGAAACATTCCATGACGGAAATGAAATACTGGTACAATCAGAGAGAAATTGAGGAGACCACATTTACGTAAGGTCATAAGAAAAAAATCTCCTTTGAGGAGGTAACAATGAGTTATGGGAGTATAAGAACAGAAAAGCATTCTAGTAAAGGGCTTGGCAAATGGAAGTGGGTACATCCACAACAGAACAGCCAGTGTTGTTGGAACAGGGAAGCAGGGCATCAGAGATGCAGGATAAACTTACAGTGACTCAGGCCATTCCGCTTGAACCCTGGAAGCTAAGCTAGGGGTCAAACACTGTGAAAGAGTTGTTGCACAGATACTTTTACTGTATGTTTGTTTTGTTTTACATAAAGAATGATGATAAACTCTGATTTCCATATTAATCATTCCAGCTCTAAGACAATTCCTAACAGTATGGTAATTTTAAAAGTGCTTTGGAAAGATGTAACCTTCCACAATTATATCACAAAGGTATTATATGCCACCTGTTATCGGAATAGGTAAGATGTTCCCTGTATGCCTGCATCTGAGAATCTTCTTGGGAAAGGTTAGACATATGTGTTTCAGCTGCAACTGCTCTATTATTAATGAGCTGAAGAAAGAAAACACTTCAGTGAGTAGAAGAGTGATGCCAAGACTCAGAGTTTCCTATCTGTCTACAGCCCCCACTTACAAGCCCTAGCTGGGCATCCGTGCAGACTAGGCTAAGCCATCCTCATCAAGCACAGAGACCTGACGCCACCAGCCGAGCCACTTTCCACACTTCTTATCTGGCAGTCTAATCTCCCACAGTTCTTACTAACGATTCGTTCTGAAATAGGAGAGCAGTTAATGCTTTAAGGTAAAGAAGCCATCCTTAACTGAGTGGATGTTACTATGTGACAGGAGGACACCATGGCTCCATCCCAAACCTCACATAACGATTACTACCCAAACTGGAGCCGTTAGGACTCTGAACACTGGAAGTTTCCATCTCTCACATTTTAATATATACATCATGTCAATCACTAGCTAGCTCTATTTTAACATGTTGATATTGTATGCCAATCTTATTTGTATTATAACATAAACATTTAATGTAAATATGAAATTACACTAAGGAGAAAACAAAAGGAAACAACAATGAAAGTTGTTGGATTTTGAGAGAATTTGCTAAGTATTTGTTAAACTAAAAACTGATTTCTAACTAGCATGAAGTGCACTGTGTATTCATCACTATGTTCAAAACTTCTTGAAGAAATGACTCTCTCTTTACTCTGCAAGCAAACAGATATAAAAATATATCTTTTAATATGTCCATTGATGTTTGTTGTGTTAAAAACTAGAAAATTTAATCCCAGCACACAGGAGGCAGAGGTAAGCAGATCTCTGGGAGATTAGGTCATCCTGATCTACACAATGAGCTACAAGCCAGCCAGGAATATATAGTGAGACCCTGTATAAAAGAAAATGTTAAAAAAAACTAAAAATGAACAGATAGTCATACTGTGAAAGATACAGAAATGGCTCATAGTTTCAAAAGCAGGAAAATTTTAAAAAATACTATAGCTCCAACACCACCCACTTTAAGCCTTTTTTCATTTTTCTCACCAATATTTTGTTCTATGCATATTTTATCTACTTGGAATCATACTATATACACTTTGTTACCTAGTTATTTTTTTAAATCCTCCTTATAATCTCACAGTATCATGTTGTTTTTACAGCTGAATAATTTCCCATCATATATTCATAACCACTTTTCCTAGTTATGAACTGCTGGAATGAAGGGAAAGTGCTTTATTTAGGCAACTTCTATTTAAACCACTTAAAGAGCCTAGCATTATGGGCAGTGAAATGAGATATTATAAGAGAAAGACTTTCTGAAACCCTGACTCCCCTTCATCCAATATGAGACAGGCGTGATGAGAGCAATCATGGAGACACGTATTTGGTACTCAAAACTCAGCTAAGGTTTTCTATATCTGATTTCTTGACCAAAATAAAAATCCTACAAAATGGGGCCATTCCCCTTTAATAGACGGAGAAACTAAGACCCATAGAAAACAAACCAAAATTTACCTAAATCCCACAGCTCACTAAAAAGCAGAGGTGAGATTTAAGCATAGATTATAACATCATTCCAAAGGTGCTCAGGACCAAAGCGGGAGGAGTCTTTGCTAGAGAGAGGCCTGGGTAAGTTCTATGTAACTCAGCTATACTCTAGCAGGATCAGAAAATGTTCACACATGGCAACAGGCAACATGGAACAGCTCACCAAGCAGTCTACTTCTTCACTTAAGATGATCAAGAAAGCAGAAGCACAGTAAGTAATGATGCTGGCTAATGTGCGAAAATAGCTTATATGCAATTAATAGGTAACACCCTCTCTTCAAACCAGAAAAAAGCCTTTTGGGTCTTCACTTTACCAAGGCATACTTTGGATTCTGATGACTTCAGGGACCAACTGGTCATTCTGAAGTCTGTGGTGATTTCACTGAAATGTCCCTCAAAGGCTCAAGTATCTGAACACTTGGTCCCCAGTTGATTTGGGGCAGGGATTATGGACCATTGAGGGGTGGAGCTTCATTGCAGGAGCCTTGTGAGTTTATAGCGTTGGTTGCCCTGCTTTCAATTTGTTCTCCCAGCTTCCTGCCACAAAATGTGATCGCTCAGCTTTCTGCTGTGACTTCCATGTTTCCCCCACCATTACGGACTCTCCCGTGGGGACATAAGCAAAAACATACTCTTTCTTCCTTAAGTGGTATTTTATCATAGCAACAAAATGTAAATAACATTGTTACAGAGACTCTTAAAAGGTTTAGGTAAACGATAGGTTCAAAAAGGCAAGCACTTAACTTTCAACGTTCTAGAAATTTGAAAAACATTGTTACTGATTCTACATGCCCCAGAAGGGCTGTAATTGAATCTGTTTTGCAGATGAGGTAGCAATCTGTAGTACTAATTCGTAGCTAATATGCTATAGAAAGTTTCTGCTTTATGTTAGTAGTCCAATGCCTAGTCAAATCCTAAGGTAATTTTTCCTCTACTTCAGGTACCTTTCTTTTCCTTCAACTAGAGCACAGGTGTGAATGGCAGAGGATGGCTCTTAAACCCAGAGTAAAAAAGCCAGAGCAACTTCCAGTCTACCCTTCCCACTGCTCCATATTTTAAAGACAAAGCACATGGGAGCACAGGCTAGGAGACCCGACCAAAGGCACACAGCCTAGTGATACAGTACACAATGGAGCTTGGCTGTTACATCCGGGCCTTGCATCTCACTCCACTCTTCCCACACTGTCTCACCAAACCGTGCTCTTTCACCATGATGTCTAGATTCGTGAAAAACATCCAGAAAGACTGGAATGAAACGGGGTCATTTCCTTAGCAGTTACGTCACCGTTTGTGCCAATACTCAACATGTTCAACCACTATTCAGATCTTCTTGAGCCTTCGCTCTGGCCCAATATTATTAAGTGGGTAAAGATTTTGTTTTGCTTTTGAGAAAGGAGATGAGTGAAAAACAAAAAGGTTTTTATCCTACAAGCTTTTACCTATTCCCCAGAAGGCCATTGCTTTGAAGCCATACACATTGACCGCCTAATGCTGTACTGTTACTCAAAATTGGCGGCTACTGTCTTCTTAATGACAGTGGTAATTGGGTGTATGTAACTGGAAGTCATTACAATAAATAGATTGATTTTAGTTCCAGGCCTGAACATCACCGTCTGCAGTGAGGCTTATAAACAGTGCACCGCGGGGGCAGGGACTATTCCGCACCACCTAAGTGAATCATTCAGCATGAGTGGTGGAGAACAGCCAGTTTCCTTTCTGTCCGTTGGTCTGGGCACCATCTCAATATTGTGACGGCCCTTTCTAGGCCTTGAGTTTCTTTTACAAGCTCGTATGTAACTTCACTGTTCAGCAAGTATCATTTTTTAAAAAATACTTGATATGCAGGTATGTTAAATATTGCTAATACAGATACAATTCAAAACTGGTATTAACTGGGGCTTCTTGTGTGCTCTGCATTAAGCACTGTGTTTTAAAGGCTTTGTGACTGATTTATTTATTTATTTATTTATTTATTACATGTGCAAATGTATCCCCTTAGTGCATATGTGTGTTTGTGTGTGTGGAGGCCAGAGATTGATACCAGATGTTTTTCTCAATTGCTCTCTACCTTATTTTTTGAGACAGTATCACTTATTGAGCCTGGAGCTCACCTATTGATCTAGGCTGGCTGGACAGCGACTTCTGGGGAACAGCCTGGTTTCAGTCTCCCCAGGACTGGAATTAGAGGTGCACTGCCACACCTGGCTTTTTACACAGGTGTCGTGGTTCAAACTTGTGTCATTATACCAGTAAGATGAAAATTTTCCCAGCTGAGACATCTCAGTACTCCCAACCCTGTCTACATTTTAAATTTGATTTATTTATTTAGTTAGTTTTGAGTCAGGATCTCACTGTCAATCCCTGATGACCTGGGATTGGCTCTGTAGATCAGGCTGACCTTGTGTTGAGGTTAAAGGCCTGTGCAAGACCATCTGGATAGACCCTTTATACTTTCTTTGAAACAGATTTTGACTAAGTTGATATGCCTGACCTTGAACTTACTCTATAACCCAGGCAGACTTTGGACACGTGGTCCTCCTGCCTTAGCCTATGAGATTATGGGCCTGTGCCCATGGCTAATGAATGACAAAATCTAACCTGGTTTAAGTTTTCTCTATGTGCTTGCCATTGTTTGACATGGATTATCAAATCCTTAGCCCTAGGAGGTGGATGTCATTATGCCCATTCAGCAGATAAGGAAATGGAAGCTGGAGACCCAGGAGCCGCAATGATTGTCAATGCTGAAGGGAGTCTTCAGCTCAGGCCACCCCACTGCTGCCCACCCTTTCCCTAACTGTCGTGCTGGGAGTTGAGAGATAGCTCTGTGACAACAAGCCAGTGGGAAGTGGCTGGATGCTCAGATGTACAGACAAAATTCCATCACTGTTTCTAAGTGAGCCCATCTAAATACCAGGGTACTCATGTATGAAAGTCTCAAAAACTTAAATTGAAAAAATCATGAAACATGGAAAGATCGAGCTGATGAAACTGCAAACTTTTTTGCCACTACCATTAAAAAATGATGATAGAGCCCGGCGGTGGTGGTGCACGCCTTTAATCCCAGCACTCGGGAGGCAGAGCCAGGCAGATCTCTGTGAGTTCGAGGCCAGCCTGGTCTCCAAAGCGAGTTCCAGGAAAGGCGCAAAGCTACACAGAGAAACCCTGTCTCGAAAAACAAAAACAAAACAAAACAAAAAAAAAAATGATGATAGAATTTAGAGAAGGTCCAGATAATGGAAAGATAAACTATAATAGCAGGTTGGAAGAATCAATATTATTAACATGTCAATTACCTCCAATTGATCCCTAGTTTCAATATAATTCTAATCAACATTCTAATAGGAATTTTAAATTGACCAGCAATATAAGATTTATGTGCAAGCTTAAAGAATGAATATTGTCAAAATAATTCTTAAAAAGAACAAAGTTGGGGGATTTAGGTTATTCTAATTTTAGGAATTACTACAAAACAATAGTTATCAAGATAACAGCATGCTGCTATATAGCGTCAAATGCATCAATGGAACACAGTAGAAGATCCAAACAGATCTGTGTATAGACTGTTGATTGATTGTCCTTGCAAAATGTAATGCTAATTTAAGGGAAATAGTCTTTTCAAGTGATTGCAGAACACTTAGATGCCCACATGAAAAAGGAAAAAAGGAGAGAGAAAACACTATACTATATCAATTCAAAATGAAAAATGGACCTAAACTAAAAATCTAAAACTACAAAACTTCTAAAAAATGAAAAAGAACAAATACTCTTGGGTCAGGGAATATACTACTATAGGATAAAAAAATCATGAATCAGAAAAGAAAAATCTGATAATACCAAAATCACGAACTTCAGATCTTCAAAAGAAACTGTTAAACACAAGAAAAGACAAACCACAAACTGAGAAAAAGATATTTGCAAACATGTATCTGTTAAAAAGATATGTGTGCAGAATTCATAAGACCCTCTAGAACTCGACAGTAAGAGCACTGCTTTTAAATGAGGAAGAGGATTTTTCCGAGTTTCGTTTCTGTTGCTGTGATCCACTTGCTCTGTGGAAGAGCAACGCAGAGGAGGATGGGACTTCACAATTCCAGCTTACAGTCCATCACTGCAGAGAAATCAAGGTAGGAATCTGAACTATCTGCTTACACCACAAACATAGCCAAGAGAAGAGGGAAACGAATGCATGCACACCTACGCATACTCAGTTTCCTTGCTATACATTCACAGTACAGGATCCTCTGCCCAGGGCATGGTGCTGCCCACCGTGGGCTAGAGAGAGCCCTTTCCAGGTAGTTCAACTGGTCTGGACCTCACAGACGGCTAAGCTTGTCCCTACTTCTTCAGGCAGCCCAGCTAGTGTGAGCCTTTTCCAGGCAGCTCCATTTGTCTGAGATTGACTCTCAGAGGACTTTACTGCTTAGGTCATGCTTGGTGAGAGGGATGTCTAGGGGATCTGCTCAGTTTCAGGGAGCCTCTTAAGCTATGTTGAGTTTTTTTTTTTTGTTGTTGTTGTTGTTTTTTGTTTTTTTGGTTTTTTACTTCTTGTCTTGAAACTTCTCTATAGGATAGGATATTTCATCTCTTTAGAACATCTGTGTCTTATTGCCTCTCCCTCCAAGATGGAAGGTTTTAACTTCAGTAGAAATGGCTACACAATAGCTCAAGCTCTTTTATAATGCTGCTAACTTGTGCTTTCTCATTCACTGTTCAATGATTGTTCCCAGAGGGTACTCACCTTTGGCTTGCCCTGGCCTGGTCCTGAGACCTTAGAGCCAGGAGCATGGGAGGAAACAGCCTGTCCTGGTGAAGTTGTATCAGTTTTTCAGGCAACAGCATCAGGGAATGCAGGGACATTTCTGCAGGCCTTCCTTATAGTTATGGCCCAGGAGATTACCATACCTCATTGTTTTAGTCCAATAAGACCCAGGGTAGAGCGGCCCCTGGTGAGCCATTCTCTTTGGCTGGTTCCTCTTGCTCTATCTTCCAGTTCGGCAGGGACAGATCTATCTCATCTCTTGCCATTTTTCTCTGTTTTTCATCTGTGTTGCAGAGAGTGCCACTTTTCTTCAGTGGACATTGGTGTTCGGCAAACCTCATTTGAATGCCATCACTGCCACTTACTGGGTATAAGTTGAGATGACTTCATTCCCCTTGTTTGAGTCTGATTTTCCTAACTGGGCAGGAAGTTTTCTTCACAGGGTGCTATATGCATGCGGTAAGCATGCATGTGACTGGGACTCTATTTTGCCTCACAATTAGCAGCTAGAACCCATTGCAGAGAGAGAATAAGTCATTTCTAAGAATTGCCATCAACAATGGATGCCAATGCCGGGCGGTGGTGGCGCACGCCTTTAATCCCAGCACTTGGGAGGCAGAGCCAGGCGGATCTCTGTGAGTTCGAGGCCAGCCTGGGCTACCAAGTGAGTTCCAGGAGAGGCTCCAAAGCTACACAGAGAAACCCTGTCTCGAAAAACCAAAAAATAAAATAAAATAAAATAAATAAATAAATAAAAAACAATGGATGCCAAGTTTCTCCTTGGGACTTTCAAAAAGGTGAAAGAACTAGCCTTGTTTTCTCCCCCCTCCCCTTCTGAACCATCAGCATCTTCCCCCCTTTTCACCTAGAACAACACAACAATAACAACAAAACCATGACAAATCCAAACAAAATTTTGGAGCTCTGAGAAGATCTTGAAGGCTTTGGGAGGATCCAGAACTCATTGTAAAGACTTATCCTGCACCTGCCCAAATCGCCCCTTCTCCCCGCAAAAGCAACATAGAAGATCCCTAACAGTGATGGAAGGGGACCAGGAATTCCCTGTGTGGACACCTATTCAAACATCAGACTGGCCAAGCTGCTTCGTGGGCCATGTGAGAAGAGGGGGGAAATGTATTAGGGAGAGAGGGAAGTGGCCCCAGTCAGCCTGTCTCAGTTAGTTCAAGATGGTGTAACACACTACCTCAGACTGAGTGGTTTCAACAGAAGGAATGTATTTCTCAAGTTCTGGGGACTAAAAGTCCTGGATTGGGACAGCATGGATGTATTCTGGTATAGACCCTTGTGGTGGTTGGAATGAGAAACATTCCCCATAAGCTCAAATATTTGAATACTTGGTCCCCAGTTGGCAGCATTATTGGGGCAGCGGGGAGGGTCGGGGGTTTATGGAACCTTTAGGAAGTAGAGCCTTGCTGGAGGAAGTACATCATTAGCCCCAGGTGGGGGTGCTTTCAGAGTCTATAGCCTCCTCCCACTTCCGGTATGTTCTTTACTTCTCGTTTGGGGTTGAAGATGTGATCTCTCAGCTTCCAGCTACAGCTGCCTGTAGCTGGCGAGCTTCACTCCAGGTCCCATCAAGCCCCCGCAGTCCCACAACCCACATATAAAATAATCACTCAGACGCTTATATTACTTATAAACTGTATGGCCGTGGCAGGTTTCTTGTTATCTACTTCTTCTATCTTAAGTTAACCCATTTTTATTAATCTATAAGTTGCCACTTGGCTCGTGGCTTACTGGTACCTTACATCTCGCTTGTCATGGCGGCGGCTGGCAGGTCTCTCCACCTCAGCCTTTCACTTCCCCCAATTTTCTTCTCTTTGTCCCGCCTACACTTCCTGCCTGGCTACTGATCAATCAGTGTTTTATTTATTACCCAATCAGAGCAACACATGTAACATACAGAAACTCCTACAGCAGCTGCCTGCTGCCATGCCTCCCCCACTGTCTTAGCTAGGGTTTCTATTGCTGTGAAGAGACACCATGACCATGGCAGTTCTTACAAAGAAAAACATTTAATTGGGGCTAGCTTACAGTTCAGAGGTTTAGTTCATTACTGTCATGTTAGGAATCATGGTGGCATACAGGCAGACACAGTGCTGGAGAGGAACTGAGAGTTCTACATCAGGATTAGCAGGTAGCAGGAAATGACAGTGGGCCACTAGGCCTGGCTTGAGCTTCTGAAACCTCAAAGGCTACCCCCAGTGACACACTTCCTCCAACAAGGCCACACCTACTCCAATAAAGCCACATCTCCTAATAGTGCCACTCTCTATAGGCCTATGGGAGCCTTTTTTATTCAGACCACCATACCCACCATTATGAGCTCTTCCATTAGAACCATAACCCAAAATAAACTCTTCCATAAGTTGTTTTGGGTCATGGTATTTTATCACAGAAATAGAAAAGTAACAAATACAAACCTCTTCCCAGTTTGTAGATGCTTATCTTCCTAGAGTGTCTTTACTTGACAGAGAGCAGAGGAGGGAGCAAGATCTTTCAGGGATCTTCTCAACAAGGCACTAAGCCCATCCTGTGGGTTCTACTCTCATGACATATTTACTTCCCAAAGCCCTGTTTCCAAACTCTATCACAGTGGGGATTAGAGTTTTAACATATGAACTTGGGGGCAGCAAATTCAGTCCATAGTCCAGCTCTTACTAGAGTGGTTTGACAAAGCAGAGATAAACTGTTTTGGGTGGCGGTCAAAGGCCACCGAAGTCCAGTAGGCCTGAGCTATGTTAGATGCTAACTTTTGAGTTTTCTTGCCAGCTAAGATGTTCTAATAGTAAGACTCATTGATGTGTCCTGCCAGTATGTGTTTGACAGGTCAAGCATTACTGAATCTTCCACACTGGAACCTCTAAACCCCACATCTAGCAGCTATCATAATATGGAGATATGCCTCAGAGGAGCCACAGACAGATAGTGAGGTCAGCTGCAGGCGACCAGGACCAACCAAGTTGAAGGGCTAGTAGGAAAGTAAAAATGTGTCACTTGCACCCCCTTTTCTGATGCTCCTCCTTACAGATGACCATAGGCGAGACAGGTGGGAGTGGACCAGATCCAGTGTCTGGCTTCTTCCTCTTAATCTATTTCTCAGCCAAAATCCTGACATAATAGAAGAGGAGCATACATGAACCCTGGCATAAGGGTGGCACTGTACACGGGTGAATTTATAAGCCTAGAAGACAAGTTAAAAGTCATGGGTCAGTCTAGGATAGCATCAAAGAATAAGAAAAGGAGATTTCTATAAGCATACTCCAAACAGGGATTAGGGGGAATTTCAGGTTTACACACTGCTGAGTTTGGATTATGTGTCTATAAAGCAACTGGTACCCCACATACTCTTACGTTTCTCATATGGATGTGAATTCACACACAGGCATGTGCATTTTAAGTATGCGATGCATACAACTCAGAATAAAGAAAATAATCTTAAAAATTGCATTATGACTTTTCTGAGGCTTTGTAAAATACTATTTATCCACCTAGAGAGAAGGTACTGATAGACTGAAGGAAGCAATCCATCCATGTGCAATCTGGTGAACCCGTGAGTTGTCTGGGATTGCTAACAGATGCGTGCAAGACTCACAGGCAATTCCACCACCAGGAAGTCCCACTCCAGTCAAATGCTTATCCCTTTGTTTTCATTCTTTTGTTTATTTTCTTTTGAACATGTCTCACTATGTCACCCTGGCTGACCCAGAACTATGTAGACCAGGCTGACCACAAATTCATAAAGATCCAACTGCCTCAGCCTCCCAAGTGCTGGGATTAAATGCCTGTACTTCCAAGCCTGGCCTATCTTTTACCTCTTATATAGAGGTGATAGGTGTCTAATGAACTGCCTGAGTCTCCTAACCCTCACCTTCCCTCCAGGAGGGAATGTTGATAGGTGGGCTCTCCTGAGAGCCTTCTGCAGGTGATCACAGTTTCTCTGCTTCAGTATTCTGATGGTTACATGTAACTCACATATGGACACATCTCTACTACAGTGCAAGTAACTGTAAAAAGAAACACAACCTTTGTTTCATATTTGCATTTTTTATACTTATCCACAATCTGCATTTGTTATACTTATGCACAATCAAAAAACAAACAAAAAAACCAGATGGGGTGTTTTATGTACAAGTCCTTGCACAGTGCAGCTTACTTGGGCATAAACTGTCAGGTAGTTGATAGTCTGTAAGAGGAATTCAAATGAAGAAATTTCTCAGAGCAGTATGCTATAAGGTGTCCTGTACCAAGGAAACCCGCTCAGGTTTTGAATCCTCACTATGCCCCAGGCCCTAGAAGAGAGCTTGCCATGCATTATTATTTCCCACAGCAGCTCTTTGGGTAGATATCATGGCCATTTACACAGCGATCCTCCCCTCCTCCTCTTGCAATTTCTTGTTCTATTTTCACTAGCTACCATTATTTGAGCTCCTACCACGTAGTACACTTGACACATCCATTATGGAAATGTACAAGGATATGACTATTTCATTGGGATGAAGTGAAGAGCGTATGCAGGTATAGATTTTATAATCAGACTGACTGGAGTTCAAATTCTGGGTCTGCCACTTGCCATGTGAACTGGGACAGGTTATTTAACCTCTCCGACCCACAGTTTTCTTATGATAACATCTACCTTCCTGAGTATGATGAGAAATCAATGAGACAGGCTATGTAAAGCACCCAGCCCAGTGCCCAGCAGGCAATTTCTTTCCAGCAGACACCAGCTCCCCACCTCCTGCATATGTGTCCATGAGAGTCGGACTCCCACTTCTCACTTTCCCCTCCCCGCTGAATGTCCAGAGATGCTCAGACATCACCCTGCTAGGAAGGCACCTTTCCAGACACACCAATCAATCACTCCAGGCTTGACTACTCTCTCAATCTCCACACACACTCACTTCTTAATCAGCTTCCTCTTGTCAGGATTGGCCTTTATTGCCTCCACATGCTTCTCACTCTCCTCTGAAAGGGAATTTATGCTCCCTTCCAGCATTCATCTCCCAGCTACTTCTGCTAACAGTTACTGGGGTAAAGACTTAATTTTTTAAAGCAATGTCTACTTTTCCTTGACAGCAAATTATGCCGGGCAGGTCTCCGAGGTTCCAATAACCCTTCCTTTGAGGGAGAACTGGATGTAGTGGTGGAGAGTGGATTACTCATCTCTGCCTTTGCTTCAGACTTCCCCACTAGTCTCTCCTTGGCATTCCCTTGTCAAGTTGCCTTTGTCTGTTACAATCCCTGTAATCTCACCAAGCTTTTTAGATAACTTGCACAATGTGTAGGTTCCCATTACGTTCAATGACTTTCCTTTGATTTTTCCTCCTCCTTCTCAGATGTATATACTTATTTGTATGCCAGCCATGTTCATTGCTACATCATAGGAAGGTACTATGCATATCTCTGTACCCCTGTATCTCTGAGGAATGTTTCCACTTGTTGTTTTCATGTGATTTTTTAAAATCTTTGACAGTTTAATACATACATACGATGTATTATGATAATATCTCCCTCACCACCCTCTGTTATCCTACTTTCTTTCCTTCCTTCCCATTTAGTCCACCAGTGGCTACAACCTTAAAGGAAATCACACCCTCTCCTGCAGCAAGCAAGGAAGGGATTGGGCCTTGTAGGTACCTACTCTACTGTCGTAGGGTCCAGGCTTGCTGTGGGATGTCGTTCTGTATGCTGTGAATATGTGTTGCTCCTATTGGTTAATAAATAAAGCTGCATTGGCCTATGGCAGGGTAGGATAGAGAAGAAAGGTAGAGAAGAGAGGCAGAGTGAGGGGCAGACGCTCCAAGCCACTGTCAGAAGAAGCAAGATGTAAGAGAACAGGTAATGCCACACAGCCACGTGGCAAAACAAATTAATAGGAATGGATTGAGTTAAATTGTAAGAGTTAGCTAGCAAGAAACCTGAGTCATAGACTAAACAGTTTGTAATTAATATTAAACCTCTGAGTGATTATTTTATAAGCTGCTGCGGGCTGGGTAGGACACAGGAAAACTTCCCTCTATACAGGCTTGTGCTGGTATCCATTGCTGGTGTGTGTTCATGACTGCAAAAGCCTGTTGTATCTGGGTAGCAGCCTTCCATGGTACCCCTCACCACCCTCCAGCTTTTCTTCCTTGCTATCTCCTCTCCCTTGATATCCCTGGACCTTTCAGGGCAAAGTGAGGGGTGAGGATTGAAATACACATTATTTCTTTATATTCCTTTTCTACTGGACAGATCCTTTTTCCCTCTCTGCCAAGTCCTTCGAGATCCTCTACCCTCTTCTACCGACCCATCTTTAAGTACTTAAAAAAAAAATACAAAATCACTCCAAACCAAAAAAACAAAACACCCTCCCCCCAAACCCCACCAAACCATAACCAAATAAACACATTCACACACACACACACACACACACACACACACACACACACACACACACACACACACACAAAACAACTGTGGAATCTTTTATATGTTGGTCAACTACTCCTGAACATGAGGCCTGTCCTTGAGTAGTTGGTGTATCCAGTGTCACTCTATTGGAGAAATGTGATTTTGCCTCTCCAAGCAGGTATAAATGACAGGTCAGTTGTTAACTTCTACCCTAGTGGCTAGGTTTTCATTCATGTATTCATTTGTTTTTTAAAAACATAACAAAAATATAATAAGATCAAACAAAAATTATAACATTGAAGTTGGACAGGACAAACTGATAGAAAAAAAAAGAGCCCAAGAGAAGGCACAAGAATCAGAGACCCACTTGTTCACACACTCAGGAGTCTCATAAATGTGGTGATATTGTGTTCCCCAGTATATTGAACACCCTAACAAACTTATCTGGAGTTAGAGAACAGAACAGCCACTAGATATAGAGGCCAGAAAATGATGGCACACACACCTTTAATCCTAGCATTTCGAAGGCAGAAATCCATCTGGTTCTGAGTTCAAAGCCACACTGGAAACAGTCAGGCATGGTGACACATGCCTTTAATCCCAGGAAGTGATAGCAGAAAGGCATATAAGGCATGAGGACCAGGAACTAGAGCCTGGTTAAGCTTTTAGGCTTTTAGCAGCAGTTCAGCTGAGATCCATTTGCATGAGGACTCAGAGGCTTCCAGTTTGAGGAAACAGGATTGGCTGAGAAGTTGTCTAGGTGAGGTCAGCTGTGGTTTGTGTCTATCTCTCTGATCTTCCAGTATTCACCCCAATACCTGGCCCTGGGTTTGTTCTTATTAATAAGACCTTTTAAGATTCATCTTACACATAAAGATACTAAACTTGAAGGCATAATTTATATGTGGGGGACCTGGTGCAGGCCCTGTGCATGTTGCTTCAATTTCTGTGAGTTCATATGGGCTTTGATCATGTTGGTTTCGAGGTGTCCTCCATCCCTTCAGGCCCTTACACTCTTCTCTTCTCATGGGGTTCTCTGAGCTCTGAGGGGAGGGATTTGATGGAGACACCCTGTCTAAGGCTGAGGGTTCCAAAGTCTCTCACTCTCCTATTGGGCAGACTCTTAAACCCCCATTTGTTAAAGGTTTTGTTGTTATTGTTAATTCTGAAACAGTAAAAGTAAAATTAGGATGCCCCACTCCACGAGCTGCTGAAGAACAAGCAGCCATTAGTCAATTCCATCACATCAGACTTCGGTGCTTCCGCCCCAGCTAAAACACTGTTATTTTTGCGAGTGGCCCTGGACAGGCTGGGCTAAGTCAAAACTCCTCTCTCTGCGCTCATGAAATTCATTTATTCTTGTGCTATAACTCTTCTCATATCATGCTGAAATTTTATTTTATGGATTTGCCTCCTCCCACAAATCAATACTTGTCTAGACAGCAAGGTTTCTTATACTTACAGACTTTTGGTGCCCAGCACAATGCCTTGAATATAACAGGTGCTCAATAACCTTAGTTTGGTCCTTTGTTTTTCAGAGATAGAATCTTATTATGTAGTCCAGGCTGGGCTTGAACTCAAGATCCTCCTGCCTCAACCTCTTGAGTACTGGAAAAACAGAAAATGTGCCACCACACCAGGCTTTTGATAAATATTTCTAAGCAGTTTATTTATAGAAAAATATCACGTTGCCAAAGTGGCCAGAATTCTAGATCTGAGACTCACTGGCTTAACCATTTACCTCATGAGTTTCAGTTCCATCATGCATGCAATGAGTATCTATCACACTGTTAAATAGGATTTAAGGGTCATAAATCTAACCTGCTCACTAAGAAAATGAAGAGACTGAATTTCCAAGAGATCCTTTACCTAAAGGCAACCTTTAGGCACACAATGTGAACTGAGTGGTATTTAATTTAAATTTGCTGATGGATTAAACAATTTAAATATTCCAAACAGAACATCCAGAATAGAATGATAATATGTAGACAGAGTTACATATATCATCTCAAGTTCATAATGAAAATAATCTTCCCATATGGGATCTTGAAGATAGGTGGAGAACTTTCTCCATGACCTTGTAAATTGTTCCCTTGACTTGAATATCTGAAAATAAGAGACTAGAAATGGGTGCTGCTCCAAGTGAATGTCTGGGGATAAATGAGATTATTTCTTCACGAGGCACTGGTTTCCTGAGTGGAAGAACCATAAGAGCACTGATCCTGAAGATAGTAGATCAGGGTGAACACAGAGAAAACAGGTTGTAGAAGACATGAATGGCCAGTCTGGTAGGTACCACAAGCCATGATTTGCTCCACTCTCACCCTTCTGCTGGTACTTGGAAACTTGGAAACGTGGAAACTTCAAGGGAGTCCGAGTTCAATGCCTTTTAGCTAACGTCAGTTGAGGTTACCAAGAGGCAGTGCATGCAAACCAAAATCAGGGAAGCATGGTGCCTACTAATTCCCAGCATAACTTGAACAGAATTTCCTAGACTTCAAAGTTTCATTTTTTCTATAAAATATGCATAGGAAAGCCATATTCTCATGAGGATTAAATGAGATAATAATTACTAGTTGGCTTTTAGGAAAAAAGGCTCAAGAAAACGTCATGACCAGCTGTCCACTTTCAAATCCATAGTGTTTACCTAATACACAGGTCTTAGCATACAACTTATGGTCTTGATTAGCTTGGGATGCCCTAATGATATTAGGAGACATCTTCAATTTTGGGTGCTAGACCAGAGTCCTTAGATATTTCTCTGTGGTGGTGAGTTTCCTAACTCTGGTCTAGAAGACCCCTATGACTAGATTCCAAATGCAGATGTGATTCATCAGACTGGCTGAATCCTCTACCCTCCTGCCCACAAGACCTAGAATTTAGGCTGCCGGCTATGTTTGTCACAATTCAACATTTTGTCAACAACGGAGAAAGCAGAGTCATCAGGCAGAGCTCCACTGTAGCAGAGTAAAGTCCTAAGCCTGGGACATGGGACATGAGACCCAGCACAGGCTTCTTTCTGACTGCCTCTCTACACGAGTGGCTCACCTTCTGTGTCACTGTGTTGCATACTTGATGTCTTCTTCTGATAGCCTGTTTCCTTCCAGACCTTTCTACTAGAGAATGCACTTTGCCTTCTTCTTCTGATAGCCTGTGTCCTTCCAGACCTTTCTACTAGAGAATGCACTTTGCCTACTTCTTCTGATAGCCTGTGTCCTTCTAGATGTTTCTACTAGAGGATGCACTTTGCTTTCTTCTTGGGACACTGTGTTTCCAGCACACTGTGTTTACTCTATACACTTCCTCTTCAATGTTGGTCTAGACCCTGCTGGGCCCTTCTGGCCCTACTCCTCTGCTGTAAGTATGACTACACTTCTTGTAGAATACTATACTGGTTGATCATGCTAGTTACTATGTGTGTCATTCCCCATTGCCTCCTTAGATTGGAAACCTTAAATAACACTGCCCAGAGACCCTGTTTTATTTATCTCTGCATCCCTAACACACACCACAGTGTCTGGCTCCTTACACATTTTCGAAACTCTTTCCTGCTTTAAGGAACAAAATTAACTTCCATAGCATACTTCTTAGCCTGACTTTGCTTCTTCTACCTAGGAAAATTCCCAGCTATAGACATCTGATCTATGGAAAGCAGTGCTCCAGCAGGGACCACAGTCACTTGGCTTAATAATGGTCCTCATGGGAAAGTTACACTGTTTGCTAGAGCATGGAGAACAGTGTGTAACCATCCATCCATCCAATCAGCCGAGTCAACCTTAATGGTCAGCGAATGACCCACGTCATAGTCCCGACTCTGTCCTATCCATCAGAGTTATTGATTAGGGTATCAGTGTTAACATGTGCTTCAGAGAACACAAATAATGTGGAATAACATGGAAAAAAAAGTTGCTGTGGTTAAGTGGGAAATGTGCCATTTTCTATTTCAGGAGACATAGACCTCATTTACTATATCAAATTGTCTGAAAAATCTCTTTACTCTGTTTAGCCTGGTGTTTTCCAAACCTATTTGACCACTGGAACTCCTCTCCTTTGTTAAAACTATTTCCATTGCAGGGAATTAGTGTTCAGGAAACACACTATGAGAAATTATGGATATAGGAATTTGAAGACAGATTTCTAGACAAAGGAGCATACAAATGTTGGTAATATTCAAAATGCTTTTAAAACTGTAAAGGACTATATATACATATATAAATTATACATATGTATATATATGGTTGTGATTAAATTTAACTCACTCTAGAATTAATGTGTGAGATAAAGTGTAATCTATTTATTTTCTATTCTAATCTGGGCTCTGTCTCAAACTCTCTTATAATGGATTGCAATTTCTAGGCAAACTAAATGTTCTATTCAGCATTAGCTCATTTCAGTTCTATAATGTAGATCCTTTATAGTGGCTCCCAGTGTATGATTAAAAAAAAAAAACCAATGTTCCATTTCCTGGATGATTTCTCTCTTTCCCTACTCCTCCATGAATACATGACACAGATGTATTCTTGGTTGTGGTGACTGTGAAGTAGCAGAGATGGCTGAACTAACTTAGTACAGCAGCCTCCATTTGCTTGAAACTCTGGGCCATGACCCTGGACTGCTTGGCTCTACTGTCTCCCCACTGTGGGTTGCAAGAGTCTAATCTGGTATGCTCCTTGGTTTGGTCTGAGCATTGTTTTCCTATACTTAGGTCTGCTGGCTGCAGGTCCGCATCAAGATTGGTCTAACAATCATCACTTACCCCACCTCTATTCTGCCATGAAGTCCCATGGACTGATTTCTAGTTTCCTTCTGCACTGCTCAACACATGATGTTGGACCCCTCTGCACATTCAGATGGGATAGCACAAAAGTCTAAAGGAATGAGAACAAGACTTGCTATAGTATTGGGTCTATTTACCCTGTCAGCTCTGCCTTTGACTTGGAAAGTTCTATAGGAACACATTGCTCACCTTGTTTCTTGCCTTTTCCTTCCAAACTACCCTCAGAGTTAGAAAGAGGCTTTTCCATGACACAGATGTGTTTGAGTGGTGGAGCGTTGGCCTTGTGTGTATATAAGACCCTAGGTCCCAGTCTAACTAACAAGCTAATTAACTATTCCCTTCTTTCTCTCAACTTAGATCCACTCCCCAGTGGGCATATGTCTTTGTAGTTCTTCTAATTTGGGCTAAGAAGAGGGCCCTGCTGGCTCAAACCTAGTGGCTGAGCAGGTGATCAAGGCAACTGGAGATTTCTGTCTACAGTTTGATTGATAAGCTTCCTACCCTGCCATATAATTCTACTCTGCAAGTCAGGAGATATTAATACTTCCCCCTTTAACTTCACATTCTTTTTTTTTTTTAGCACATTTGATTTAAGTGTGTCTTAAACAGATGGAAACTCTTGGTTCCTTAAGACAACACTACTCTAACTAGAAACCCCAAAGCATTTTCTAAATCAACATGAGAGCAAATTGGATACAGCTTACAGAAACCAGAACATGATAAAAGTGGGCGGTACTGATTCCACAGAGAAATTCAGCTTCATGTGTATGAAGAAGTGAGAGTTAACAAACTCTAGAAAAAACACAGAACACGGTGCCTTATTGGGTCAATGATATGTAATAATTCGTGTAGCTTCTGACAATTAATTAACCCCACTGGCACTTCTATTTCTCACAAGAGTTCGGAACAAACATATCTACCACAGTATCCCATAAGGTTCCCATAAAGATTAAATGTGATTAATTACATAAAAATTGTAATGAGTCACACAAATATTAGTATCACTTTCTAGCTTGGTCTCACAGGAGACTGTAATAATTACAACTGTGCACTATTATGTGCTTTGGGTGCTATAGGAGTGTAGGAAGATTTACACAGACCAGGTCATTACACTCCTGCAACATCGTTTGAGGAAAATACTGGTATTATTTTTCCTCATTTTTAAGGATGAGGAAACCCAGTCATAGGCAGGCTAAATCATTGTTTCTAAGTCACCTGGCAATGAATGACAGATCTAACATTCAAACCTTAGTGGTTGGCCTTTAGAGTCCAAGTCCTTAACCACAATGCCAGAGCAACCCCCATGCCCTCTGCAAAGAAGGAAATGGCTGAAAATGTCCTGAGACTCACAGCTAAGGACACAAAGCAGAGTCAACATCACCCAGCAAGTTAAACGCAGGGAAGCATGGGAAGGAAGTGTTGCAGTTCCCCACTGCATCCTGCCAAGGGACAGGCTGCCCAAAACACACAGATATGGGCACTTTGTTTTCTAAACTCATCCTCCCATGGAAATCTCAGAAGCCCTGAGATCCAGAGAATGGAAGTGCAAGGGCTTCACCCCTTCCACCAACATCTCGACTTAGATCCAGTTTGTCTTGTGAAAAGAAGTTGGCCATTTGTGTCGGGGTACATTACCTTCATCGGCTCTCACCTCTATCCGTGGAAAATGAGGCAACTAATTCATTTTAGCAGCTCCTCTCTTTCTGGCTAAAATGCGTCCCCTGGTGACGATGATACAGGGGGATAGAATGTGTTTCCAGGCACTAAGTCCTTCACTGTGGGTTAACATACAAAGAGCATTGCTCTGTTTCTAACTAGCTCATCCTCAAGACTGCCTGTGGAAGGAAGTAAACTATGGTTTGGTTTTGAAGCCCTACATAAGGTACCTTATTTCCTCCTGATGTATCTAGGCTTGACAGAAAGGGGAAATTCAACTTGGGGAAGGGTATTATGCACGCCCATCTG
This sequence comes from Peromyscus californicus insignis, assembly GCF_007827085.1. Classification (NCBI taxonomy): domain Eukaryota; kingdom Metazoa; phylum Chordata; class Mammalia; order Rodentia; family Cricetidae; genus Peromyscus; species Peromyscus californicus. Next base: position 47,714,781 of record NW_026294573.1, read on the forward strand.
CATTTCTGCACACAATGGAATGTTGTTTATTTCTATCAATTGGAGAAGCTCCTCTCAGAAAGAAGGTCACCAGCTGTCATGCAAGAAAATATTCCAGAGGGTGAACTGCTGCTCTGACATGCCTTAAATCCAAGTCCTGGCTCTACTACATACTAGCTGTGTGACCTTGGGCCAGTTACATAATCTCTCTGTGGATGAGTGTCCTTGGCTGGAACATGGTGACATTTTCACCAGAATCCTTTGAGTATGAGACAGGACAGGTGAGTGGAGGAAGCTTGTGCTTCTGTGAGCATCTTTGGGAGAGTAGCATGATTTCCTCAGTCCATCAATTTCCACTGTACCTGTGCTGTTCAGTGCTGCTCAATGCTGGAGAAATTGGCCACACTAGAGCCTGTTGCCCCCACCCCTGCTGTATAAATCACAGGCAATCAATTACACCATATACTCCTGCAAAGCAGGGAACTATCTGGGAATGTGACATAAGACCCAAGAAAATCCCGTTTAGGCATGACCAATGGAAAGGTTTGGGCTGCAGCAGGGAAGTTGCTGAGGCCCTGAACCCAAACTGTTCTCGTGGTCAGACTGATGACATCTGATTGTGGATAGCACAAAGGGAGTGGAAGTTTTCAGAGAAGAAACAAACAAGATGAGGGGTATCTTTTAGGACTTTAAAGTGGCCACAGGCTAGATAAGAGATTATATGTCAGTCAGCCAAGGAGAGCTCGAAGATCAGCTATACTATAGTATACTATAGAAATGAGTTTTATACCCTTGATTTTTTTTTAAATCAAAACAAAACGAGGAATAATGAAACACACCTATATAATCCCAGCTATGTGGAATGATGAAGTAGGAAGATTGTAAATTCAAGGTTAGCCTGGGTTACAGGGTGAATTCAAAGCTAGCCAGGGCAACTTAGAACCTGAATCAAAATTAAAATTAAAAACTAAGCAAAATATGCATAAGTTAATGAATATTTTTTCACATTGCAGGAAAATTACATGGAATTAAAACTGCAGAATTCTTCCATAAAATGTTATTGTCTACAATCATTCATTAGCCACAATTACTTTGGCTAAATTGGCAGAATTGGCTAGCTGCACCAAACCATGTAGTCCCTAAACTAACAGTATTTACTCTGTGGTCAGGGAATACTTTTGCAGATTCCTGGTGTAAAGAACCACTAAACAGTGGGTAAGTGCCGGATTAGGCTGCTAATATTATTTTGAAAGCTAAATAATGGCACATTTGCTATGCTATTAGCTACAATTTTACCTGTGTCATGGTTTTCCCTACAGGAGCATCCTCAGCACATTGGCAAGGTCACAGTGGGACATGAGATCTGTTTACTTAATCACTGCTTACTGCTTTCAGCATTCATCCATGAAAGAGAGTAGGGAATGGGGTAGAGGGAGGAATTCAAACCATGTGTTGGGAGACCTTTGAGGGAAAAGGCAGAGTAAAATTTCAGGGAAGTTAGAATTCCAAGGCCTAGACTCCTGGACCCTACAGGAACTCTACAGGGCTTGCAAGCCTGAGCATCCTTATGTAGAGCTTGGCTTCACATGAACTGCTCATGTTAATATTCTGCCATCACTCTTGATCTGGTAATTGTGCCACTTGGGCTCCCAAGCACTAAAATTAAATCTGGAAATTTGTCATACACCTTCCCCATGTGGTGGTAACACAGAAGGTGGGAGCTCCAACCACCAGAATGAATGACTCAGTCAGTTCATTTGTCACCACAAGGTAATTGGGATTTAAGTTACAGTCTTGGGAAGAAATACATCACATCGCATGATCACTCGCATTAATGGCAGCCTGCATCTAATGTTCACCCTAACCCAAACCTCCTTCATCAGAGCCAGTGACCAGGCTGCAGTATAATTTGCCTTTTTTTTTTCCTGACGCCTACCTGAAATATCAGACACCAGCTGAGATGAAAGTGGTGGGGGACAGTGGTTGTGACTACCCTACCTCTGAGCAGCTGGTACCTGGCTTGTCATTTAGTCCTTCACAGATAAGAAGTCATATTCACACAGCTAACATATGAATGTAAACTGAATGGGAGATCCCATATAGACTTAGAATTGTACCTCTCATTCTCTCCCTCCCCAAGAAACAGCATTCTCCACCTTCCACACATTTGCAGATGCAAATGCAGCCATTTTTCACAGCTGATTTTATAAAAACAACATCATACTGAGCCATAAACAGTGAGGACAGAAAAGAGAGCCATACTTGTTCCTTTCTCAGGCATAGAGCTGCTGAGGGAAGACAGCTTTATGAAGAACATGACTGTGGTAGTGGTGCCTGTGGGATTGCAGAAAGGTGAGAAGACACTAGGAAATCTCTGAGGCCTCCTCTCTTCCAGTCCCTTTCTCTTCAAGAAGGAATTTTGTGGAATGTTGTTTAACGTCATGAGAAAGTTGGAACAAACTTTTTACATCCTTTTTAGAGAAGGAAATGAGACATGTCAGCTGTGGGATAAAGTCAACACTTTCTTCGCCTATTACCAAAGGCCTTGTGATAAACAAGACAAAGCAACCATAACACCCAGGGTGGGAAGGTCCTCTTTCTCCTCAGAATGGGAATCTAAAGAATATTCTAGAGTATTTCATCCTAGTCACAGGGAGAGACCATTATGATGTCCATGTTTCAGCCTCGGATCAAGATTTAAGCTTATATCTCAAATTCACCTTGAACATGCTGAGAAACTGGATTCCACTTGAAAGGGAGCCTCAAGGGAGAAAGAGCCAAAGACCACATCTATATATCTGATGCCAGCTGTGTCTGTCACTCCCTAAGGAGGAACTGCTGATTCAGAGGACATCTTTCTCTACTTGAGTCTCATAAAGGGACAGTGGCCAGGAAGGAAGGTAACTGCCACTTACGTTATTACTTACTTTGATGTCATTTTTTTTTCAGGGAAGACCAGAACGAAGATGTTCCTATGGCTAAGATTTGAACTATTAGACAGTCTCTTGTCATACTGGGCTATCTGGAGGCAGATGCAGAGATGCATGACAAGCGAGAGATCAGACCCTGAGAAGGAAGTGGGGATAGCAATAGAGAAAGTGAGAAAACTGTGAGGAATCTCCCACAGCCTCTGCATCTTGTGGGAACTCTGGGATAAACAGCACTCACCTAGGTCATCTGTGACAGGCCTCAGTTGCATGCCTAGCTCAGCCTCCTTCCTCACTTCACCCAGTCACTAGAGAGGGGAATCCTAGAGGAGCATGACCCACCACAGGTGGGTCATGGAGGTACCTCAACTGATATCTGAACATGATGGCCTAAGTGAGTAATTCAGGAGGGTCTAGAGAAGGTGGCACTACTCTTCATAAACTACAGTGGATCCTTCCCATGATCCCCAGGGGCGACCATAGTGACTGCTGCCTGTTGCCATGGGTGGCTGTGATCGTGGGAGGGGCTAACTGCCTGGAGCTCTGGTCTTTAGAGAAATGAATCCAGTGCTTCTCAGCCAAAGTCTGGAAGAGAGAACTAAAGCCTTGCCCTTCTGATCACTCCCTCTCCTTGCCCCTGCTGGTACCTGCCTTGGGGGAACACAGACACCAGCCAGGCGAAGCAGCATGAGGTGATGTGGTCTCAATGGCAGGAAGCAGAAGAGCGCACTGCTCTGATGCCAGATGCAGAGCCCCAACTATTGCTGGGTGGTCTGTGAAGGGCAAGAGCACAGGAAACAGAATTCAGTGCAGATGAAGGGTCCACAGTTCAATTCTGTGACCCCTTCAATGCCAGTTTAGTGTACTAGACTTGATCCCTGTAGTTTGGCCAGAAGTTGGAAATGACTCCAGGGAGAAAAAGAAAAATCTCCTGAGAGAGTTTGGTCTGTCCATGTCTTCACTGATCTTCTATACCCATATTCTAGGACCATCTTGCTTCTTCCTCCAGCTCAGCATTTCCAAACTATGCCCTCAGACCATGAACCCCAAGTTAATTGTTACAATATACTTTTTTTTCAAAAAGAATACAAAGGAGATTGTATCCCCTAGATTAAACTACTGTTAACTACACTAACGACTAACAGGGTTCAGAGAGAACCATGAAGCTTCCCTCCCACATTTGTGGGTGCAGTAACTTGGGTTATAAGGTAAGGTGTATTTTAGTGCAGTTCAATAAAGATTCTGAAGTCATCATTGTTGTTCTAGTGAGTGCGGGGTCATAGGAAGAAGTTCTTAGGAAGCCTCCCCTTTCCATCACTGAAATGTATCAGGACTGGGGGGCAGGGATACAGACTAGAAACAGCCTTAGAATCAAGGTTGGATAGGTGGGAGAGCCAGTATAAAATGTGGTTTCTTATCAGCAGGGCATATTAAAACTGTCCAAAAGATTATCTAAAACCTACTGATTTTCCTATTAGGTTTTTCATACCTTAGTCACAGTCATAACCTTCTCAAACTGGGCCTAAAGATCTTATTCAGTTTAGCAACTGCTCTAACAGTCCAGATCTGGACCAAGGGAGACCACGGAAATGTTCATTTGAACTGGCTATGGGGTGCAAATCTCCAGAACTTTGGCTCACTACCATTTACAGATAGATAAATTTCCTTTTCAACTATGTAAGGAGTCCACATGCTGGTTGTACTCTTTGCCTCCTGAGAAGTGTGGTGGCGGCTGGCTTTATCATTGTAACTGTGAACAGTCCAGCAGCCTTTGGTGCACAGGTTAGAACCGCATGCATTTAATTGCCTTGGATGATTAAGAGTTAACACTGTTGACCCACCCAGAGGGAAATTGAAAGGAATATCCAATTAGAGGTAACCAGTCTCTTTGAAAATATCTAGTGTGCCAGTAGTGCTTAATAATAATCAGGATAATCATAACATTTCTAAACACATGTATTTATATATTTTAAAGCAGTAAGCCATTTCTCACCCTGGAAACATTATTTGCCAGAAAGAAGATTCTTGCAATTATTCAAATTGGAGATTTGTATTTTTTGTTGGTGGTGGTCCCCATGGCCTCTCTGGTGGAGGAAGGACAGAGAAAGCCATCCCAGAGGGGAACAGAATCAATCCAAGCTGCTCATTAAAAGGTAAACCGTCAATAATTTCTGTCAGGCCTTTTTATCTTGGGCTTTAGTCCAGGATACTCCCTAAGGCAGCATGTGGAATTGAGATTTAGAATGGTTTGTGCTCCCCCGTTGGTGGGAGTTTAACCCTCTGCATGCCACTATGGGTTTCTTGGCAAGGAACCGTAGATGGGCTAGGATTATGAAGCTGCAGCATGTATCTTCAGGAAGCAGGGAGCTTCCCGAGAAAGCAAGAGGATAACTCAGTATATTTGGAAATGAAACCCAGGAGAGAACAGCAAGAGATGTCATCAGTGCAGAGGGCAGTGGCCAAGTCTTGTTTATTGAAGGCTTTCATATTCAAGCCCATCATATTTGGACCTGCTTTGCAGTTATCCATGCCTGCCCTTAGTTATCGTCATTGCTTCTACTGTGATGCCTGAAGAGCGAGTATTATCTTACTTTGCATAAAAAGCTCAGAGAAGGTAACTTTCTGCTTCAAGATACTTCCTTGTTGTATATATTTAAATATTCATGTACTAATGACATCCAAATTTATACCTGCCGTCTGGACTGTTTCTGGAAACACACATTTACATATCCAGCTGTGCACCTGGTATCTCTGCTTGGATACCAACAGGCATCTCAAATTTAACACATCCACAGCTGAGCTCTGAGTGAGTTACCCTGAACTCCAAGTTCATGACAACTCTATCTTTCTGTTGCTCATCTCCCATCAGCTAATCCTTGCATCCAGAAGCACATTCCCACTCTGCTGCTGTTCTGTCATCTAACCCTTAGGCTCTGTTCTCCAGATGACTTCATTCCCTTCTAACCATGGAGCGGTGTTTTCCTTCTACTCCCAACAGAGTAGCTAATGCACTGTAAGGAAACAGGGAGACCAATGCAGTGTTCTTTTGCCCCAGTGCTTCAATGGGTTCCCATTTCATAGAGGAAATGAGAATCATTGGTAAGGATCCTACCAGATCAGGACCCAGTTGCAAGTGGGAACTCTTCTCTAAGGATTTCCTCCTTCATTCATTCACGTGGTCTATGTTCTGTCCTGTGGTTTGAACTACTTATATATTGGGGCATGCTATATTAAAAAGGCGAATCTTGTAGTTCTGACCCCCAGTACCTCAGAATGTGACTTTATTTGGAGAAATAGTCTTTTAAAAAGTAACTAAGTTAAAACAATGAGGTGCTCTGTGTGAGACCTACTCCAGTGAGGCTGGTGTTCTGATAAAAGAGGAGGTATACGGACACAGCATTATAGGCATGGGGAGTAAACCATGTCAAGGCAGAGACTGGATTGATATATCTATAATCCAAGGAAGGCTATTAGCAAAATAAAGGACCAGGAATGCAAATCACCAGAAGCTGAGGGCCAGGCGGGGAACAGACCGCCCCTCATGCCCTCAGAGGGATCTAACCATGCAGAGATCTTGAACCTCTGGCATCCAGAACTGTGGGCAAAGAAATTTCTGTTGTTTAAGCTGTCTGAAAGTGGTATGTTGTTATGGTGTGCCTATGGTTCCCTTTGTCTGAAATACTCTCCCAGTAGCCACGTGACATGTGTCCTTCTCTCCTTTAGCTGCATTCATTAAACCATTCTCTGGGCAGGTCATTGAGAATCTATATACACTTACTAATACACACTATCTCTCTTTTCACAATGATTTGTAGCCTTAAAGCATCCTTCTACTGATCTCATTTACTTTCTAGTTCCCCTAGCCACACTGTTAGCTACATACAGGAGGGCAAGGACTGTGTTTGCTTGTTGATGAATTCTTCATACATAAGCACACAATACTCACTCAGTTAGTATATGCTGAGTGAATAAATGGGTGAATTAACCCAGCTCTCCTTGTTCTTTGCCAGCTTGACTGCTTTTATGAGTGTTTACACTCTCACTACTTCTTCCCAGACTACAGGACTAGCTCTAAACTGCCCTTCTCAAACTGGCCCCACCTTCTCTGATATATCTTCCGACTTTCTTCTAAGAGGTAGTTTGTTAAATGTGAGGCCACTTCTTATCTATACTGACAAATCTATTGTAAGTCACCAAATTCCAGGGCTATCACATGCCTCACTACTGCTGAACTGTCAGGAAATTTAGAAATGTATTGGGTTCTCTGTCACCACCATTGCCCCTGTCCCGCTACACACACACATACACAAGTCATGAGACTTCACGCTTACTGCTTTCTCTACTTAAGGAACTCCTATTGTTCTGTTTTGTTTTTGTTGTTGTTTTGTTTTTGTCTAACTTGGTCAACTGTGGTCTCATCATCTGAGCTCCAGGCATGGTCTGCCTGTGAGCTCTGAGATAATGTGCTTGATTTATTTTCTGCTCCATCCAAAGGAAAGCTCACAGAGGGCAGGAAAAGCCTCCCTGCTGTCTCCTTGGCTACAGGATTTTGCTCTGCTGGCCGGCACAGGCCTCTGCTGAAGGATTTTGACGTCCCTGACTGTACCGAACAAGGAAGTGCTCATGCCTTCCATTTACTTGGAATAGAGGCAGAAGATTAAAATGCACGAGACAATTAGAGAACAAAGCAAAACAGCATAAAACCAAGCACCAAATGTTCACAACTTCAGAAATACTCTTATCTGGATAATTGGCCCGTGCTATATTAGGTTCTTCATATTAGCAGTAATTAGAATAATAATGATCCATTACAATGAAAACTTTAGTTTCAAGATGCTTTCACACATATTATCTCATGTGACTCTTCTCCAATTATTTAGGGACAAAGAAGCTGTGGAGTCTCATATACCATGTCATGTAACATGAGCATATTCTCATGTCATTTCTCGGCGCTGCTCCTGGCTGCTTGCAAAGAGACTGCTGCTTGTGTGAATTCAGGAGAGGGGAGTCCATGAACACCTGGAACACGGTGTCACATGTTCTCAAGGACAGAACCTACACTCCAGATTCTTCAGGCTAGACAGAATCACAGATGCTCCTTTGAAAATATGAACCTTTGAACAGAGAGTATTGGCTATGCTTAAAATACAATCTGATACCCTCTGATTTAATCATTATGATGACTAGACTCCTCCCCTCCCCCAACACACACACACACACACAGCTCTGTCCATTTGTAGACTGGCAACAGTACCTGCCAATCTCAAGAGCAGAAAAGCCTCACTAGAAATCAACAGGACAATTAATGATGAATTCAGTTGAATAGACCAAGACATCACCCTATCCATCAGAGTGTTCCTACTTCTAATAAGCCCTATTTGCTGAAGCCCTAAGGGGACCCAGACTATATATCGAGCCCTGTATTAAGTGCTGCATCTTCTCTCTTCACACCTTTGGACATCCATAGAAGTTGGTGTCATTACGCCCATGTCTCAGATGAGAAAACTGATGATGAAGGAGGAATAGTAAATGTCATATTACATCATAGGTGTGAAAAGGCTAGGACTTGAAGAGATGTTTGTATCTCAAAGACAGTGTTCTTTTATCTTAAAAGGTTGTCCACTCGAGAATACATGAATATTTTAGGGTTCCCTCATAATCTTAGGAACCTGTCATTTCAACTGTTTCTCATTATTACTCCAAATGAAAACATGAATAATTAATTGAGTACTGACAGTTGCCTCCTGGTTCAAAACACAGTGAGTTGTAGACAGGTCTTCACTACCTGACACCATGGAAGAATGGGGAAAGAAAATTTTGTCCTTGATTATATAGTCATTTGCTTCTATTCTAGGTGGAGGAGAGGGACTAAAGATAGACTACAAATTCACCTTCTTACTCTTAGGTGCTAGACAAGTCAGAACCTCCAGGTTGCCTACCATGACTCTTTTCTTTGCTGGAGCTCCAGGCACCCTAGAAGACCCCACTCAATAAGATTTTTCCAAGGATCCCAATCCCACCAGCTTGGAAAGCTTTTCTGAAGGGCCATAACATTTCCAAGTGAGTTCTAAACCTATTTGTCATCTCCCAGATTCTTCTTGCTCAAGCCTTCTGCTTTTCTGGGTCACTTAGATTCCCAAGGGGGAAATGGATAAAAAAAAAAATACTGACACCTGGGGCTGGGATCCACTCCTCCCACTTCCGTGATTTAGGGTTTAGTTAACAAAACTGTGGTTTCCTTCAAAACAGGACCTGTTGAGTGGGACTTTAGAGACCACTGAGGAAGGTGTGCCTGGGAGGGTTTTCTGACAGTGTGTGTGTGTGTGTGTGTGTGTGTGTGTGTGTGTGTGTGTGTGTGTTATACATTCTTGTATATGTGCATTCATGAGGGTAGCTTGGAAGAATGGAAGGTAAGGAGCTAGCATGTGGGAGGCATAAAGACATGATGTAGCAAGGTACATATTGCACAGGTAGTTTGCTCTGCCCGAAACCACTTGGCCTTATAACCTTTGTCCAGTTCACAACTCATACCTGACTTTTAGGTTTTGACTATATCAGTCCATCCAAGAAGTCCTCCCTGATGTATCAAATCTAGAACAAATTCTCCTGCTATGGGTTTCCTCCAAATTCTGCACATATAACATAGAAGTAATAGGAAAGTACTTGAGATAATAATAAAAGTATAGAGAAAAGTATTAAATTCAAATGAAATAGGAATTAACAAGGAAGCCCTCCCTTTACTTCCAATAACTAAAGAAATGGGCAAAAAGATGATGAATTTGTGAAGCTCACTACAGAGCACTTGGATACTTTTGGACCCTTAAAAGGCTAGATCCTCCATAGCCAGGATTTGTCCATCATCACACTCTCAAATATCTCCAACCTCAGCAGTGTCCTCTGTGGAAAGCGCAGAGCAGTGATGGGACACAGGGAAATTAACCCACAACTTTGTCCATCCAGGACCTCCTAGCAAAAGGACAGGCAGATGTGCAAATCTTCAGTTGTCCCACAATGTGACCAACGCTTCCATCACACCACCCCACAGGAGCATGGAAGGGGAAGGCTAATTGCCATAGCTGGGGGGAGACTTTCAAGAATGTGTCATTCTTGCTCCTGTGGGCATGGCATGGAGGAACTGACAAGGTGAAATGTCCACTTACTTAATGGCAGAGTCATACTGAATGAAGAGATGAACCTAGTTTCTAGTCGTGAGTCTGATCCTTTTTCCAAGCAACCTTGCCTGCTCCTTGCCCTCTTTAAAGAGTCAGTGTGGGAAGAGCTTGCTTGGAAGCCTTAGAATTCATAGATAATTCATGAAGTGTTTAGGTAGTAGGTGTCACACCCAGTGAACAATGAAGCCCTTAACTTAGAGAAATGAAAAGATCAGCAGGCTCTTCCCTCATCTAATGAAGAAAATCAACACACTGGCACTGCTTCGCTCTACACCAGCCTGCCCTCCCCTTCCTTACTGGACTTTTTGGATGTCCAATTATCAGACAGCCTGGAAACGAGTTTCTTTTCTTAAGATAAACAGCCAATGACCGAAGCACAATTTATATCTATTATTTTTTCATCAGGCTCCCGTCTTGGTCTGGGCAAGGCTAAACAAGAAGAAGTGTTAGGAAAATTAGAGGTGAGGAAACAAATGAAGGTTTTACCTTTGGCATTTAGATGCTGATCTGCTCCCAATCCCGGGTGTCTCCCTATGTGACATGTCCTATGTTGAACTGGAAAATATGAAGCTAAGGATAGATACAGTCTATAATGAATCAGTCTCGCCACACGCTGAGCTTTTAAATATTTACAAGATGGTCCTGGCCTTACTAAACCTGCAGGAAAGAGCAGAAGGTTTCCACATGAGGCTCAAGAAGCACCCCCATACCCTTAGCCACCCCAAGAAAGCAATTGCAAGAAATTTCTAGAAAAATATGTATTAATTTGCCAAAGTCTGGACTGCAGAAATGGCATAGAAAGAGAAAAATGCTTGCTTGGATTTTCCAGACTACACAGAGTACAGCAAAGTACATGGATGAGTTATCAAGTTCATGTTTAAGTCTGCTCCCATCTTGAGAAATTTTCTCATGCAATGGCCAAGAGGAGGCAATACCAGCAAACACTGGGGACAGGAATAAACACGGGGAGTAAAGTACTTCTCAAGGGCAACACAAATAAAGATTTGAACTTGAGTTGGAGCCCAAGGAGTCAACTAGGCTGCCCCACAGATCCATGTGACCTGACTACCAGAAAGCCATGGTAGGAGGGCAGTAAAGTCACTTAGCTTCCTGGGTTCATTTCCCATCCATAAAATGAGAAGAACAAGGCTCAGATGATGTTTGAGGGTTCCCCAAACTGGTTTAAGGATCATTAGTAGATCTGGAAATTAGTCCAGTAGATTAAACTACTTTGAGGATCCTCCCAACACTAACCAGAATGACTATTATAGAGAAAATAAATAACAACAAATATTGTCACTGCACTTGTCCCCGGACACTGTGAGAACAGCAAACTTGTTCTCTCAGTGACTCTTCTGGGCCGAAAGTGTCCGTTACTTAGTAAGCACTCAATGAATATTTTGCAAACAAAGTTTGTGGAATATTATTGGGTAATGAACAGCACAGTGAACATTTCTGGATACTTGCCTAGGTTGAGATTTTACCAGGAGCCACTTGGGTGATGCTGAAAGAGTCACGGTGCTGTGTGGTCTTGTTTCCCTTCCTTGCCTGTGTGGGCTCTGGGAGACTCACAATCAGAAACCCTGGCTGCCAAATGGGCTACTCTCCACTGACTCACCTAATTCACTTGTTTGGCCTCAGCCTTAAAATTTCATTTGACACAAGGATCTCATCACCCCACCTAGCCCACAGTGAGATACTCTCCAGTATATCCCCCCTTCACTAAGTTAAAGCCTGCTCAGTCACCGGTGACTGGAGCTGAGGCTAATACGGATGGAGTACTGGGAGACACACAGGTGGGCTCTTCATTTGTCATCAGGCTTTCAAACAGAGTCCAGCAAACAGTCCCATCTGCCTTTGACTCCCGCAATTCCCCTGATGAACGGCATCGTCCTCTCTGATAGGTTGCCACTCCCATAGATCTCTCAGAGAACTTCCTGTTGCAGAGGTTCATCCATCAGCGAATGTGGATGAGGAGGATGTTTAATGGTGAATTCATTACTGTGAGGAATCTGTGAGTTGCTGTCATAAAATTTGCTCTCGCTATTATAGAAAGCTCTATCACTCATCCTTCTGAAAGCAAAGGATGCCAGGCTCTCTCTTGCCTCCTGCTCTCTCTTGCAGTTAGTGATGCTCATCCAAATGTGTTATTTGATTCATTTCAACACATCTGCTGAGTGCCTCCGTGGTGCCCAGTAATGTACTACCCACAAGTAACAAACTTTATACATCCACACACCTTTGGGATGCCATATCCACCACCACCACCGGTCCCCCCAACCCCCGAGAATTCTCTTCCTTATCCTCCAAGACTAAATTCTCCACTCAGACAAACTCATTATCATCATCCTTCTGTGCTTCTTTGTCTAATTTCTCTCCACTGAACACACAGATTACTGCATGTTGTGGTTTATCTTGTGAGAAAGACTAAATGAATACAGAGAAGTGAGGCACATGACAGATAGTAAATAAATATTAGTAGTCATGATAGTTGTACTAATCATTTAGAATTAGGGACCATATCTATTTTACCTGAGATGATGAAATAGGGCAGAAAGTAAGGATAAGAGCAGGGCTTGGCACTGGGATGGATCATTCAAAGGAAGGGAGGAATGATCGGGATGGTTGGTGATATGATCATTCCCGGTGCTAGTTGTGTAAGGTGAGGGGGGCAGTATTTTAGAATAATCACAGTTAACTTGACAAGCATTCTCCTGACTACTTTAGATGTCCGGCCCAAGCTTGCCAGCCAGCTTCCCATGAATGATCAAACATCAAAATGCTCTCCCACCACACCACCAGCCCTGTTTCCATCACCCAGTAGCTCTGGAAGGGATTTTCTGTTCTGCCTTTCCAAGGGGTGCTGCCTCAGGCTCTCCCTGCTCAGGCTGCCAATGTGGAGGGAGCAGGTCACACTTCTTGGCAGCAGAAGGTAGAGGGCTCCTCAGGCAATACTTGATGAGCTGGCTGCTCTTCTGGCAGCCCCACTCGCAATTATTGATTTGACTTGAAGCTGGAGCTACAAAGAGGCCTGTTTAACCCTCCCTAGCAGGGCCCACCATTCACGCACTCTCCGAGTCTCTCAATCTGTGCTTACCTCAAGGCCAGGAGAACTGCTTCTTGCCCAAGGCCAGAGCCATAGAACCACACTCTTCACTTTGTTTCCTAGCTGGAAAGTGGCCAAATCAAAACATACATGAATGCCAGTCCCCATCACATGGGAACTTAAAGGGGCTTCCTTTTAATTTTAAATATCAATTCCTTAATTTGTTTTTTCCCCATTACTTTGTCTATTTATTAATCCAACAAATACCTATCTCCTTATCCTCCTGAAAAAAGCATTTGATATTTAGAAGGATAAATCTGGAAATAGCAAGATACAACTCTCTATTTGTTGCTTTTCACCTCACTGACAAATACCCGAGAGAGACAACTTAAAGAAAGGTTTCAAGGGTGTCACGCTGCTGTGGCAGAGAAAGGCATGACCACACAGAGCACTTCCAATGACAGGGGGCCAGGAAGCAGAGAGATGGGAACGCTGGCGGTCTCCTGGATCCCTCCTTCACTTGGTCCAGGTCCTTGGATATAGGCTGATACTGGCCACTTCCAGGCTGGATCTGCACACTGCCTCTCCCAGTTAATTCTCCCTAGAAATGCCCTTACAGACACACTTTTAGGTGTGTTTCAGTAGCCTTCTAGTTGATTCTAATTCCTGCCAAGTTGACAATGAAGAAAAACCCCTCACAGGCTGTCAGAATAGGAGTAGGAAAGAGGAGAATAAGGAGGGCTAGCATGGTGGCTGCTACATATCAAAGCCTGGGCAAGGGACTTCAAGACAGATGTGTCCAAAATGGAGATAAAAATATGCTCTTTCAAAACACCCACACAATCCTTCCTTTGCTAAAGGATCTACTAGCACCATCCAAGTTCTCATATCCATATCCCTACATATTTCCCTGTGTCTGAGACTTCCCTGGGCTGGGATAAGCTTAGGAAACATGAAGATATTCATTGTACTGTCAACTGCTAGTAAAATATACTTGTTTTATAAGCTGAATAAAAAAAGCCGGGTCAAAATATTATATAATATTAACAATGACAGTAAGAATCTCACCTGTCAATATTTATTGGATTCTTAGTATATGTCACCCAATTGACTAAGCATGCTTCATATACTTTCTTAATAAAATTCTTACAGAATCCTATGGGTTAGGATCTATTGCTCTTCATTTTATGAGAAATGAAATGGAAGCTCGGGGAGGCTGCTTAAATTCACTCAGTGAGTCATACAGCTTAGCCTTGAACCTATAGCTGACTAATGAACTGACCTTCCTCATCACTACGTTATATAACTGTTTAAAGGGTGGGGGCTTCCGGGAAGTTAATGGGGCAGTTACAAAATCTGCAATCGAAGAAATATGTATGGAATGAGAATCAGGAACTCTGAAGTCTATCAATTCCAACTAATCAACTAGCTTCTTTGATTTTATAAGGGTGCATAAGTAGTCATTGTATTTTAATTGAGTGATTTTATAAAAATACAGTAGAATCATAGTGCCTAAAGGTATGTGTGTATATATATATATATATATGTATATATATATACATATATATATGTATATATATATGTATATAAAATTTTAGTTGTATCCGTCTTATAATCCATCTCTTTGATCGAAATGAACCCAGGCCAGTGCTGCTTTCAGATCTGACTGCTTGACTGATGGATGTGGACAAAGTCTGAGATTTGGGGAACCTCCCTGACCATCCATCATGAAGCAGGGCTTGAAGGTGACAGTTGCATATCCCCAGCCACGGTCTTTGGGAAAACAGCACTTGATTCAGAGACGTGGTTAAAGGCATCTCCTCTGCTTTGAGAATGCTAATCACTTCTGAAGCATAGGAAAGTGGCCCCGAGACTGGGGCAGCCACCTCCAGACCTTTTGCCACTCATTTTTAAAAACAGATTGTGTTTCTTTAGAGAAGCTGCTCTGTTTAAGCTTTCAATTTATTTCCCAGGCTTGGATTCCATCCTCATCTGTTTTTCTCCCATCCTTCAAAGAGGCCTGAGGAGTGGGTGAGGAAGCAGAAATTGTTTTAATGATGATAAGCAAAGAACAGATCCCATACCTCATTTTCCTTGATGCTTTAGAAACAGGAAGAATCAAGAACACGTTAAGAGATACTTTTTTTTTTTTTCCTGGCAAGTTCACTTGCCATGAGAGGCGGTCATCTTGTCTGAGAAGTCTGAAATGCTGAGGATGAGAAGTGTTTCATCATAACGACACGGATCTGCATTCCATTTATTTTGTGCTCCCACAGCAAAAATATTCCAGGGACTGTCATGGCGCTTTGAAAAGTGAGAAAATATTTAGCTGCTTAAATAATTCTGGAGAAAAAAGGCACCAAAAGAGAGGGGCGGAGAATAATAGCTTCACAGTCCCCCAAGGGGGTTTGAGGGGGCTCACCACTGACCTAGATTTCAGAATGGATAGCTCACCTCCTCAACTCCCCCTACAAGGGCTACTCTTTAGGGAAAGGGTGTTTCTTTGGCATTTTCTTAATATGAATAACCTGTTACATCACTTTAGCGTGTTAGGCTTCTTTCAAAGTATTTCCACATCCATTATCTCATTTGGTCCTCTGCTCAGCCCTGTAGAGGACAGGGGCCTTGATGATTACTTCCATTAACAGACAACGAGACTGTTCACAGCCCTCACGTGAGCCCTGGCTGCAGGTAAAAGCAGAATCCACGGCTGTCGGATCGGCCTCCGAAACCAGATCTCTCCTCTTAGTGGCCTAGTCTTTTCTCTCTGAGGAGGTGCACAGCCATCAGCTGCTTCTTCTACTTTCATATTTCATTATCTTCAAAACAAGTAATTTCTATCATTTCTCCTGGGCCAATACTGTGGAAAAGCCAGCTCTGCTTCAAATACCAAGGCTAAGCAGTATCTCCCCATCTTTTGACAACATTTGGCCCAAGAATATTTGCAAAAACTTCTGGGGAATGGATTCACTGCTTCTATGAGTTAAATAAATGAGATGCAAGGGCTGTCTGTGAGATCACCCTCCACTGTCTCTGCTTCCGAGTTCCACCACAGTGGAGTCTGGCTGTACCTCTGTTTAAAATCTGCAGCTGGGTTGTTTTTCCACCCTCTGGTTTAAATACATCTTGAATGTGTCAGTATCATTGCTTCTACTAGATTAATAGGATCAGCCAAAAGGATGGCTGACATTTTTGTTGCTATAGAAACTGGTCCTGATGTTATACAGTTTGCCTTTCCTCTATTTGCTGTACATCTATCCAGCTACTGAACACAGACATCTTTTTGTTTCACAAGGAATTACGTTTAAAAAAATTAAGGCGTAATTTTATCCTGGTTTCACCCTCATTCTGTAGAAAGGGGTATTAAATAATATTAAGAAGCCTCCTAGGAACAGTGGGAACTGGTGATGTTGCTCGGCAGTTTATGAGCCTCCCAGATATGAAAAGGATGTAAGTTCCACAAATTATCCCACATCTTAAGTCATCATTTTTTCCTGCTAGAGTTCAGGACTTAAGGTTTTCCCTTAGCAAATCTCCAAGCCCAGCCAGCACACTTCACATTCGACTGTGAATACCCAAGTGAATGCAGCTCCTCTTCCCTGCCCCCAACACAAGAAGTTCCTGTACAGCTGTTTCCTTCAATATGCTATCCGCCTCCTCCAGCACATCACCTCCATCGTACACTCAGGATCCCTTCCCACAGATGCACCATTGCCCCCAGAGAAAACCTCTCACACAGAATTAAGATGTGAAGCCTCAGCACTTAATGATGTGGCTGTATGTATAGCTGATGCCAGAAGGTACACTTGAGAATAAAGGGGTAGACGAAATGAGAAATAAAGAATTCTTCCCAAATGACCAGGAAACAGAGCTTCTCCAGTCCCCACAATGGCTGGTGTTCATCCAAAGCACAGGCTGGGAGCGGCTCTCTAATTGGCAGGATCAGAGCTGTCAGGTTTCTGTTTGTCGTGATGTGATGGAGGCAGCATGTGATAGATCAGAGTGGAATTTTGCTTCCCCACTACAGATTTAAATATAAGTTTCCCAACCACCTGGGAGGCACAAATGAACCAAAGGGACAGATTTCTCAGGCAGCCATTATGGGCTACCAAGCTTACCTGCAGCTGCTACAGAACTCCAGGGATGCAGCTGTTTTGAAAGCAGAAAGGATTTGTGAACAATTTTCTGACCAAAAGAGTATTTAAGCAAGACTTCATCATATAATAGAATGTGGAATGCATCACACAGTTTAGATGCAGAGGGTCATAATGAGGCCAGGGTGACTCTGTATTAACCACTGGAGAGAGAAAGATGAGCCAGCAATCACTCCATTATAGGGCAAATAGGAAAGCCACGTAGTGCCCACTTTCCATATTTGAGAAAGTGAATTGGTAGAAGTTTAAGAAAAGGCAACGGAAGAAAAGTTAGGTGAGTTCTGTGTGGTTCCTGATGGGGACTTAACTAACTGCTGTGACCTCTTCCAAATGTCACAGTTCCTGTGAGGGAGCTGTTATCCTCAAATCACCTGAGAGAGGAGGAAGCCAAGATGTAGCAAAGGCTATGTCTGGATCCTAGTACCAAGCCTGCAAGCCTTGGGCTGCCTTCATTAATCTGAATTGGAAACCAGACTGACCAAGGATAGATGGCATGTACCTCTGATCATTTTTGTAGCTGGTTAACTCTCTCTAAAACAACAGAGGATAAGCTAATTAAATAGAATGAGGGTAAATTTCATTTCAGATTGGGGGTGGAGAGGATAATGTTTGACAGTATTGGACACAGAGTATCATACTGTCCACAGTAATCAAGAATTGGGACTTAATTTTTTTTCAAATAGGAAGTGCATCTTCTTGCTGAAGTTGTTCTAATGGGCTGAGTAGTGAGCAGTGAAAGCCACAGAGAAGAGGGGCTGTCGAGACAGAACAGAGATTCTTCTCATGGCCATCTCTACCAGGGTGCTGTGGTTTGGATATGGTTCATTTTGACCACCAATGGTTCATCTGCTGAAATATTGGTCCACAGTGTAGAGAGTTGAGTAATGGAACCTTTAAGATGTGAGGCTTAGGACAAGATAATTAGGTCACTGGACATCATACTTAAGAAGCATTAATGCTGATGTCATGCAATGAGTTAGTTCTGGTTAGAGCTGGTTGTTATAAAGTGAGGCCACCAATTAATTTGACTCCTACTACCTGTAAGTACAGCTTTTCTCAGCTATGTTGGTTATATAACCAGGGAACCCTGGCTAAGACACCAGAACCATACTGTTTGGACCCTCCAGCCAGCAAAATTTGGAGTCAAATAAACTTACTTCATAAAGTCGCCAGTCTCAGGAATTTTGCTGCAGGAACAGAAAATCGACTAATACAGAATATTGCTAGCTCTTCTGAGAGAAGTTCCAGAGTAACTCAAGAGGTTCGGGAATTTCCAAGTAGGCTAACAAATTATCACTTGAACTAAGATTGTTTTATGGTGAAATGAGGTACTACTAACAGGTAGATTCAATTAAGAAGTGCAGCTCATCAGTAGAGAGCTCGCCTAGGGTGTGTAACACCCTTAGCTTGATGCCCAGCCCTGAGGGGAAAAAGGAAGCCCATTTTCCTTCCCTCAGCCCAGCCTACTAGCCAGGTAGTGACTGTTTTTTAGAAGGATTATAACAGTTCTATTACTGTGATGATGAGGATGGCTAATATTCATAATATATACTATAATAATACACACACACACACATACACACACACACACACACACACACACACACACACACACACACACACACACACACTATACCAACCCCCACTGACAGAAGAATACTTTCCAATATTCTCAGGCAACACTTGAAACCACAGAGAGTATTGAACCCTATCAACAAACATATAAACAAGTTTTACCGTGCCATAGCAGTCAGTCTAATACGTGAAGTGCCTACTAACAGGCAGGCAGCATCTATAGTGGACCTTCTGGAGAGAAAGATGATTCACATGCCAAGAAGGATGCTTCTAGAGTTTTCAACAAGCTATTCAGAACTAGGTAGAATTTTAAGCTTATGAATTAGTTATTTCTAGAACTTTCCATGTAATATTTTTGGAGCACAGCTTACTGAGTCACTGTAACAGTGGAAAGCAAGCCCTCAGATGAGGAGAGCTACTGTACTTGCTAATATAGCTCTAAGCATTTACTCTGTGTTGATCCGTGCAGGTCCCACAATGCTCCTAGGAAGTAGCCATTACTATGAGATCCGTGTTAAGAGGAAGCTGAGAACAGGAGTTGCAAGCCATTTCTTAAGATGGAGTAGCTAAACTACCATCTGAAGTATGGTGGTCTGATTCCCCATCCCAATTCTTTGCCCTCAGCACCTGTCAGAAGAGGCTTGACACTCCAGGACATTCCAGATCAAGCTAGAGGACAATGAACAGGGATTTGCCTAGAACTTCCCTCCTGGACCAGATGACAAAAGCTGATTACTTTTTCAGATTTTTTTCCCTAGCTGTTCTTCCAGGGTGATTTACAGAGATACACATCCAAGACATGCTGTCTTAAAATAGTTTTCAAGGGGAGTCTGAGAGCTTCATTACAAACTGTGGTGCAATACAGGCCATTCTCAGCCTGGGATTTATATGTGACCTCACCCATAACATGTATGAGACTGATATATATCACATATTCACTAGCAATTTTGCCCAAAGCCAGCGGTGGGATACGCCTCTTCAGCAACATTACAGTGTAACCTCTCAGAGAAAACAAATATTTATTCCTGGTGCCATTCCCTCCTTGCCCACAGCGAATATTTATGGGCTTCATCCACAGTACTAGCCAGCAGAGACAACTCTGTGGAGCTTCAGGGGTTTCATCAGCAGCTGGGCAGAGGAGCACAGTGCTTTCCCAGGGAGGTAGGAAGCTCAGAGCCCAGAGGAGAGGCTGATAGGTGACCTGCCTAGGGAAGAACAGGAATGATACCAGGCTGTACAAATGAATGGTCTTCTGGATCCCTCCACAGGACGGCGGGGATCAGGAGGGTCTAGAAAAGTGCCCAGTCTGGGCACAGTGCCCACAGGGTCACAGATTTCCTGAGGCACACACAAATCACTTAACTGTTCTGGCTTTCAGAAGGAGTGGACCAATTTCCTTTCGTATCCTTATGACTCTTTGCTTAGACAATCTAGTTCATTCCACTCTCTGACAAGGCCCTGGGCCTGGGAAGTCCACTGTGAGAGCCTGGGGCTGGCCTCAAAGCAAGGTAGATAGTAGATAGATCTTGCTGCTTCAAGAGGAACTGATTTTGTAAACCTCAAAAGTTCAAGAACTCCACCCTTCGGGAGAGTCACCACCTACCTATTACCAGTTGTTCTACAGCAGCACCCCCTAAACTGCATAACTGTCATCTTCATGAGATCACCTGAGACTTGGGCACAATAGGGCCAATGATCGTTGACATTCTCTCAGAGGAGGAGGAAATTAGGAAGGGTTGCTGAGTTCACATTTGTATATCCAGGCACTTGGAATCATTTCTGTCCTAATTGTATGTGGTCTCTGGGTCTCAGGGAGGAGCTAGAAGACATAAGCTAGGGAGAATAGAGAGAAGGGGTTCTCTCTCTGTATCAATGGAAAAGCCATCATCCATGCCACATACAGGCCTTCCAATGCAGCTGCTTTAGGGTCACACATACTACTACCTGTAAGCCTTTACTCATATAAGTAAGCCCAATACACTCACTTCTTCCTCAGGGTGAACTTCAATGGAATCAAACTTCTGTCTGTCACTGAGACCTGATGAGGAGAAGATTAGATACTGCTTAGTCTGACACACAAAGAAAATTTTAGAAACACTAATAGAGAAAGGAAACCCAAGCTCATCAGAAGAAGCAAGAGTGTGCCAAGGAGGGAGTGCTGGGCAGCAGAAGGAACTGAAGCCAGAGCTTTAAGGCATATATACCTGTTTCCCCAAGTTCAGGTTCAGAACTTCAGTCTATAAAGACGAATGCCTTCAGAGGTGTTTGAGCTTGAGAAAGAGAAGACTCCAGTGAGTTTAAGGGTAAAAGAAGTTGCACCAGGGTAAAGGTTGGACTGGGAATGGAGAGGCCTTCTGCCTTTCATTCATTCACTCACTTACTCTCAAACAGTTGGTGAGGCCTCCTGTGAATATTTCTTGACTGAAAAGTGAGTACATGATCCCCAGGAAGAGAAATTTCCCTTCTTAGTGGCATTTTGTTCCTAGGACCCTAAGTGTAGTAAAGGTAAAATTGCCTCATGTGGGGTTGATATATGACTGTTGTGAAGGTCAAGTACCCAGAAGGACAAGGCCATGAGGGAAAGGTAAGAAAACCCCTGCTCTCTTGGGAAACTTGGTACCATGTCTGTTTTCCCGGGTTTGACTCCCTCTTGGAATGATTTTGCATGCCCAGCTGCAACTGCGTGTTGAGTTGTACAAGGTAGCAAGCTGTCGCACTGCAATAGGCATGACGTATCATTCCATCCATGCATGAAATTAAAAAGATGTGGTTTGCTGGAGATACAGCAGATAAACCAAACTTGCTTCTCAGTCCATCTACTTTTATTCACATTTAAAAATCTAAGAAGGAAAGGAAGGAGCAGTCAGTCTGATTAATTATCTGTTGATTGGTGCCAATAAACAGTCTCAAACTAGCCACTCTCAAGGAAACAAGGTGCTGACTGTTTATTGAGTTCTTAGTATACACTTGGTATGTTATGGTGTGCAATGCTGTATAGAATCATTAGTTCACATCTGTTGATGGACAGAGCATAGGTACATGTGTAATGTGAAAGATTTAATGGGTCCTTGGAGAATACCAGAGAAGCGCCTCATCCAAGTTGAGAACATTGGGTATGGCTACTTGGTAGAGGTCATACCTAACTGGAGTCCTGCAGGAAAGCTAGGAATCAGTTGAGAGAGAGAGAGAGAGAGAGAGAGAGAGAGAGAGAGAGAGAGAGAGAGAGAGAGAGCAGGAATCTGCAGCAAGTCTGAGGAGACAGTGGGGAGGGGACAGCTTTTTGTCCTACTCTGGGCCAGCTGCATGAAGCATCTGCTATAGAGATTCCAGTCTGAGGCTCTAGCATAGACAGTGGATTCTTGCCAGAGGGTGAGGAGACACAGTGAGCAGGCGATGCAGCAGATGCAGCCAGTGCCTGGGGTTAATAAAGTGTCCTGTAGCCAGCATGAGAAATAAATGCTCCCAAAGCAAGTTTGGCAGCAGCTAGCAAAATATGGAACAGTGTCAGACTTTGTCTTCATGGGATAGCAAGTGTTCTGCTACTCCAGGACTGAAGGCGCCACCAAATATTCCTCTCCCAGGCCTCCTCTCCTCTCCTCCACCAGTAGAGTGACAGACATGGGGAAATGGAAGAAGATTAGTAGTAGCATCAGTGGCCTACAATGAAGACTGATCAATAAGCATTCTACAAAGGGAAGGAAGACTGAGGGGATGGCCATTTGGGTTGTTTGATGGTTTCTATTTGCCTTTCTGGCTTTGATTTTCCAGTTGGGAGAATGTGAGTGTTATTACATGGCAATGAGGTTGCTATGGTAACTCCTTATTGTTTAATATAAGACGAGCTAAATCTTAGATAAGTTACTGAAAGAAAAATTAATGCTGCCAAAGGCGAGATCTAGTGTTTGATTCCCGTTTTTAAAAACCAGTTGTGCCTGTTTCCTTTCTGTAGTCTGCCCTTCTCCTACAGGCCAGCAAGACATACGAGAGTGGATGGTAGCTCAGGCCACTGTAGAGGTCAAATAAAGCACATTGGTCAGGGTAGGAAAAGTTGGAATGGGAGGTGGGTATTTGTGCCTTGTAGGACCCCAATTGCCAGAGGTAGTATGTGTACCTCAGAGTATTCTAATGGCTGTAGTGGGTAGCCATTCCAGCTTTGATCTGGAAGTTCCAAACCCCATTGAGACTTCGGCAACTGTCACGCCTACAAGGCGGGGCGAAAGGAGGCGCCTGGGGACCCGAGATCTGGATCAGCGGGCTCTCTCTCTGTTGCGGGAGCCTGGACTGGAGAGGTGTACCAAGCAGAGCTCCAGAGAACACCGCTGGACTGCGATACACCTTCCCCAGACTCCGCGACCTACCTATCCTTAATTTGTAAGTTACGCCATTAAATAAATCTCCTTTTAACTACGTGGAGTGGCCTTAATAATTTCACCAATATCTGGCGCCCTGGACTGGAGAGGTGTACCAAGCAGAGAGAGAGCCCGCTGATCCAGATCTCGGGTCCCCAGGCGCCTCCTTTCGCCCCGCCTTGTAGGCGTGACAGTTGCCGAAGTCTCAATGGGGTTTGGAACTTCCAGATCAAAGCTGGAATGGCTACCCACTACAAATGGCTGGAGGTGGGTTCATGTACCTTGGAGGACCTCAATAGCCAGAGGCTGATGCCTGTACCTTGAGAGACACTAAAGACCACTTTGTCTGTCTGCGAGTCTGTGGAATCACCATACCCATGCACAAGCTCTAGCTTATTTGATTAACCATTCTGTGACCTCCATCAATTAAACATCCCAAATGATTTCCTCCTATTTCAATGGGGACAGCAATGGTGTCCAGCTCATCAACTTCTGTTGGGAAGAATAAATCATTTGAGGTTTCAAGGTATTTCCCAGCAAGCCAGCCTGCTGTTTGTATTAGCAGTCACTCTTCTTTCCTTCCTCTGTGATAACAGTGACAAAGATTCTACCAAGATTCGAAATCTGCATCAAGAAACACATCTCCTGGTTCCCTCTGCTCTCCCTCTAGCTTAACTATAGGGGATGCTACAATGGAGCAAGGAGGGGAGGGAGGGAGAGAGCCACTGACCAGTTCTGAGAGCTTACTTTGTTCTCAGCCTTATGTGGGGCCCCTCACTCGATTGCCTTTACATCTTACAACACGTTGATCCACCAGGTTCAGAGGACTAACACATCCCTCAGGTCTTGGCTGTTCCAAGATGGCAGAGGTTTGGACATCTGATTGCAAACTTCTGCTTCTTTCAGAAGCTCATGGTATTTCTCCTCCTCCTCTTCTCTCTCCTTTTCTTTTGGTGGCACTAGGGATCAAACCCAGGGCCTTTGTGCCTGCCGAGGAGGCATTTCTACCACTGAGCTACATCAGCAGGCTCGGTCTTCCTTCTAACAAATTTCTGTTTCATTTCCTACCCAGTCCTCAGCCTTTCTTCCTTCTACCTTGCATTCGGACCCCTCCCCTGTCCCCCATGTCATATGCTCAACAAAAGCCTGTTGACTGAAGTATTGGAATCAAGTCAAAGAAAAAAGGGAGACAAGAAAAATGAATGCAGTGGCGTATGCAGGCAGAGACTGCGCTGGCTAATACCGTGAGCTGTAGATTTCGATTGACAGCGAGGATAGACAAAGAGGAAAATGTACTATGTTTTTGACATTACTGACAATCAGGAAGAGAAAAGGGAAGGACTACAAAAATCATGGTTAAAATAAAGCAGGTGAAATCCGAAGAAAACCAATTAACTTTCCAATTATGTCAGAAGTTGGAAATTATAAGTTTTTGTAGCGTTAGAAAGGAGGCTGGGAGGATATGATGACAAACGAGTAGTTTCAATATCAGCAGAGCACACATAACTTTCATCTCATAGGCAGCTGTGCTGGTAATATTATAAAAAGCATTCTGGTTTCCTGAAATTCCCTTTTAATGAATGCTTCTCAATTCAATAATTTTATTTCAGTGAATCTATCACATTGAAGGCGCAGGCTAGGGAAGCCTAGCAGAGCACTCTTTGGGATAATTTAATAAATGTTTCATTTTTCCAGCCCCCTTCCCTTCATGTAATAACCTTGTTGGGGGGGAAAGTCTTAAATGACAGACATGAAGGCCACTTACGATGTCTGCGTACAGACTGGCTCCTTTCTTGCCAAGGTGTATTATGAAAAATTTAAGAGTGAATTATGAGACTGGGTCTGATTATTGACTAGCAATTTTATTAAACATTTAAGAAGCCCACTTAAGAAAAATAGAATAACCAAACAGAAGGATAATCTTAGTGTTAGGTAGGATCTGGTGGCGTTAGAACCTCACAGAATGAACTTGCCTTCCAGTTGCTCCCCCTAGGGACTTGCATAAGATGAAAAGGGAAAAGTCTGCTTTCCAGAACTGTGAGTGACTATGAAGAGATCACTCATGATGTGCTCTGCAGATAGTAGGCATCTTAAAATGGAATGCCACAGTCTAGTAAATTTATAAAAAATAAAGTTTATTTTGTTCATGTTTGTGAGGAGCAGGAAGTTAAAGTTTAGGTAGGTACACCTAGTCACTAGATTCTAGTGAGATACCTCTTGCTGGTATCGACTATCTACAGAGACCCAAAGCAGCACAGGACATCATGTGGAGAAACAGAACATTCTAGGTCAGCTCTTTTCATAAAGTCACAGTACCGTTGCATTAGGGCCCCACCCTTATGACCTCACTTAACCTGAGTTGCTTCCTAAAGGTCCTATAATCTCCATCCTCCTAATTCCTCACAGTGGGGATTCATTCCAATGTGAATTGGGTGGGGCATCTAAGCCATAGCAGCAGACATTAAATACATGATTTTGTATGAGTCATTTCTCCAGTTGATCAGAGTCATGTGTTCAATCCCACATTTACTGAAAGCTTCCAGTCAGGGGACAAGCCCTGTGCTAGATGCTGAGGAACTAGTATTAGGAAAAGACACAATGTGTGATGGTGGAAAACTCTCCTCTCCCTGTCACCCCTTTGTGAAGCCTGCCTCTGGCTCCTGAGAGACTCCTACCTCAGCTGAAGAAAGAGGAGTCCAACACTACAGACTAAAGTTGTTTTCTCTGGAAAGAACATAGTCAAGCTAATGTGTTGACACCCAGAACGTTCTCACATCCTTTGTCTTCAGTGAGCATCACTAGAATGCTGCCAGTAACAGTGAGCAACACTCATGAAATAAAACACAAAGTAAAGAATAGCAGTCTCCTTTCACAGGCTGGAGGGCTGCCCCATCATCTGACTCCATACACCAAGCACCTGCTGTGCTGCTACTCTCTCCTGCTGGGCTACAAGGAACACACACACACACACACACACACACACACACACACACACACACACACACGTAAAGGCAAGGCAACTGAGACAATGACGACTGCCAAGATTACAAGACTATTAAGATTATACAAGATCTCAAGATTATTCTGTAAACACTGGCAAATGACAGGATTAGGGATTAGAACCCAGTAACTTGTCATGTGCAGATTCAGTGATGCAGCTTACATGCACTAGGCATACATGGAGTACTAAACATTGGAAACTCCTGAACAATGATGAAGATAACATAACACCATCCATTGCAAAGTGTACTTACTCCATATGAAACACTGTTGAATGAGGCCCTGATCTCCAGGCTTTGCAACAATGCTGTGAGGTACTCTGTCACTTTATGAGTAAAGAGCACAGGCAGGTTGGAAACTTGCCCCCGGAAACACAGCAGAGTTGGAGCTAGGCTTTTGAAACCCAGTCAACTTGGTCCCCAGACCTGGTCTCATCCACTTCCCTGAGACTGCTATTCTTTACTTTGTGTTTCATTTCATGAACATTGCTCACTGTTATTGGCAGCATTCTAGTGATACTCACTGGAGACAAAGGATGTGAAAATGTTCACATTTTATGTGAACAGATATGTGAGTATATGTCTCCTTACATACACAAGAAAATCAAGACCTAGCCCCTTATGCAGGAAAAGAAGACACATAATTACCCAAGGCTGTCCCACTGAATGGCCTGCTTACAAAATTTGTTGTTGGATGATATCTGTGCATGTGGCTCTTCAGGTGGTCCTTAACTCGTAACACTGATCTATGACACCGACATTGTTTATGAAAAAGATATGGTTTATGCTGAGCACATCTTCTCTACCCAAGGGCTGAGATTCTGGTGATTATCAAGCAGAGGGTGAGTATATGTCCAGAGTCCATAAAATCCATGGGCATAGCCTAGAAGACCCTTTCTAATAAAGCAAAGCAAACAAAACCATTAAAATTTCAAAAGGACTCCCCTGGGTCCCAAATAACATACAAATGCTGTTTCTTTATATGACTAGGATAAAGTGCCTCCCATGTGACCCTCCTGAAAGAGAGGTTAGGAAGGCTGAACTTGGATTCTTCCAGATTCCACTATGGTTTCTCCTACATATCCAGCTGCATATTCTTGCTGTACCTCTGTAAAACATCATAGTCCTGAGTGTGATGATAGGTTGAGATGTTCAGTCCTGTGAATTCTTCAAGTAAATCATTGGTGTGACTGACTTTAACCTCCTCCAAAATATTTCCTTATTCATAAACCACAAAAAGTCCTCATATAAACCAAATAGTACATGTTTTTTTTATTTTTTAATTATTCATTCAATAAATACCAAGGCATTCTTGGAGGTGGGGATTTCTGCTTTGCTTTGGTGAAACAAAGGACAGAAGTAACATAGGCTCTTCCTCATAACACTTAGTCTATGTAAATCAGTTCACAGGTGTGGTCAATATATTGTGTGCCCCAATAAACTTATCTGGGAGTCAGCGAACAGAACAGCCATAATATTAAACATAGAGGTTAAGGCAGTGGTAGCATACACCTTTAATCCTAGCATTCCAGAGGCAGAGATCTGTCTGGATCTCTGTGAGTTCAAAGCCACTCTGGAAACAGCCAGGCACAGTGACACATGTCTTTAATCCCAGGAAGTGATGGCAGGAACAGAAAGGTATATAAGGCATGAGGACCAGGAACTAGAGCCTGGTTAAGCTGGTTAAGCTTTTAGGCTTTTAGCAGCAGTTCAGCTGAGATCCATTTGCATGAGGACTCAGAGGCTTCCAGTCTGAGGAAACAGGATTGGCTGAGAAGTTGTCTAGGTGAGGTCAGCTGTGTTTTGTGTCTGTCTCTCTGATCTTCCAGTATTCACCCCAATACCTGGCTCTGGATTTGTTTTTATTAATAAGACCTTCTAACAATTCGTGCTATACACAGGAGAAATGTATAGCAATGAAATCATATACAATTCACACCCATGTGACCTGAAACACAGAAGGGAGGACCAAGCCATCCAGGCTATAGTGAGCTTGTATGACTTTCAGAAGGCTTCCCCGAGGAACTGACTCCAGGCAGGGCAGGTGTCTGAAGGACAAGGCAAGTGAACTAGGTAAAGGAAAGTTAGAGACTAGAAGAGCAGGACTTACAGGGCTACTTCTCATCTCTCTTCCTAGTTTAAAAGCTAGGCTGAAGCATGGAAGGAGTCAGTGAGAATATACCAACACTGTGGAGCTGTTTGGCTATGAGGACACTTGATGAGAACCTTAGGTGTATGGGAAGAGGAGTCCTTGGAGACATCTGGAGACTCTTTGTGGGGCAGACCTTGAGCTCACATTTGAAATGACCCATGAGAGTGACAAGCAGCTTCTCTGTGTGGCTGTGTCAGATACTGGCAGAGGATGGTCACACCTAGAGCATCTTAGCCAGTCCTGATCTGTCATGGTGAAAATCAGGACATGCTGTCATTGGATAATTGTAGCTTGCCTCCTGGAATGCAGATGTGCAGTCTTTGAAGAGGATTCAATTTGTGGAAGAATGAGAGGGAAAAGACAGAGGGAGTCAAGTAACTTTCAGTCTTTTATCCCTCTCTCCCGAGTCTTTGGCTATTCTATGGATTAAAGTATGTTTGTCCATATTCCCAGAGGAACTTGGATTTTCATAGGAGAAGTATGTCAGGATGGGTTGAGTTGAGCTGCTTTTCCCTCCCCATCAAACATTTCTGAAACTATAACCATGATCTTATAGGGATACAGGCATACAGGATTGCCCTTCAGAGAAGG
Source organism: Peromyscus californicus insignis (assembly GCF_007827085.1). NCBI lineage: Eukaryota > Metazoa > Chordata > Mammalia > Rodentia > Cricetidae > Peromyscus > Peromyscus californicus. Next base: position 47,743,725 of record NW_026294573.1, read on the forward strand.
AAGCTGGGTGGTGTTAACATGAAAGGGAAAGAAAACAAGCCTGGAAGGGACTTTCTAATTAGTAGCAGCTGGACCTATGCTCACTGACATTTTCTGGAATTTTCCCAAGTCTGGATGTAAAAATCTGCCCTGCCCACGTTTCCTTAGTGGTTGCTACCACATATTTTGAGTAGGGAGTCCTGCTATATTTCACTAGGAAAAGAACAGATCAAACATTACATGCCAGGTGTTCCTCTAGCAAAGTTGGCTTATTGTTTCATCCTGAGAGAAAACCTGGAAATGTTTAATTCCTATTTTATAGACACAGGAATAGGTTCGTTAGTGCATTTTGCATAAACATTGAGTGTTACATGGCTTACCTCATTTCAGTTAATTCTTAGAGTAGAGGAATCTGTACTACATGCAGGAGAAAATATACATTCATTCTTCCTGTGTCTGTATATCCAGACCCCTTTAAGAACAAGGAACTTTCTTAGACCCTGTTGAAGTAGGTTGTCCTGGACTCCACAGCTTATGACTCAAGAATGAGAGTATGAAAAACAGAAAGATTAATTCCAGGAGCATATAGCAAGACATAGCATAGAATAAATAAATGAGTGAGTGGGTTTGGTGAATTAATAAATAGAATAGTTGGTGAATTGAAGAGCAGGCTAAAAGTGGAAACAGCAATATATTCTCATGAGGAGAGCTGAATATTTTCAAACTCATTTATAGCCCAGCCTAACCACAGGAAACTCAAAACATCATTTGGCATGGACAACAAAAACCATCAAACTAGGAAGGGCAGTAAAATGAGGAAAGAAACTCATTTTGTTTAGACTTGTTTTAGCTATGGTTTAACACAGTTTAGAACTGTGGCCATAAAGCCCTCAGGAACAATCTAATGTGCTTGAAAGTATCATATTAAATTACATTTCATTACATTTTGCCCACATAGCATAGTGATATCTGTGTACAATATTTGTAACAGAATAAAAAATATGGCTTCTATTTGCATCCTATTAACCTATTGAAAATCCCAAGTAGAAGATGATGAATTAATTTTTTTGTGGTGTAATGGATTAGAAAACAAAATGTGAAAATACAAAGTAGCACTAAATAACCACATGACCTGTAGCAAATCCTGTAATAGTGAAAAGATTTTAGGTTCCAGAAAATTCTCAGAGTTTTGTCCACAGTTCCACACTGAGATAAGGAATGCTGGTTGGAAGTGCAAAATGAAGCTTTAAGGAAATATGAATTTTGTTGTTCATACTTCAACTATTCTGCTAAGAGGAATGATTAGCCTAAAAAGAAAACTACATGCATACTAAATAATGTGAAGAGAAGGCTCCTGGTAACTGCCTTCATGAACATACAGTATAATAAATGAATAATTATTGTAGAATTAGCTACAGTTTTAATTCATTCTCTAAACATTAACTGTGTTTCAAGCACTAGGTTATTTAAGCAAAGGTACATAGGAATTCAGCAGCAAGGTTGTCTGTCTCTTCAAAGATACCAGTCTATGGGAAAGTAAATGCAATACAAACTGTATGTGCATATGTAGGAAGAGTATACATACAATGCTTCATAATGATCACTCTTTAAACATAAGCACATATATACATACATACACACACATACATATATACATACATACATACAAAGTATGCATGGATTATACATACAGCTATACTGTTATTTGTGAATATAAAATATGATGAAAGCTATCATGAGGAGCAGAGGAAACAGAAGTTATGTATGTTGGCCAGGGTCAACTCATTCCCCAGCCCCTACTGGTCAATGAGAGTGGACTTCAGAGTAAGCCATGCTCTCCTAAGCCCGTTTACCCTATCCTTTCCTGAACTGGAGAAAATTATGATGTCATCTGATGAGTTGTCAGTTCTGGTGGAGGACTCCCAGTTTTTTAAGGGAGGAAATCCATGCTCAATCTTGAAGTATGACAGAGTGGGGGGAATTCTCCGACTGGTATACCTGTGAGGAACGAAGTGGCTAGACTGTAAGATGGGAATGACCCACACACAATCCTTGACAAAAATCACTCTTAACGTGATTTTAGATTCTGTGCTCAGACGATATGGTGATGGACTTACTAGTTATCAGACAATATTGGCTGGGAACTTACTGTAAGTCAGGAACTAGGACTAGGACTTTATAGTCAGAATCACAGACAATTTTAAAACCATGCTTTATGGCAGTTAACATCGCCTTTGCTCTTAGAAAAGGACACTAAGTCATGGAAGCATTGAATAAGTCTTCTAACATCAATAGCAAAGAAACTTCCCTCCGATTTCCAAGCATTGGTTGTCATTAGAAACCACAGACGGCCTCTGAGGACTTTAAGGTAAGAAATGAGGCCCTCTTATATTTTTGGTTGTGAGCCTAGCCTTTAACGGCTGAGCCATCTCTCTAGCGCCTTTAATCCCAGTACTCGGGAGGCAGAGGCAGGCGGATCTTTGTGAGTTCGAGGCCAGCCTGGTCTACAGAGCGAGATCCAGGAAAGGTGCAAGCCTACACAGAGAAACCCTGTCTCGAAAAACAAAACAAACAAACAAACAGAAAAAAGAAATGAGGCCCTGAGAGTCTGGATAGCTTGCCCAATGTCACCCGGCATGTTTTAGGCAAAGCCTGGACATGAATCCTAATCTCTGGAGGCCATGTCAACTCCTCCACCAATCTTTCAGACTGCCTCTCCAGACTTGCTCCTCCAGCTACAGCCTGTGCAAACAAGGGAGATGGTGCAGTGATAGAAGTGATCGATGGTGCCCAAGAGCTATTTTAATAGCCCTGCTGTTTTGCTGGAGAAACACAGATGTTGCATTTTGCTCCTCCTGAAGCCTGCAGCCGGGTTACTGCTCAGGCAGCCACCAGCTGCTGCTGTTTCCAAGATACCCAAAAAACGACCAGCTCCCAAGAACAGAGGGAAGACTGACGACAGCCTGGGCTGACAGAACCTGGTGACCTTCTGTAGGAGCTAGTAGGAGCCTTGGCTAACACAGGTGCTAAGGTGCTGTGTCCCTCTGGGCCAAGGAGCCAAGGAAAAGAAAGGACTCCCTACCCTCTCTGAGACCACTGAGAGGAGTATGAATGACTCATGAGGATGGCTGACTCTGTGAAAGTGTGGGCAAGAAAAAAGAGTGGAGAAAGTGAAAAGAATTATTATTTACTGAACAACCACCACCATGACGCTTGGAGCCTAATGAGTGTTTTCTCATTTAATTGTTGCAACATGTCTGAGACATTTTGATCTTATTTTACAGAACAACAAACTGATATGAGATGAAAACTGTAATATAGTGAATCTTTGATAAAGAGGGGCTTTTGACTGTGTCAAAAGGAAGTGTCTGTATTTGTAGCAAAGTGGCAGCAAAATCCAGGGTGTCCTCATCATTTTCCTTCTGAGAAAGTAACTGCCTCCCGAGTCCTGTGGGTGTCGCCCCTTTTCCAGGTCGCTCTTTCCTGTGCGCTCATCATCTTTGCCTCCAACTGCTCATGCTCAAACTTCTGAGCACACTCTTTGGAGAACGAAGGAGAGACTGAGGAAGGCAAGGACTGAGACTCGTCCTGAACCCATTTTCGTAAATGTGGACCTTTTTGCAGGAAAATAAATCTCCCACCTATGGTATCTCTGCAGCTTATTTGGCATCCCCATCTCTTGATTATCACTGTGGGTTGTAATGTACACTCTATTAAATGGGCAATAAACACAGCGAGGGTTATTGCTGCATATAATAGCTAACAGAGATCTTGTCTTTCCCCCTCTGAGCCTCCTATACCTTCCTCCTTACATCCTTCTCTAAAAGAAGAGCGGGAACACACCCTGCCTTGTGGCACCATCTCATCACTGATTTAACAAACTGACCACCTCATCATAGCACCCCACAAAGATGCTTCTCCCTAGGAACTCAATTTCAGAAAACACTTCCCCAATCACCCAGCTGCTTTTTAGAATGTACAGAGTGTTCCATCTAGGGAGTGGACTCCTCCATCATTTTCACGATCCCCATCTATTGATGACAATATGCACATCTACCCCCTAAATGTCTCCTAATCCATGATCACAATCCTAATATAAAGCTAACAGTCTTTTCTCTCTTCTAGTTTTAATATTTTCCTTCTTCCACTCCAAAGTTCATTAACCGGGTAGTAGCAAGAAGGGTCTTTTAAAAGAAAAATCCACTTTCTTCTTAAAGCTGTCCAGTGGAGGTTACCATGGCCACCATGCAAGGCTTTCCTCATTGGTTTTTATTAGGTATCCCCAACTCTCCTTTGTGTATGTGAAGCATCTCTGCCACTGTAACCAGGTTCTCATCACACTACTTCACTCATTCAAGTAACTTCCTCTGTCCAGAGACATGGTTTTTTTATTGTTTGTTTGCTCCAAGTCAAACTGGATCTTATAGAGAGTGTGTGGATGTCTAGATGGTAGGGTTGGAAGGATTCCCAGCCTAAAGTGTCTTTCTCATTCTAAATTAGATCACATGATGTCCCTAATTGAGACCTTGTCCTACTCTCTATTGCTACTGCTTTCAGGAAAATTGTCCAGCTTATTGTAGTGGCACATAATGTCCTTATTCATTTGATGTATGACCACTATTCCATCTTCATCTTTCCATTGTGCCACCTGTATGCATGTTCCATTCATCTCTCTTGCATTTAATAGTTGAGAAATATTACCTACTATCACCACCACCAGCTCAGCTTCCACTACCTCTACCCGTACACCATCTTCATTACCTTCAGGATAGCTACCTCTGTCCCCAACCATCACCTCTGCCTCTCCTCTACTCCCGCCACCACTATTACTATTACCTTGCTGCTCTTATTAACTCTACCATCACTGTTATCAATGGTATTTGTTTATTCTATGACAGACACTTACGACGCCTTTACACATTTTGTCACACTAAATATTGAAGCATCTACAATCGCTGGAATTGGGACAAGCCACCGAGACTGCATAGTCCAGACCCAACATGTTACTTACAAGAGTAAGCATCCTGGGCTGCAGGATCCCTGTGTCACCACCTCCCACTACATTCTGTGTCCTGCATCTGGTACTTGCTGTGCTCTTCCCATGCCATACTCTTCCCTTTTGATCACTTCATGGAAAATGCCCGTTTTCCCTATAAGACCCTGATACCCTTTCCTCTACCCCTTCAGAGACCTTTGTTTCTGAAACTTTTGTATGCTCTTCCATCCAACACACATCACATCATAATTAATTATCTATGTTCATTGGAGTCATCCCTGTAAACACTGAGTGTGAAACAGAGAACATGCCTCACCCAAAAGCTGCTGTTTGGTCTGGGCAACTGGCTGATAGGGTTTCAGGATGTGTCTTGTGGGGGTACAGAGAGATTATGTATCAAGTTTGTGGAAGGGTTCTGGGTATTTAACAAATCCTCAATAATTATTAGATATAATGCTATTAGATTAAGTTTTAATTAAATAGTGAATATCCCCGCAATTCTTGTTAACTGTATCTTGTTTAATTTATGATAATAAGGAAAACAAATATAAACCAATTTGTGATTAAAATACCTTTTAAAAACAAGCAAACAGGTTTGAGAATTTATGAGTGCCCACTGAATGCTAGAATTTATTATTGCCCTTTACGATTGATTCTGGGGGCACATAACAAGGCAATATTTAAATAACTTTATTAACTATCATGTTGGCAATTCATTCAAAAGAAATGATTAGAAATACATGTAAATAGTTTGATCTGCTTATTAAGAAATATGTGAAATGTCTAATAGATGCAACATTAGATTTCATATTTATTGACTTTTAATTATAAGACACAATTTGGAAAATCCTAAATATTAATCAAGAGAATCTACATTACATGGAATATTCAGCAATTACAAAATAATATATTTGTCAGAGAGTATCCAATGGTCTCAACTAATGTTTTTTGAAAGTCAGGGTACTGAATAGTTCAATATTTAGTTTATCTATTTATGTAGTTTAACTCCAATATTTCTTAACATTTTCATGGAAGAAAATGCAGCAGAAATGGTGGATTTTCTGGATTTCAGAATTGTAGGTAATTTAAATTTTCATTGAGTTTAAAATATGGTCTCAAATTTAAATAACAGTATAACATCTAGGAATCAGAATCCAATAGCTCATGATGAAAAGATCTGAAAGGGACAAAAACATATTCTTCTAGAATGTAGGAAGGGAAGACCCCTCTTCAATATCCTCCAAAGAGCTCATAGAAGAAGATATAGCACGAGAGGCATCCGTACTTGGCTTCAGCAGTCTGCTTTTTATTTCCTATCCCTGTGTCTCAGATCCTTCAACTGAACAATGAGCCAAGTTGGCACTTGGCAGAGACCTATACAAATATGAACTCCTTTTCTTAAGTCCCACTTAAGCACAGTTCCAAGATCCTCCAGGGCAACAGGGTTGTTCTGCTGGCAATTGTCCTAAATGCAAATCAGGCATTAGAAACCTTAGGCCAGGAAATATAGGGAAAAAAAAAAACTTCAGTCTAAGTGCATGGCTTAGCCCTCTAACCTGTTAAGGTGGAAATGAAACCCAGAATTTCACTAAGTGACTTTGATGGTTCTTAGCCATGATGCAGTGAAAGAGTTCAAGGACCATGCCACCATTCCCAATGACTTGAAATGCTCCAAACTGCCTACTCTTCTCCGATTTTCCATCCTCATTGAAGGAGACATGCATTTATAATTAGTACTTTTTGTCATTTAAAGTTCACCAGATTTGTAGGCAATTATTGGCTAAAAAACATTTATTATTTGCAATATATTATTAGTTTATTATGGCTCATTGCTTTAAAATACTTCGTTTAATCCTTTGCAGGTCCTTAAACACAAATATGGCAGCTATTAGCAACCTCTTCAGTCAGGCATAAAATTGTACCCAGAGGCCTCATAAACAATAGAGTGCTTTGCAAAGATTAAATCAGTGTACACAGCTGTGAAGGAGGCCATTAGAAAATGCATTATCATTCTGTTTTACTGTTACTTTGTGTGCTACCCTGCTCCTGCCGATCCATCAGCTAGCCCTGCCTCTGCCCTATGAGCGGAAGAGCCTCAGCATTATGCCAGGCAAGAGGCAGGCCCTAGGAAAGGTAGAATCTAAGCCCTTTGTGCAGGGTCAAGGGGACCTGGATGATGCTGGTCAAGATCCAGCCTGGACAAAGCACAAAGACCTAGAAATTACTTCTTCAGTAAGAAACAGGCAGGGACCAAGACTTCCTGGAATATGCTAATTCAAACAAAGTAATTACTGTCTTGCTTGCTTCTGAGTCTTCATTCAATGTCTCCTGTCCCTAGAAAGAGAAGGGAGGAAGGAAAGCTATCATTTATAAAGCACCTGGCATGTAGTAGGATTTCTCAGATCCGGATTTATTTATTTAATGGAATACATTTTGCAGACAGTGCTTAAAGCCACATGGAAGAGTTCAAAGGGGCTCAGTGTCTGGAAGGGGAGGCGTCATTAAGACACATCTAATACCACACAAGAATGCAAAGCTCCCCACAGAAGGGACATCTGAGTCAAGTTTAAAAAGATACAGGAAAAGAAGAAGCAGTGAGGGTATGTGGAGTATGGGGAACAGAGAGAGATGTACAGACAGGCTGTGGGACTGCCATGTGAACATCATGGAAATAAGAAATAAGAGGGCATCTTCATTTGCTATGTTCTTCCAGAAACCTTGTTACATGTATGCATTCATTTACAGAACAAAAGCCTCCTTCTGCCCGGCTTTCAGTGCTGACTGTACGTAGTATGCCTTGTCCTCTGGAGACAAACAATACCATGACAAGAATGGCAATTTTAGATTACTACCCTGTGAAGTTGAATTCTGTTTTATTATTATCTCATCAGGTGGTCTTGGTTAAGTCCATTCTCTAAACTCTACTTTCCTATCTGCAAAACTGACCATAGGATTTACATAAAATATAAAAAAGCATGGCATGTATTCCCTGTCATGTATCAGAGCCTCAAAATCTGTATTTTCCTCCTTCTGTCATCCGGCATTAACTCAAAATTTGTCTTTCCTGGAAGCTTCCTGGAATTCACTAATTTAGTAATCAACTTCAGACAGGGCTCTATCCTATTAGAATTGTGCAGAAAGTCTATAAGCTGGAGGCACTGAAAAAAGATCAACTAACCTGAAATAACTTGGCTTTCTATCCTGCATACCCAAGCACATCACTAGGCACCTCCAAGCTCTTCTCCTCCCATAGGGGTGCACATTCTGGGACCTGGGACACCTTATTATAGGGTTATAAGAGGAAATGGGAAGGATGGCAACACTTGACCTTTCTAGAGCCATTTCCTTATTACTTGGTATATAGAAGAAGCAAAGATTTGGTGAGGTTTGACCTGTTTAAGAAGCCCTTGAGCCCTTTGATATTTGAGGTACAGTTTCCTCTAGCTCTTTCCTCACACACCATCTCCTCATTTGGAATTCCTCAGCATCTGCCTTGCCAACTTCCAGGAATGACCTGGTCCACCCTGCTCATTTAAAGCCCCTTTCTTCCTCTCCCCATCCCATTTGCATCCAACATCCCGCAAGGACTAATCCATGCCTTTGCTTTCCCTAGCATGAGGTGATGGACTAACACCAATTGATCCACCCATTTTCACCCTTGTCTTCCCAGTATTTAGGAAAAAGTACACCACTTTGTAAACCTCTGGTGAATGAATGGATACGACTCTTCACATTCAGAGTCTTCCATATTGACTCGCATGGTATTTGACAGGAGAACGACAGCTACCTCAAGAAAAAACACAGAATTTTCCTGTCCTTCTTTTCTGAAAATTGGGTGTTAGAAGCTAGAGGAGACTCTATCATTATAGTCATTTTTCCCAATATGCACTTTGCCTCTTGATTCTGCCCATAAGATTGCTTGTCCAGTGTCCTCTTTGAGCCAGTTTTTTTTCTATTGGGCCCCTTTCCTTGCTGGCTCCATGAACCAACAGACTGACCCTACAGCAGTGTCATGGGGCCTCCGTTACCTTTGGCTGGTTTCAATACTGGGAAACTCTGATAGGATGTGAAGGGTCCAAGAGGGAACCTGGAGTAGTTCTCCCTCCTTCCCCACGGCTTGAGAGCCTCCTCTACAATAGCTGTGCCCATCCAGAATGGCAGGTGGTTTCTTCACAGCAGACTCTCACCTGCTCAAACAACAGTGGATTTCCAAATTTGCTGTTTTAGAAGTCGAAATAGCATCATTTTCCTGCTATTTCAACCTTAGGGGAATCACTGCCTCTATGCATTCCTCAACTCTGTTCAAAGCTTTGTAAATGGCGCCTTCCTTTTGCTTCCCCACAGACACATCAGGGAAGAACCGTTCGCTCTTCTCTGCCACTTCTGGAAATCATACATGTTTCTCGAGGTTAAATATGAATGAGGAAAACAAACATGAGACCATGAAATGGAGGGTTTATCCAATGATGAGCAATGCTTTGGAGAAGTGGCCCCACTCACAACCTGAAGGATAGAAATACTAAGGATTTAATCTTGTACATGTTGGGGCTGTTTGGGGGCTGGCAGAGATGGACAGGTAATAAGCACAAGATCAAGAACAGTGCTGGGTTAGAGAAAGGGATGATGGATGGATTTTTTTGTTGTTGTTGTTGTTTTGCATCCGATTTCTGGATGTTGGGGAGACAGTGAAGTCAAGTGGGAAGAGAATGAACTCTGCAGAGAAGGGAGAGATCTGACTTAAGCACATGGTAACTATTGCTCAATCTGGAAAGTGACACTTTGCTGAGTTTTTAATGTCTGCATAACAGAATTGTGTGTGTAATGGGATAATTACATAAACATACCTTCACAATTGTTATGTAAGCAATAACATGTATGGATGACAAAGAGAAACATTGACATACATGAAAGAGCCTACCACTGTGATCCAGAGAAAAATATCAAGCTGTGTAAAAGGCATCAGCTTTTCTCTGATGCCCCATTGATGAAAACATGTCAAATGAATAAAAGAATGGATCCTCTTTCAATAAACCTTTTGTTATTTCTTACGTTGAGCTAAAATCTTTCTATAACTTTTCCCCACTGGAGTTAGCCCTGCCCTCTAAAGCCAAATGGAATAAATCAACTCTCTCCTTTAAATGAAAACCCTTCACATATTCCTTGTTTAATAAATTGAATAAATAGACTCCACTTTAATAAATTTGCCCTCGGCCTCTGGTCCTTTGCAAGGCAGGCCAATATAAATGAAGATGCTGTCTGCACAGGAGGTGTTTTGTGGACCACATGACTGCTATTCTGTCCCAGAAATAGAGGGTTTTGTGGGGTGAGGGGGTTATTTAAAATGAGCCAATAGTGTTGTTCAGAAATATAAGCATTGTTCTTTCTGAAAAAAGTCATTTTATAACATGATTCTTTAAATGTATCATGAATTAAAAAAAACCAATCTATTCTTCCTTTCCTTCTGTGTTTTCCCATTCTGTATTCTTTTATTTAAAATGTTTTGAACGCCTGTTCTGTACCATACACTCCACTCTTCACACACTTCCTATCTCATCCAGTGCCTTCTCTGGCTGAGACCTAATATTCATTCCCATTGTGCAGGTGAAACAGAAAAATCTGGGGAATAATTAGCTATAAATAACAGGGCTGAAACTTGTTGCCAGTTTGGTTTAACTTGTAAGTTCTAGTGTGTAATTCTATCTATAGAAGAAAATGAAGTAGTCAGAGGCAACACACATATACAGCATTAGGTCTTAGGGGTCTTCTCATGTAAGGAGGAAATGAGATGAGCAAAAATATGGAGGTATGTGAGAATTTGTCTGTTTTGGAGAATGGTCAGTAGTGAGACGTGTCTAATGCACATGACACTTAGGTCTTGAAGGAGATGGGAGGTAGCTTGAACTCCTATGTGCAAAAAAAGCCAAGCAAGCTGGCTTTACACCACCATAGCGAACTGGTCTGAGGAAGGACCATCATTATTTCTCTGGTTTTTAAGACAGGTTTTATTGACTTCAATGCTCAATGCCCTGGCCACCTACCCACCAATACACTGCTATTACTATAGGAACTCAAGGATTATTTATTCAAATTCACCTGAGATTGGCTAAAAGATGGGTATTCAGCTTTTAAATCACTAGAAAAGAACAAAAATACAAAGATAAGCTAGCTTGAATAAGGAAAACAGGAAACAAAGGGAGTCTGAAGAAAATATAAAGGAGAGAAAGTATAAAGCAGAGAGACAGGAATAAGACCTCACATATCAGTTATGACAGTAAATATAAATGGTTTAAGTTCCCCTAATAAAAGATAGAGTCTTTCATACTGGGTTAAAAGCAAAATTTCCACCATATGCTGCTTGCAACAGACAAACAGTAAAACAAAAAACAAGAAGAAAGGGGGATAAGGTTGGCAAATATTTATCAAACTCACAAAGCAAACACAGGGAAAGCAGCAGCTTGCCACAGTTAAAAGTGAAATTCATGGCAAAAAAGCATTATGGGAGACAAAGAGGGTTATTTTATATTGATAAAAGGCACACTTTTCAATGAAACAATGTGAGACATGCTGGTAACCAATGGCAGAATAAATACAAAACCAAGATGCAGAAATGTAAGGAGAGGACAAAAATTAACCTTTCTTGGTATCTTGATACTGACTGTGACAACAAAAAGATGAAATTATATATTACCTTTAATAAGGTGAAAATATAAAAATTATAAAGCTACTTAAAGCTGACCTGTTTGCAATGTTCTGGGTAATAATTTGAATATTGACACAAACTATTGTTTCATTGAATATTTAACGGAGATTATTATATGGGGATAAATTATTAATCCTGGTCATGGAAAGGTGAGAGCAAAATTCTAAGTCAAACACTTAATAACCTATTTCTTTTCTTCTCTTCTCTTTTCTTTTCTTTTCTTTCTTTCTTTTAAGAATCCTCATGATTTGTGGGATTTATCTGGTGTGTATGGTATTGTGATACTTATCTGTAAATCAAAGGAGAAAACCACACAGCCACCTGGAGACATGAGTTATTCCATGAGAGTTGCAGCCATGTGATGAGGAATCTGAGCTCCTGGTATTAAGAGTTCCAGGCCAGACAGAGAGGGACTGTTGTATTCAATGGAGCACCAAGAGCCACGACTTAGGTAGAAACAACAGCACAGGATGATCAGGATTGTCTAAGTCAGACAGGTAGCAAAAAAAAACAAGGCTGAAGGAACCTTGTATGTTGGTTCTGAACTATACCAAAGTGAAGAAATTCTTGAGTCAGATGGGGTGAGTCAAGCCCATGGGGCCTTGGTACTATGCCAGCTGCACCAGAAAGAGGTAACGCTACCCGCCCTGGTACATGCTCGTGAACACCCCTACTGCCACCACCATCCTTGTTCTCTATCTGCCTGTATGTATACCTGTGAGCCTCTCTGGACCATACTAACATACCAAGACCCTTATAAGAGAAAATATGAACCCAGCATTATGACATCTAAGGAAATAAAGCATAGCAGCCAACAAAGGTCTGGAAATTGAAAACAAGGATGTAGGGAGTGAGATAATTCAGAGAGGAAACAGATCTCTCTTGGGGACACACAGCACTGCAGGAGAAGGGCAGGGTGGAAACCCAAGTTTAAAGGCTTTCTAGGCTAGTACAATCAAGATTTATTTATTTAATCATTTTATTTTTCTCATTAAAAATAATATATGCCTGGTAGATAATTTGAAAAGTTCCAACCATGCTCAAAAATAACATCTGGTAACATCTGGACTTTTTTTTTTCCTCCCAGCAATTTCTTTTTCCTGTCTGAGTATAGAGATGCGCATGTATGCATACGTGCGATATTATAAAAATGAAATGAGAAATGTAATTCATGTGTATATTCTAGTTTACTCCTTATCATCATTCCATCATCACGGTTGTGGAAAGGAGAGACTTTATGAAAGAAATGAGCTTTAATGTTGCTGAGGAAGTGAGATATAGACAGCAGAGTTGACCTTGAACTCTGAGGTGTGAGTGTGCTAGTGGGGCAGCCACCATGAGTGGGAGGAAGTGGAGACAGCCAGCATCTCTAGATGATGTTCTCACAGTTGCTCTAAAGAGAAACAGGGGCCGGAGTGGGGATGGGGGATTAAGACAGAAATTCCTGGAGAGATGAATGTGGGCCTGGGCCTGGATTTCTGTGTCAGCCTAACCACTCACAGCAGATTAGCCAGTATCATGTGGCTTCAGTATCTCTCCAACTCTCCTCCTTCTTACTAGTTTGATTTGTACCGTTACTAGTTTAAAAGAATAAAATGAGGCTCAGATATGTAAAAACAGTTACCCAAGGTCACACTATAAAATGTGGACAAAGTTGGAGTTAAGCTATTGTTTTTCAAAGGGAAAGTTCAGCCATTTATAAACTACGATAGCTTATATAATTAGCTCATAATACCTAAAAGGCAAAGACACGCAGCATAGCTGAAATTCTTTCTTATTAACCTTATTAAGAGCCCCATAACCCTTCCTCACATCGTGCAGTGCAGGTGCTTTGTAATGGAGAGAGCCTGGGGTACTGGGTTGTACTGTATCTGTTCAGTTCTATGTTCTGTTCAACAGCATATGGCATATCCATCCTCAATGCTCGCCTCCCCACCTCCATCTCCCAGAATCTTACTTCCTGACATCATTTTCTCCCATTTGACTGAGTGGTCTGACCTAGAATGTCTGTGCATGACTTGAGATTTAAGCATTCCTCTTTCAACTCTCTGATAAAAAATCTTTTCCCTTTAATAATACTCCCAGTGGCTTCTTGCCCATTCCTTTTCATTTCTGTTAGGGACTTTTAAGTTTAGTTTGCCATCTACACCGACGAGGTCCCCAAGGCTTAGCTTCAGAGACTGGGCTCTCTCAAGACCAAATCAATTCCAACATTCAATTAGGCTAATTAAGCTTAGGTTGCCATCAATATATTTCTTAATTATGGTTTAAACATAGGTAAAACCTAGAATTGTTCATCAACAGCCCTTAGCCTCTGCTAAAAGCAAGAATCTAGTGCTAAGAATTCCCATGAGTCAAATTGAGGTTCTGACAATAGTGAGAAAGACCACATGTGTATTTGCATAGGATTTGCATATATCTACATAGGTTAGTCTCTTCACGGTACATTTCCAATTAAAATGTTATTATTTTGGCCTTGAAGATGTTGTTTCCTGATTCTCCTTTTCTCTAGTACCGTTCACAACACCTGTTCACTTGCATGTAGATTTCTGCATGAAAGGACAGCACGACGGTATAGAGAAAGGACACAGACTGCAAGGAGAGCCCCAAATATTAGCACACACACTTGAGGTGTGCTGGCTGTTGGAAGGTGACCCCAGAGACTAGAAGGTTTGAAGATAGAGAATAGCTGCAGGGCCCAGCAACAGAGCAGGATTGGATTTAGACTGAGTGTCTGGACTGGTCTCCATCTCACCCTCTCTCCTAAGCTCTGCCCTTGCTCCCAGATGAAGCATTTCTTTTCTTTAAGTAAGCTTTTCTTCCCCCTGGGTCCTGCTGGGTCAGATGACACAGGGCTATAAACCCAGCCCCAGCCTCTCTAGTGGCTGAGGCAGGAGGCTTACAAATTTAAAGCTTGTCTGAACTACAGCGTGAGTTTCAGGCTAGTCTGGAAAGCGCTGTGAGATCCTATCTCACAATAAAAAGTCAAAAAGAGGCTAGGATGCAGCTCAGTGGTAGACTACCTGCTTAGCATGCACAGGGCCCCAGGTTCAGTACCTAATACCACAGCACAGAAGAGCAGAAAGGAACACTGATGGACAAGTCTTTCTGGAGGTCTGCCCATTGCATTCATTCTCTGGCTTCCAATGTGTCCCCATTGCTGATGGTGTGAGCGAGAGCTTCAGGCATGGTTTGTGTGCGATTCCTCCATGACAGCAACTGGCATCTCTGGTTTTATCTCTGGCATGCCCTTTGCATCATGGATTGTGCCCTGATCTGCCACACATGGCTGACTTTCACTTTGTCTTCATTCTTACCTCCATGTAGCTGTCACCCTCCAAACACCATACCCCAGTAATGACCACCTTGACACACTGGTACTCTGCTCTGAGAAGACTGGGAGGGGCCCTGAAGCAAGATCTTTGGGACACCTCTGTCCTTTCTCACCCTTTTCTCTCTTGATATATGTCAGAAAAATTAGAATTCTCCTCTGGAGGGGTAACTAGGACTCTTGCTCTGAAGCAAGACATACAATCTAGAAAATTCACTCTTCAGGGCCTAGAAAGACGGCTCAGTGGTTTAAGAGCATTGTCTACTCTTCCAGGGAACCCAGCACACTGACTTGGTTAAAAGCACCCAATTTAACTTACAGTTGCCTGTGACTGCAGTTTTGGGGAGTTTGTCACCCTCTTCTGCCCTCCATGTGTGTCTGTACATACCTGGTGTACACGCACGTGGACACACACACACACACACACACACACACACACACACTACTGAAAATACAGAAGTTTGTCCTCCAGCATTCTCCTTTCTCCACTGAATGGCCTCGTGTGACAACAGCCTGTTCTTCACTGAGATGTAGAGAAGGCTGCATAAAGAGTGACAAGGGACTAAGGCAGAAAAGTCCCACTGGGGTTCCCTTAGTATATTTCCTCAAAGTCATATCCCTGTCCATCTGCACCGCTGCCCAGTTTCCCCCAGTCTTCAAAATCTTCATTTCTGAAGGTTGAGTGTCATGCAAAAACATTTTAAAACAAACTTGACAAGCTTTTCCTCTTGGCGGCCTATCTTTTGTTCCTACTGTGCCCACCGTGAAAGAGGAGGGCAAGCGTAGCTTTTTCAACCCTACACTTCAAACCCTGTCTGTACTTCAAAAGATTCTCCAAATTCCTTCCTCTCTCACTCAAGGGGGTGGGGGATCCCAGGTACTCTGAGGATCCAGAGTGATCTGTGGTGGCAGTGATGCCCACGCCACCATTGGTGCCACAATAGAGAGTGCCCACTCAGGAGTCCCACCTTCTACCTGCTCCCCATTACTCAGCAGTATAGCACAGTGGTCCTTCTTGAAGCCATCACAAATAACACCCCATACACATGAATAAACTCAGGTGCCCAGGCTACCTTTCAGTCCTGGATTTCAGTTGTCACACACTTACGTGGACAAGAGTTAACCCCATTTCTCTTCCCCAGGCCCCTCCCTCTGGTTTGCTTTCCCCCTTACATTTGTTATCAGCAGACATAAGTAGATTTACCTTTTTTTTTTTTTAATGAGTCTATTGCCTGTTTAGTTCATTGCCAAATTCCTGGCACTGAGGAAAGTGATTGACATGTAGTCTATGTTCAATAAATACTGGTCAAATGAGTGAATCCTAGTATTTTTACATTGTACTGAGTGTAATAATTAGCTACTTGAGGACTGTGAGAATTCACTTTTTTTTTGCAAATATGGTAAAAATAGACTATAATTAATTACAATCTATTTGCCACCCCAGTAGAGCTGGGGTGACAACTGAGTAGTGGGTTAAAGAAGGGTTATGAGACCACAACACTCAGGAAAGGATTCTAGCTACATAGAAGGGGAAAAAGAAACTTCCAGGGAGGAGAATGAATGAAGACCAAGAAATACAGGGAGGAGAAGGCAAATGGCAGGATATTATTATAAGCCAATGATGTGCCGAATAGGTCCATTGGGTAAAGATTTGACAAGCAGATTTGAAGATATTTTTTGCTGCATTTTGAGTAGCATGATTCTCCCTCACTCAAGAAAATTGTCAGTGAAAGTTTTTATTTGCTGAATATGATATCATAAGAAGAAAGCCATTGAAAAAATAAAGAAAGTTTCTGATCACAGCCCAAGAGTGAAGCTTTAGGTAGGACAAACAGTCCATGCTTAACATTCAAGGGAATGAGAGCCAGGTGAGAGGTATACAACTGGGATCCTAGCACTCTGGAAGCTAAGACAAGACAACTGCAGCTTTGAGTCCAGCCTGGACTACATAGACAGCTCAGTGATAGCCTGGGTGACACAGAATGACTGTTTTCCAAAAAGAAAAAATATGAATGAATGAAACACACTGACAGTAGAAACTTAGAGAGGTAGATGTTGGCTTCGATTAAGAATTTTTAAAAATTATTTGGAACTAGAGTGAATTTTCCTTTTTTTCCCCAGATGCAACTAGGTAACCATCTCACCAAAACTTCTGTAAGAACAATGTCTGCTGCAAGGAAGGCATTAGATCATAACGAATCCTCCATGAGAGGCCAGAAGGTTCTGGTGGCTATGCTGGGTGACAGGGGTCCAGCATGGAGGCCTCATTGCTACCCAAGTTTGAATCCCAGCATCTCTTTTTCAGCTGGCACTATCCACTCATTCACACATTATTTCATGCATTCCTTCACCCACTCAACATACGTAAACATTCAATGCACGCCATGCTCTCAGTACTGCTCTGCTTCCCTAAAATCAAATTCCTTTGAGACCATTTTCAGGTTAATAAAATTCAGATGCTATTAGAACTCTTTAGACATTGAGACCCTGATATGTCCACAAGCTGAGATAATTACTAGGGTACCATTGAGTCTGAGGTGTCTGTAAGACATCATCATGGAGCCTATTGCCTGTTTCTACAAGGGAGAGGATGAACATCAAGGTATCAGAGGGGATGGCAATGGAGGTGAGCGAGGTACACTCCCCAAGTCTCCTTGAGCAACACACTTCCTGAATGAAGCTTAACCTGATCTTCACAACAACGTCAAGAAAGAACATTTATGGGGTGATAACATGGAGGGTTCTAGAACATTAATGGTTTGTGCAAGATTCTAAGCACAGTTTGCCTGGATTCGAACTCCTGGTTCTTCTGTCAATGACCTCCTCCCATTTCTCCCCTCTCTCTAACACACCTAGGCTGCCCAGATGTTTGAGACCTGGTAGCCTGATCACTTCTCTAACTCAGTTCACTTGGTATTAGAGTGATTCTGCTCAGCTCCACAAAAAGGGAGCAGGAAATCCACATGCTGGGAGAGCATGGCTAGGCTCATGATGCCCGAGACTGGGACTTTAAAACAAGGGACCCTGAAAGTGGCCTCTGATGTGAATTCTTTACATGGGGTACTAGCACTCATATTTTCAACACATGTTGAGGAAGGCATGAAAGACAAGATAATGCTTTCTCAGCTCCCTGTAGAACAGCAGTTCTCAACCTGTGGGTCACAACCCACTTCTGGTCACTTATCAGAAATACCTGTATATCTGATATTTGCATTATGATTTATAACCATAGCAAAATCACAGTTATGAAGTTGCAATGATATAATTTTTTGTCTGGGGGTCACCAAAGCATGAGGAACTATATTAAAGGGTCACAGCATTAGGAAGGTTGAGAACCACTATAAATGTAGACTATGATGCTCACAGAATTTCTTGTATTTTTCATTTCTTTTTTTTTATTAACCAAGAGAAGGATGGGTCCATTATTACATCTACTTTGGACAGTGAGTCCTAGATATAGGTACTGAACAGACTATCAGAAGACACAGAGTTCACAAGCTGAAGCGAGTGGTCAGTGTGGGGTCGGTGGCAGGAACTAGCCCTTCACCACCAATGACTAAATACCATCTGGTGGTACTAAGCATTATACTACAGATGACTGACTTGGGGCTTTTATGAGAAATCCTTAATATGTGATAAAGATAAAGATCATAGTCCAAGATTATAAGTATTTTTACATTGCTTTACATTCCTGTAGTTCTGCCATTATAAGATTATTAGAATGTTCACACAGAAAAGGCCTTAAAAGTTACTTGCTACAAGATTTCTGATTGTGTCTTACCAATATAGAATACTAGGCCTACAGCAATAAAGTAAAAGTAACTCCTTTTCACACACACACGGGGGCGGGGGGAGAGGGAGAGGGAGGGGGAGGGAGAGAGAGAGAGAGAGAGAGAGAGAGAGAGAGAGAGAGAGAGAGAGAGAGAGAGATGGAGAGAGGGAGAGGGAGAGAGAACATACTAGCCACAGAACAAAATTAAGCTCTTGGATCTAGTAAACCTCTCTCTCTCTCTCTCTCTCTCTCTCTCTCTCTCTCTCTCTCTCTCTCTCTCTCTCTCTCTCTCTCTCTCCTGAGCCAATGAGCTTTACTAGGGTTCCTTACAGGAATATGGATGAGAGGTTACTTACAGGAGCAGAAATGACTCAAAGCCTATAGTGTTACTTTTCAAAAATCAAGCCAACTTCATGACACATACAGTGTTAATTGGGAGCCCAGTGTGGCTTGCTTTTGTGGAAGTGTCCCCAGCGTCACCGGCCCCCACATCCGAGTCTGATTGACAAGTATTTCACTTCAAAGTCTGTGTTTAAAATCAAAGGGATCCTCGGGGATTGTTTGTCCCTTACTTAAAATATTTAAAAGTTACAGCTCCGTGTGATGAAATAACATGTCCTGGGATTCCTGGTGGAGAAGGGAATTGCCATTAGCACAGTGAATTCCACAGCCCTCTTCCACAAGGGCATGGAGGAGATAACAGGTGGATGAATTCTGGGTCACTTTCTCAGACCCAGCTTCGAGGTGTCAGGCTCCCAAACATAGAACTGGTTTCTAGTGGCTCCGTGATTGTTCTGAACTCTGTGAGGCTGACAAGTGATAATTAGGGTTCAGATGTCAGAGAAGAAAGCCACCCTCATAGGTGCTAATGACAGGCACTCTCTCTACCCCCTCACCTGTAGCCCCTGCGCCTTTCTGTTCTAGCTGCTTCTGGGAGGCTGGGTTGGAAATCAACAGTTTTGCCTGGCTGATGTGACTGAATGAGTACATCTCTAGTTACTTTCTTTGTTTCCATGAGCGCCTCTCTGCTTGGCTTCCTGAGGTAAGAAGTCAGCCAGACAATGCTCAAAAGGCACTTTAGGATGTGCTTGCTCAGAGTCACCTGATTAAGGAGAAACAGGTGGCACCTCTCCTGGGAAAATTCCCTGCACTGAGGCACTGTGACCCCAGGGACAGATGCCAACTACTTCAGTGGTCAGCACCCTGTGCCTAGGGCATCCCAGTGGTCCAGTGGACACTTCCACAGGGCATTGCCAGTGGAGACAGCAAAAGCCTAGGGCTAGAGCTGCCCAAAGAAGGAGATGTCTGCCCTGTTCTGCACATTTAGCTGAGAACCCTAAACTTAGGCCTACTTCTTAGTCTGGACTCTGAGTTATTTATCCCCATCAGTCTGCCTGCTGACTTGTTTCTCATCTCCCTGGCTTCTGAGCCCATACATTTGCTTACATCTGACTCCCTAGTGAGTGCTTCTGACTCGTCATTCAGGCCATTTGGAGCCATCCTTCCAGTTAGAGCTCTACCTTCCTCCTGTATGTGTGTATGTATGTATGTATGTATGTATGTATGTATGTATGTATGTTGATATTATTGCTATTAGTAATACAGTAAACATATATCCTATGTTGAGGACCCTTGATCTTTCAGACATTATAATAGGCACGCTATATACATTGCTCCCATCCTTTCAACAACTTTGCAAATAAGCTGTGTTTTACTCGTTTTATACATGAGAAGACTGAGACTCAATGTCCTCAGAGATGGAAAGTATGAGACCAGAAGTTCATGACTACTTCACTTCAAACCTGAGAACTTGGCACAATGCTGTCCGTCTCACACTGATCATCCTGGTCTATGTGTTCTCGACTTCTCCAGTCCACCTGGCTAACATACTCCCTGCATCCCTTCCATCTCCCCTGGTACTTGGCTTTCTTAAGATTATGCATGTAACACCTTTTCTCAAGTGAAGAGAGAGAATAAAGTGAAAATGCAGGGTTAGAGAGAACAGTTGGACTTTAAAGTTTCTTTCACAAATTCAACACCTGCATGAATGAAAAAGTGACATGAAGATAAAGGCCCTCAGTCAGTCTCCAGTGCTTCTGACTCTCCTCTAGTGAAATCCCTCAGCCAGGGGTCCAGAGCACCTCTGACATGCAGAGTCCAGTCTTTACTCTCTTCTCATATCACCATATAAAAAGGGCTTTGGGACATTTGTGCCATTGTTCAGTTGAAAGAAGCAAATGAAAAAGAAATATGTCTTTCTTTTGGTTGCTGTGACAAACACCAGGAGAAGTAGTGTAATGGAAGGGAGGTTTGTTTGGCTAACAGTGGCAGAGGCTCCAGCCCAGGGTCACCTGGCTCCACTGTCTGGGGCCTGTGGGGAAGCAGAATCAGGGTGATGGGAGATGGTGGAACACAGCTGCTCATCTCATGGCAATCAGGAAGAAGAATGAAAAACAAAAGAGTCAAGGGACAAAATATATCTTTTGAAGTCATGTCATCAATGAGCTACTTGCTCCAATTAGGCTTCACATTGTGCTTTCCACCACATCCTAATTATGTCACATTATTACATCATCAAGAGATTAATCCCTTGATTAGGACAAAGCTCTCATGATCCAACCACTTCCTTTAATACAGGAGCCTTTGTAGGGTATTTCATATTCAAGCCATAACAAGGTCCTTTGTTTAAGGACCAAATGATTTACTAATATAGAGTGCAGATAGCTGGATACTGGTCCCTTAAAGGCTTGGATTTATATATTTTAATAATGTATCCTAGAAAACAAAATGTACTCCAAAGTGAACTGACATTCATTGAATAACTTTTTAATAGAGAATAGTATATTACAGAATACTATGCATTCTGCAACATCTATCACATTCACAGCATTCCTATGAAGAAGGCACAACTACCATTCCTACCATCCAGATTAGAAAACCGAGATTTAGAGGGTCATGCAATTTTTCAGAATTACAGGATGAAGAGTCTAGTGTTCCTTCCCTCAAGGCTGCCTCATGGAGCACTTTCATTCTCCATTGAATCCAGGAAGCTTAAAACATCCCACACAGTGTTGATAACACAAGGATGTATGCTGATGGCTCCCACTGGTTGCTAGGTAACGTCTGTTTGACACAATCTGGTGAGTACCCTTATGGCCTTCTTGCCAACAAGAACCGGTAATTGAGATGGCAAAGAGGCAGGCACACTTGCTTGCATAAGAGCAGGCCGGATTTCTAGGAGTCAGGAAAGTATCTTTGGATGATGAGGATGTAAGGGTCCAACAGCTTTGCAATGACAGCGTAAATATTGTATGCTGGATGGACAGGCACCAAATGGGGATACTCCATGCCGCTAAGTAATGAGAAAGCTGCCCACTTCTGAAGACTTCAAAAACAAATAAATACTTCATGTGCCAGAAGGAAGAGCCAAGGAAAGACCTGTTCCAAATGGAGATGGCGAGTGCCATTTTCTCACAAATCTGAGATCTGAATGGTAATGCTGGGTAGAGAGCAAGTTAGTTGGCTGACCTCAGGCATGTCAGCCTGGCATTTGGCCACTTCATGGGGTGACTAGCTAGGCTAAAACAGTAGAACTGTGCAGCTGTAAAGCCAAGAACCTATTCACACTGGTTCAAAGACAGGAGGGCATGTTGTGATATAAGGCACTAGAGAACAATGTTTCCATAGCACTTGTCCCCAGACAATGTCTAAGCAGAGGCCCACTGGTCACAGAGTATGGGGGTAGCATGCATGGACTTAACTCAGATCATGTCTCAGATTATGGCAATTTGTTTCTTGCTATAACAAACATATTAGAATTTCTGGTTTATAAACCATAGGCATTTATTTCTTACAGTGATAAGGAACTCTGAAATCAGGATGCCAGTATGGGTTGGTATGGATGAAGACTCTTTGCCATAATAGAACAGCCAGATAATTCTATGGCCACTTATTAAAAAGTGTTCACCCCATCCATGAGAACTGGATCCTCAGGACCTATTTACCTCCCAAAGACCCAGCTCTTAAGGCCATCACTTTGGGATTAGGGTTCTAGCTTACAGCTTTTGGAAAGACAGAAATAATCTATCCATCATAAACCCAAGTTCAAGGCACCACTCCTTCAAGATTTTTGTTAGGCAAGCTACCTAATACCTTTAAGTGCTTTTTTCTCATTTATCAATTAGAGACAATATTCACTCTAATCATAGAGGTTGTTGTGATAATTAACTGGAGTTATGCCTTTTAAATATTTAATACAATTAATTGTACATTTTGATGAAAAATAACTTACTATTATATACATAGTATATATATGCTGTGTAATGTATATGTTATGTTATGCTATGTTACGTTATGTTATGCTATGCTATGCTATGCTATGCTATGCTATGCTATGCTATGCTATGTTATGTTATGTTATGCTATGCTATGCTATGCTATGCTATGCTATGCTATGCTATGCTATGCTATGCTATGCTATGCTATGTTATGTTATGTTATGTTATGTTATGTTATGTTATGTTATGTTGTTGTATCTCCTACCAGGATCCCAAACTTTCCAGAACAGGAGATATGTGATGCCTACAGTTTCTCTCAAGACAGCTATCATCTCTGCTAGAACCTAATCATCTGACTATTCTTTCTAGGCTTAACCACTTTCAGCGATAGACAGCTCAACAGTTTATGTATCGGCCAGTTTCCTTCCATTTATTGAGCAGAAATGGAAAAATGCTTCACTATATTCACATTCTTTAAGTTCCAATTCTGCCCCCCTAGGACCACAGAATAAAATCATGCCAATTTTTCTGGAACTCCTATCATACACTAAATTTAATTTGAATCTAAAAGAGTTATTCACTGTCATTAGTTTGGCAATGACCATTTGAAGGAGATATGTTATCTTTATTATCTGGATTAGCAAATCAGGGCAGCATCTTTCATGTGCTTGGTAGACATACTTGAAATTAGAGTTTGTCTCAGGCAACTAAAACTTATTGAATATTTTCACTGTTAACATTAAATGTTCTAGTGTTTAGAAATATAGAAGAAACTGCAACAAATCATTTCCTTTATGTTAAATGCAAAGGAAGTTGAAAAGGCAGGTCAGAAAAAAATTTCCCCAAGATTACTGAATTGTGCAAAATTATTAGACATACTTACAACACCAAATAAGCTCATAAAGTTGATGCTCTACCAAAGAACAGATAAAGATGAAAATTTCATGGAAATACACTAGAAATTCTTATTAAGGGATTATGAGGTAAAAGAGCAATGTGATACCACTGCATACTTTTATATTGACTAAAATTAATCACTCTCACCACATTAAGAGTTGGCAAGAAAGGAGACCAACAGGAGATCTCATACACTATTAGTGGTAATATAAAATGGTCCAGCCACACATGGGGTAAAAATCTAGCAATTTCTTACTACGTATCTTAAACCCAGCAATTTTACTTCCTAGATATTTGTGGGAGGAAGATGGAAATACATGTCAACCCAAAGACTTATGTGCAAATGCTCCTGTCTTTATTAGGAACCCCAGGAGCCTCATAAAGGTTCAATGGGTGTATGGATGAATTAATTGTAATACAGTGATACAATGGGCCTAATCAATAAACACAAATGAACTACTGATGAACCTCACTATATCTTTGAGAGAAAGAATCTGGACAAAGATTTTTACATTGTGTGGTTGCATTTCTATAAACCACTGGACATAAAACTAAACTGAAAGAAAACACAGCAATGATCACTAAGCATGCTGGGAGTGGGATGTGTAAAGGAGGTTAGATCATAAAAGAGGGAAAATTTAGTTTATGAGTAAATCTTTACCATTTTCACTGTGACAGTTCCTCAGGAGTGTGTGTGTGTGTGTGTGTGTGTGTGTGTGTGTGTGTGTGCGCACATGAGTATATGTGGTCATCAAATTAGATATGGTTTATTAAACATCACTGCACCAAGAAAGAATTTTAAAACCTTGGTGAGAACATGGAAGCAGATAGCCCTGTGACTTAATTGAGTGTACTGAACCATAATTGTAGTATATTGGCTTTGACAAAGAGAAGATGTGGAGGTATGTGTGTTCTCCATAGTTGGGCTAAGTATCATAGAGGACTGGTGGGCACCGAAGATAGCCTGTTACCCATTCTGAGAAGGCTGCAGACCCTTTGTCTCAGACACAGAGGTTTTATGGAAGCCAACTATGAACTAGACACCTAGATCTAGGGAGTAGCACCTAAGAGAGGATCATAGGTTAAAAGTGATACATGGGCTTTGGATTACTAGGTGGTCAATGAAAGTGCCAGAGAGGTAGGGGAAGAGCAAGGTCTGAAGCCAGCGGGGCCTAGAGCAGAGCATCTGTGGATAGGATGATCATTCTTCTTCCTTTCAGTCATGTGCACTGAGCTCCAGCTCTATGCTAGACACTCTTCTAGAAGCCTGATATCTGGCTGCAAACTAAAGATAAGATGGCTGCTTTCCAAGTACCAACATGTCAAGGGAGCGAGAGGAGTAACTAGTAACACACACACAGAGAGAGAGAGAGAGAGAGAGAGAGAGAGAGAGAGAGAGAGAGAGAGAGAGAGAGAGAGCTGGGACTTCAGGTTGTGTTAGGAAATAAAGAAAAGCGTCAGGGCCAGTTTGAGAATGGGCAGCTTGTGCCCTCTGAGGCACAATCAGTGGAAATCAAGGGTGCTGAGTGTGGAGGAAGACTTTCTTAGGATAAAGGCAGAAGTGTTCAAAACAAGAGGTATCGAAAACAGTAGAGGTCCAGCTCTTATTGCTTTCTCCCAGGGTGTGTGAAAGAATCTAACCACCAGCTGGGAATCTAATCTGAGGGATATTAAATGAATCTAAGCACACTGAGTTCGTTAGTCCATTCACCATATTCTTCTAATTCAATTCTACCTACACAGCTTCTTTTCTGTTCTCATACTTAGCTCCTCTCAGTCCCTCCTGCTCTCAGTCCCTTCTGCTGTTCTTTCATATCTATCTAGTGCTTTCCATCTTCCTTCTCCTCTTTGTTCCATCAAGTATGCATATCTATATCTGTATCTATATCTATTTCTATTTCTATATCTATATATCCATTCATTAGTAATTTGTTAGTGAAAACTACAAAGTAAACTCTCAGGGACAAGCATTCTGAGAAGAGTCACACTGGGCAAAGACTTGGTCAGCTTTATTGGTGACTGACAACAGCTGTAGGCTGTAAAAAGTTCTCGCTATTAAAGGGATAGCTACAAGGGTTACAAGAGAAGAAATTAAACCAATGAGAGATTTGAGGAAAAGGCAAAGAATACATGTACTATTTTATGTGGTTAATAATATCTAGACATGGTAGTCAGTTAACAGCCTTTTTCTGTTAATCACTTGAATCTTAAGACCTATACATAATTAGTCTACTGAGCCTAAAATCTTGCATTAAAAACTGGTGTAGAAATAAATACAAAGTGTTAATTGTTTCTTGGATCAGAGTGGGGAGGTGCTGGTGGAGGAAGCTTAGGGTGACACAGATGCTATTGATCTCTTGAAAGACTAAGATACACCAAGGCCAGACCCCTCACTATCACTTCTGATTCACTATAATTCTTCTGAAGGGTTTTGATCCAACAGGTCCAGGCACCTGCAATTCCACTCTGTGAAAGTTCTACAAGAACACTGTGTCTGGTCAGTTTTGCCTTGTCAGTGGCTAGGGATGGAGAGTAAGACCTCTAAGTGTCTACAGTCCACATGAAACAAGAGACCTAGTATGAAACATATTTTAGAATGTTTCTATTCATAAAAATTGTACAGTTAAATAAGAAGCCATCTTCTAGATGATCCACAATTATGTGTGCCCATAAGATTGAGATGCAATCATGAGATTACATGTACATATAACATGGAAATTCATGGTAAATGGGGAGATATCATAGCTGTTATTGCACAAGAAGTTTACAACAAGAAACACCCAATTCATCCAAAAGGCAGTAATTCCATAGTACCTTGCATGATGGTTTCCTCTAATAGAACCCTTGGTTCTGATAGGTTGACCTTCTGAGCTGTATACTGTCACCTGCTGTATACTCCCATGGTATTTAGCTACCAGTAGCTCTCAATAAAGATGCAGGGCAGTGGGGTTGGAATCATGAAAACAGTAACTTACCATTTTATTGGAACCTCCCGGGGTATCATAGGGTTCTTAGGGTAACTCCATGAGGCAAGCAAGAGTGTTATTCTTGTCTTATAGCTGAACAAAGAAAGACAAGCTATTTGAGTTATAGAAACCTGCAGTCAGTATCCTCTGAGGAAGGTCTTCAGGTCCACCTGCTCTTGAGACCTCTGATTCTGAGCTCATGAGCACCCAGTAGACAGCCTGGGCTCACAGAATTATGACTTTACAGTTACCTGGACAATATCTAATCCTTTCCTTGCTTATTTGCAAACTTTGTAAAACACGACAATGCTACATAAAAAAGAAATCACTTGGAAGTGCTCCAGAAGAATTGAGTTTGACATTTTGTTTCAAGCTATTCCTGCTTAATGAACAGTTTCTTTATGGAAGAATTGAAGAAGGCATGCATAGTGTACACCTGTGTGAATCTCAACAATGGCTTGAGGTTCTTGAACATATCAGCAGAACTGTATGCCTTCCTGAGTCTTCCCTCTATCTTTTCCATTCTATAACCAGAGTAATCCCTTGAAAAGGCCAATCAAGTCCCCATAGCTAGCCATCCTGATTAGCTACTTGACAAATAAACCTCATCATGTCAGTGGCTATAGTGTGCTTGCTGTTCATAAAGAAATCTCATCCACACAGAGATGTGTGTCATTCACGGATGCAAACCATCTCCTTCCATCTTGCAGCCCTACCATTACCTTGAGTCTCATAGATGATTCCCTCAAGGAAGTGGAAATGGTCAAATATATAAATTAAACTGAAACAAAATAGACAGAGGAGCCACACCTGCCTTTTCATAACCTTAGTCTGATGAAAGGTATCATTTTCGTGTACATTCCCTGGCAAGAGACAACCAAAATTCCAGCATGGAGAGGGGGAGGACACTTGAGGCCATAGCCATAACCCTACCTCACTCCTAGCTGAGGGGCTATTGCAGTTATTGGCTGCTAAAGGAGGATCAGTGAGGTTTCTTCATGGGGGTGGTCCCTGGTAGGGCCACCATGTTCTAGTGAACAGCCCCACACTCATGCTTGTATATAGACAACACAAATTGGACTCAGTAGGGGGGTTAGGAGTGGATCTGGAGGGAGTTAAGAGGAACAGTGGGGGAAGACTATGTAACAAATACATTATATGAATGGTAAAACTATATTGTATGCATGTATGAAATTCTTCATCCAATTAATAAAAATGTTTTTAAAAGAAATAATCCTGTACTTACCCGTAGTAACCCATAAAGCAAGTGTGGAGTAAGGAGCACAAAGTTTGAACGGGCACTAGCTAGCTCAGAGTGCTTCCTTTTTGCTTAGGATCCAAACTGTAAAGTAACATCTTGAACATACCCTAGCAGAACTTCTATCAGTTGGCCCCTGACCTCTACATCCACCTAGTGTCAGTGCATTCTGTTGGTACTCAGTGCACACTGACTTCACAGGCTTAAAATTTGTGAGCTCCTCTAGTTCACTGAGTATCATCGCCCCCACCCCGTCACCCACCCCCACCCCTGCCCCACTAACTTCCACAGACTTATCATACTGCTCCTCCAGGCCTCTGTATCTTTTATCCTAGCTTTTTATGTTCAAGGTGTCTATCACCTCATTACCTCCCAGAACTCTACCCTGCATGTCAGGAGGAATCCCCACATATGCGTACCTGTTTATTCAGTATGCAAAAACCAATTGGAGTCAGCCAATGGAAACTGAGTGCTCAAGTCTATGACCCACCAGTGCATGAACTTGACCAGATTGTTTTCCATTGTCCATCTTCATTTGGTTTGTATTGCATAACAAAACCCCAGAGACCGTACACCCCATGGACAATGAGACTCTCTGAAATCCAAGCCCAAAGTCCTGGTAGATTCAGTGTCTGGTTCAAAGATGATGCCTTCTTACTTCATCCTCGTGTGGTAGAAGGGACAGGGCAGCTCTCTGCAGTCTCTTTTTTTATAAGAATCACAGTCCCAGTCATGATGGCAGAGACTTTTAGTATATGACTTTTGTGGACAACACAAAAATTCCAGTGAGATCACTTTTTCTTTCTTTCTTTCTTTCTTTCTTTCTTTCTTTCTTTCTTTCTTTCTTTCTTTCTTTCTTTCTCTTTCTTTCTTTCTTTCTTTCCTCTCTCTCTCTCTCTCTCTCTCTCTCTCTCTCTCTCTCTCTCTCTCTCTCTCTTCTTTCTTTTTTTTACTACCATTGTCTCATTTGTAAAAATGAATAGTTATTACTCATTGATCATTGATGATAATGGTGAAGATTAAATGCTGTGGTACATGTAAATATTTAGTAGAATCTGATAACACAACTAGAAGCCAATACTGTCATTCTCTTTTGTAGACAGGGGGTAGCCTCATAAACATTTATCTTCTTCACCAATATTCTTCCAGAGCATTGCCTGGTGACCCTAGGTGTTCATGAGTAACTGTGGTATAAATCCATGCTTTCTTTCGCCTTCTTAAGGAAGTGAGTACTCATGGACGGCCACTCTCTTTGTCCTACTTCATACTTGTCTATTAGTGGAACAGAGTGGCAGAGTTAGCCTGGTTCTGGGTAACTCAGAGGAAGGTCTGTCCTCTCCTCTCACACCTGAGTACCCTGTCTGTGACAGGGGACTATGTAGCTTACACTTTACAGATATGATGCCACCCAGAAGATATTCCATAAATGATCAACACTGGTTTTTAAAAGTGGGGGGGGTGTGAAGGATTCTTTGTACAGTGGAATAGGAGCATCAGGTCTCAATTAATACCCCACGCCTTGCCTCCTGCTTTCTCATTCCTCCCATCCCTTAGATTATTTCAAAGTCATGATATTGATGGACCCTCTGGGCTGAATACTAACCCCCTACCACCATCATATGAAGCATCAGGAAGCAGGCAAAGCTCAGGAGCCCCACTGACCAGGTCACTACCTGCTCCCACCATGGCTTCCCCAGCTTGCATCTTCCTGCGGGGTGCTGGACAGAACAGGGAGGAGAGGTGGGCTGCTGATGAAGGAACCACAGCATCTCCTGAAAAGAAGGCATTTACCTAATTGCAAAGGAACACATCCTGGTGGCAGACAATAAATGGTGTGTGATGCTTCCACGAAGTGAGATGGATGGAGCGCTCCGCTGCTAACCGGCCCGTAACCAGGGTCATTAATCACACCCGCACATCCACTGCTAGTAATGGACTTCGCCCTGGGAAATTCCAACTGAAGGAGCCAATGGGTTAAAAGGAAGGCCTTGCTTGCTATGGAAATTCAGGTATCTCTTGGGATTGATGCTAGGTATTTGGCACCCCTCCTTCACTGACAGGCCCTCTTAATTGATTTTCCCTCATGTTCTCTCTGATCTGTCAGGGAGCTTCCTTGTAGCCCAGCCTGCACCCTGAGATGTGGACTGGACTGCATGAATTGCTAAGGAGTGACTAGGGCACCAGGAATTTCCCTCCTCCTTGTCTGAGCTTAACAGCCAAGAAAAGTAACTAAGCCACAAGAGCACCTCTTCCTGGTTGACACACCCCACATTCCTGAAGCCAGATCTGGGTAGGACATCATCAGCCTGCCCCCATTTGCTGAATGCGTGTGCCATTTTGTGCCATGGGTGCTATTTTTTGCCCGTAGCTTCACCACACTAAATTCTAACAACTGACAAGGTACTGGGACTGATGCGGAACTCTTTCTGATAGAGAGACTGAGATCCAGGGAGGTTGAGTGAACATTTGCTCAAGGTTACAGAGATAAAGGCAGTGGTGGGCAAAAAGCTCTGGGACACTGAACTGGACAGTCAGGGCTGGTCCAGGGAGCATGTCCCCAGTACCCTGATCCTAATCTTTTCATCCTTCAGGACCAGAACCTGAAGTTGCTTGAGTCTAGGCCACAGCCAGCTCTCCCTTCCGCTCACAGTCAGCATCAGAAAGGTTTAACAGCGCTGGTGTGTTTAAAATAACCGTGAAAAGTAGACTTTCATTTTAAAACACAGTTAAGAGTCACACATTGTTACTGGTGAGTTAGGTCCGATAAATACTGCTTACTGTGGAGGTGGGGGGAAGGGAAGTGGAGAGGTGCTCTGATCAACTTCCCTTCCACGGAAGAAGCAAGCAAGTGATTAGGTAATTTGTAATAAATTCCTCAGCTGTGTAGTGCTTCTGCAGAGACACTATTTACTTAATTTGATTAAGAAGAAAGAAGCCATCTGACACCCCCTTTGCGGAGAGGCATAGATTTTTATGAGCTGAGTGGTTCTGAACCAGAGGTGGTAGGAGAGCACTTTTGGGTCATCAGAGGTTGCTCATGAAAGAGCCTAGGCAATTAAACTGATTTCTTTTGTGTTGGGAGGTCATTTACGACAGAAAGTTTTTACGCTGCTGTCATTTCCTTACTGGAAGCTACATGATCTAGAAAAGGTGGGGGTAAATTCCCCCCCCCCCCGGCTTGTCATTCACTAGAGCTATTGACAATTTAGGTCAGACAACTGTGTCTTGTGGGGCAATGTCCTGTGTGTGAAAGGTGTCTTATAGTATGTCTGTCTTCCACTCACAGCATGCAGGTAGTATCCCCCACTCACAACCAAAAAGTACCTCTACACATTGCCAAGTGCCATTTAAGGAAGAAGATTGGTCCCTACTATGAAGTGTTGTGCTAAAAGACTGAATTCCTTAAGGGTCTGGGTTTTGTGTTTATCACCATGTTAATCCCCAGGCTACCAGTACACCTGACATACAGAAGACATCCAGTAAGTTTGTCATTTAAGTAAATTAGCATAGTCTACTGCCACATGAAGCCTTCCCAGGACATATTCTTCCTTGTCCATTCCCATGGTTTTCTTTCATACATCAGCGTCTTGACTTTTCCATCCGAAATGTTTTCCTCTTCCATTTTGGTATATAAAAAACCCTTCACGGGGTGGGTTAGATGGCTGGCCACTAAAGATATTTGCTATCCTCTCATGCAAGCCTGAAAACCTGTGCTTCATCCCCAGAACCCACATTAAAGGTAGAAGGGGAGAATCAATCTTACAAAGTTGTCCTCTGACCTCAACACGGGCACCTTGGCACACACAGACACCCCCGCCAACACACTGTACACACTCACATGCATGTGTGCACACACTAAAAAGTACACATGAGTAAAAAGTCTTCATGGTTATTTCCTTCTTGCATCTGTTCAGTGGTCATCCTCACCAAGCTCACCTTGCTCACTCAGCTGGTGCACATCTCACCTCCACAATCTCCCTTACTGCCAACTCTGTTTTGTTTAGGGCATCCTGCATGTTCTAGGCAAGACAATGTCATCTATTAGCTAAGAGCTGGGCTCTGTTGGAATCACAGCTCCAACACTCACTAGGAAATGACTTACCTCCTTGAGATGACATTCCACTTTACAGAGGGCCACAAAAATCTCTTCTGAGATTAAATAAGAGAACGTTTTTGCTGGGTATGGCTACATCCCTGGCACTAAAATTGAGTCTGTCATTCTTATTATTAATTCACCCATTAAAAAGCACTTCCCTAAAGATGGAAACCAATTCTTATTCATCTCTGCATCCCTTGGATTCAGGTTGAAGCACACAACATGCTGTGGGATGTCTTTCCGTACACTATGAATATGTGTTGCTCTGATTGGTTGATAAATAAAGCTGCATTTGGCCTATGGCAGGGCAGGATGGAGCCAGGCAGGAAAATCCAAGGAAGATAGTGAAAGACCAAAGGAGAGGCAGGGGAGATGCCATCCTGTCATACAGGGAGCAGCATGTAATGGCACACAGGTAAAGCTATGGAACACATGGTGGCATATAAATTAATAGAAATGGCCTGAGATTAGTTATAAGGACTAGGTAGCAAGAAAATTGAGCCATAGGCCATGGCTATGCAGTTCATAATTGATATAAGCTTCTGTGTGTTTACTTGGGTCTGAGCGGCAGCAGCAGGACCAGGATGGCAGAGGCAGGGAGTGTGGGGGCGGAAAACTGCCAGCTACAACAAAAGAAGTAGATGTTTAATCTGGGAGATTCTTCAGGATAATAGAATCTGGGATGCTGTATGTGAGAGAAGGGATGCAGGATGAGCGGGAAAATACAAAAGCCAGAGGGTAGAGATGGCAGGTCCCCAAGCTGGGGTAGCACAGGTCACAAGTCAGCCAAGCCTATACTCCAACTACCCCCTGAGCTACCTTCCTCAAGAGGGGTCCAGGGCAGCTCTTTCTCTCCTGGTTGCACAACTGTGACAAGAGTCTTTCTTCAGCATGTGGGAAAGCTAATTAGAGCTAATTTATTTTCTTCCCTCAGAACCAGGATGCCAGGTAGACCCCGCTGGAGGTCTGTGCTGCAGAGAGAAATGTTTTTGATTATATTTACCCATCTGATTTGAGAAGCACAATCATAGAAACCCAATCATAGCTGTAATAACACGCTCATTGCTCGCAGTACACTCCAGCAGCTGTGTGATAAGCTTTCTGTGGCTCCATTAGCCTTCCTCTTCTTCATGAAGTCTTCTCAGACTATGTTCCACGCTATCCCAAGAATCTCTGAGGTAGCAGGGAGGGTGAACCACAGTGCATTGCAGGCTGCCACACTGTATGCTAGGACAGACACTTACCAATCCTAAACTTCTGCTTCCTCCTCTGTAAACTGAGGTGACAACTTTTTTCCTAGTTGACTTGATATGAAGATGAAATGTCATGCTGTATGTAAATGATATGTCTACAGCCAAGTGCATGCAGGAGGTGGACAGAAACCATCTGTCTGGGTCTATATGCATGACTAGGTATTTGCTGCAGAAAACTGTCCCTGAACATGATTGTAGACTCATTTCCAGATAAATTTCAGAGGACAGGCACAGTGTCATGGGGAGATGGCTGAGTGCAGCCAAGGGTCTGCTCTGGGAGATGAAAAGAGTTCTGTGCCATGCCTCAGACCCACGTGGTAATCTCTGCTCTGGGCTGAGGAAAATTCACTTGACCTGTCTAAGTTGTTTTCTTGACTGTAGTATGGGTGAGACTGTAGTATATATTCACAAGGATGTTGAGACAATTGATTTTACATTATGTGTACAGAAATACACAGTACTTGATAAAGGTAAAGTAACAGTATAGAACACACAGTGAATATACTAAATGCATAAATTTTGTATGAGGAAGGAGAAAGAGCACTAGACCATAAGACATAACCCTTTTTGTCAGTATCTACACTTTGCTCATCTGAAAAACTCCCAGATTCCACTTGTATCCTATCATTTATAGAAGGTGATTGATCCTAAGATCTGAAAACTGTTAGAATGCATAACATGGTATTAGGCAAGCATTTTGTATGGACCCTGAAAAGAGTGGAGCATTCAATAGATGGCTGGCAGTAATATGAGCAGATCACTGTAAAGCATCTCTTAGTGCTGGATGTAGGCTTCCATCCAGAGTGGGATGTCCATTGTCCCTGGATCCATGGAATAGTAGCAGCCCCTCATTACTGATGTGGGGCTGGGGAGGAAGAATCCACATTACAGGCAAGGGTGTGTGTTTGTCTTGTGTCTGATGACAGGTGCAGCCTTGTTTGATGACAGTCTGTTTTAAATGCCTGTATTTTGCCTCCATTTTAAGATTTCATCTTATTTTTTATATTGTATTTTGCTTTTTTTCTTATTCTGTTTACTTTTATATGGCCAAAGGACATGTTCCTAAAATTATGTTATGTCTCATACATTCTGGCTTCATGTGGTTTTAGAAAAAGGCTATTAAAAACTGGTTAGAATTTTGTAGAAAGTGAAGGGCAGATCCTGAGTGCAGGGCCTGAGGAGTCTGCTCTGAGCAGGCCACTAAGAGTGTGACAGGTTACACTGCTGATGCTTCTTTGCATGAGACCCATTCATAAAGAACCAAGACCTTCAGCCTCTCAATTCTCTCCTCTTCCTATGCTGGGCTACTCTGCTCCTTATTGGTCCCAGTTGACACATGCTTCCTGCAGGTAGCTCCTACTAAGCCTTTTTGCCACATCATGGCTGGCTCTGGGGGTCCAGTTAATAGAATGCGGGGGAGTTGTCACTGGAGCGTCTCTGGTCTGTAGTTTCAGAAGGCTAGATACTACACAAATAGGGGGATTTTCATTCTCTCTGCAAACCCTGAAACACAAAATCTAAGAGTAGCAATCTTGGGTGCCAGGTAGTATTTCAAACCCTCTAGGTGAGTTGACTTAATTATCACATCAACCTTGGAAAGGAAAATGTTATTACTACACCTATTATTATAATACCTGTTATTACTATACTTTCAGAAGTTGTGCACAAGACCACACAGCCAGTGAGCTTAGGGGTACAGGCATGTACCTCCAGAACTCTCAAGGTTTCATTAACTACTCTATTAAACTTCAGAAGCATTAAATGTATTTTGCAAGTTAAAAAGGAATCCACAGCAAGTATGGGATTCTAATTATTGTAACTTGCTCCAAAATTTAAACTATCGGATCCACAGTTAAAAGTCTAAAAGGCCACACTGATCATAAGAAGTGTCACCTGACCCCAAATGCAACTTGCCCTAAAAATGACATTTAGCACACAGCCTGTTATCACAAAAATCAGAATATCATAGATTCTTTCTCTGATTCCCTTTTCCATACTGAGAAGTGGAGTTGTATGTGTGAATGAGTATATGCTTGTAAAAGCGTGTTAGGAGTAATAGCTCTCCTATGTACCTTCCTTCTTACACATTCACGATATAAGTGCATGTTCATCTGGCAGATATTGAAGTTTAATTGATTGATCAATAACTCCATCCATCCATTCATCCATCCATTCAACAGGATCTCAACACTTATAGTCCTATTGCCTTAGGTGCCTGAGATAAAATGATGAGCAGACAATAGTAGGTCTCTGCTCATACACCCAAAGCACAGCCTGTAGGTCTAATCAGGGTCTGTGGCACAGGGCTGTGACCTGAGTCATACACTGTATAGATAGATGGGTGATTCCACCTTCCTTGTTCATATCTATGTCATAATCTGAAGCCTAGGGGTTTTTTAAAAAAATCACTAATTTTGCATGTGTATGTGTGTGTGATGAGTGTTCCTGTGTGTTCACATGTATCAGCTTGTGTTTGGAGGCCAGAAGCTGACATTAAAGCACGAGTCTGCTTCAATCACTCCCCACCTCACTCATTGAGGCATGGTCCCTCAGTTGAACCCAGGGTTCACTGATATGTCTAGTCTAGCTAGCCAGCTTGCTCCAGTCTCTAATCTCAGAGCACTGGAATTACTTGAGTGGCAGAGCAGCGGGGGAGTTCCATGCCCATCTGGGATTTCTGTGAGTTCTGGGGATCTGGTTTAGGGAACTCAAACTCTGGTCCTCATCCTTGTGCAGGAAGGCCTTTATCCAATGAGGAACACTGCCAGCTTAAGAGTCTTAAGATGAAAAAGTATTAAGTGAGATGCTCATCAGAATACTAATGACAAGTGGTTACTTTAGATCTTTTAAAATTATTTTAACAGTTAAATAATAAAAATAAGTTTAATATTTTTATGGTCACAATGTCCTCCTCCTTCTTTTCCCAAAATTCATATGGTGAAACCAATTCATAGAACTCCAGTATTAGAAAATAGTTCTTTGTGAGGTGATTAGCTCACAGGGTGGAGCCCTCACAAATGGAATTAAAGCCCATATTAAGGAGGGCCCAGAGAGTCACCAAATACCTTGTATATTATGGAAGCACAGTGAGAAGGCACCATGAAACACAATGAGCCTTCATCAGAACACATATGCAAGAGCCTTGGTCTAAGATTTTTCCAGCCTTGGTCTAAGATTTTTCCAGCCTCTGAAGCTGGGAGAAATATCTTTCTTTTGCTTATAAACCACTCAAATGCTATTTATATATTAAAATGTCTTCATGTTAGCCTGAAAAGCCCAGACTCATGGCTGTACACTAGGCACTAGGATTTGGAATGCAACACAAAATAAGGCCTGTGCCTAACCTCCAGTGTGTCTGTGGTCAAGAAATAACAAATAGGTGGATAGCTAAGACTTAAGGTTGAGAGTATGATAAAGGGCTTACAGAGTTGTAGGAGTACAGATGGAGGGTGAATTGATCCCTTGTTGAAGGTAGTATAGACAAGGAGAAATTTTGAAAAATCCTACAATTTGAACCCAGACTAGATGTTTAGAAAAAGGGAGCAAGGAGAAAGAGAAAAATGGGACATATGAAAAAGAGACTTCAATTTTGTTTTGTTTAAGATAGATGTTGTGGTGTGCCTAAGAATGGCTTTCATAGGCTCATATATTTGAATGCTTAACCATCAGGCAGTGGCACTATTTGAGAGGGATTATGAGATGTGGCCTTGTTAAAGTAGGAGTGGTCTTGTTGGAGGAAGTGTGTCACTGGGGGTTGGCTTTGAGGTTTCAAAAAGCCCACACCAGGCCCAGGGTCTCCTTTCTCTCTCCTCTTAGATTATGGATCAGGATGTTGCTCTCGGCTACTGTTCCAGCACCATGTGTGCTGCCATGCTCCCCACCATGATGATAATGGACTCAGACTCTGAAACTGTAAACAAGCTCCCAATTAAATTCTTTTTTTCAATGAGTTGCCTCATGCTGTCTCCTCACAGCAATCAAATAGTGACTATGATAGAAGTTGGTACCAGAAGTGGGGTGACAGGCCCATGACAGGCCTGACCATGGTGCTTGTTGGAGCAATAGGGAAGACTTTGGAACTTTGGGCTAGAAAAGTGATTGGATGTTTTAAGTGGGGGTCTTAATGGGCCATCCTAGTAAGAACACAGAAGACAGTAATAAGGGCAATGTGAACTGTGGGAGCCTAGCTCAAGAGGTTTCAGAGGGGAAGAACACTAAGTAAGTGGCCTAAAGACCATTCTTGTGATATTTTTGTAAAGAGTGTGACTGTTTTCTGTTCTTGTCCAAAAAAAAAATCTGCCTAAGGCTAAG
Organism: Peromyscus californicus insignis; assembly: GCF_007827085.1. NCBI lineage: Eukaryota > Metazoa > Chordata > Mammalia > Rodentia > Cricetidae > Peromyscus > Peromyscus californicus. The sequence goes on from NW_026294573.1 coordinate 47,781,561, forward strand.
TCAAAGAATTTTGAATTAATGGTATTGGCAGAGATTTTTAAGACAGCCTAGCCATGTCACGTGATTATTAGTAATCACTCTTATGCAGAGCTATAATGAAAATGTGCAAACCCGACAAAGAGAACTACAAAATATGCAGTTTGAAGAAAAATGTAGCACCAGAAAGTGTAATAGAGCTAAGTCCAGTGCTCAAAGAGATGAAAAGTTTAAAGAAAAGCCTGGTGCTAAATGGAAGAAAAAAAGAGGGGGTGGGTGGGGAGAGTGATGACTTCAGGTCAAGACCCACCTCGGTAAATTTCCCAACTGTAAAAAGTAATCAAAGGGAAGCTTAATCCAAAGAGGGAACCATTAACCATAGAAACCTGTTGCAAATGTAGCTGCAAGAGAGAGTCAAATTCCAGTGCCATCAAGAAGCAGAACTTGGTAGCTTCAGGCATGTGCCAGGGGTGTCCCTATTGTGTGAAGCTGTGAAGGTTAAGACTGGATTTCACTGGAGACCCCGAGATGTCAGAAATGGGATATCTACCAAGGAGGGCTGCAGACTAGGTGTGGAACCAGCCCGAATGAAAGAAGTTTGTTGCAGCCAATACAGCTGGAAGGAGCTGAACTTTCTGGTTTGGGTTGTGTTGTATTTTGTTGTTGTTGTTGTTGTTGTTTGTTTGTTTGTTTTTTTGAGACAGGGTTTCTCTGTAGCTTTAGAGCCTATCCTGGAACTCACTCTGTAGACCAGGCTGGCCTGAAACTCACAGAGATCCACTTGCCTCTGCCTCCCAAGTGCTGAGATTAAAGGCATGCACCACCACCACTGGGCAAGGAGTTGGAGTTTTAAAGGTGATCTTTATCACATAAGTAGACTTGAAAAATTGAGAATAATTAAAAAAATGTATTGATCCATCACTTAATAGATAAATATCAATGAATGTATAGAGATACAGTTGTGGTTTTTCTATGTATGTATAAAATGCTATCTATCTCTTAGCTTCTTTGTTTCTTTAAAAAATGAGTAGGATTTGCAAGACCACCACAGCAACATTCTTGAACCAGAGTTTGAGTACTTGCCATTCATCATTGAGAACCCCAGGGCGCTTTCCTAAACTCCCTCTTTTCTTGTTTCCTCGTCTATACAATGACTCCCAAATAGTATCTTCCTTACTAGGGCATCGTAAAGATGGAGTGAGCTCACTACAGTGCCTGGAACACAGCTCTCCACATGGGGTTTGTTATCACCTGTGCTTTCGCTGAGCCCCAAGGTCATCAGCAGACTGAATACTCTAGAGTCCTATGTCATATGAATGATGGTTTCCCCTGTATTGCATCTGAGCAATCTACATGAGTATCTTTGACATCGCTTCTTCGGCACAGATGAAGAACAGAAAGCTTGGGAGTCAGTTCTGAGGAGATGAGAAAATGATTAAACAAAGACAGACCATGAGAAACAGCATCCACAGAATGGCAGGACTCAGAGGCAACTGTCGCAAGATATTAATGAGCAGGGAGATCTGGAGGAACCTCAGCAATGCTTTCTGAGAGAGACCAAGAGCAGTAGCCGGGGACCGCCACAAAGAGCAATGATAAAGGAGGGATGACAGGTCCCAGCAGGCCTGGCCCAAATGCAACACAGAACAAGCCAGCCTAGGCAGAAGAAAGCAGTGTGTCTTGTTCAGCTCCTCTGTGAGGCTTTCAATCAGCACTAGCTTCCTGGCAGGGTGAGACAGGGCTCCAAACATTACAGGTTACTCAGAAGTCACCAGAGAAAAATAGATGAGGAAAGCCTTGAAGAATGAGCATGGTCTCTGATGGGATGCAGTTACCATAGAGACCACTCTCGATGTTAGCCAGGAAGGGCAGTCCCTGTCCTCGGAGTAGTTAACAAGCTATTGACCAAACATGAAGATACCAGCAGGTGAGTGGAAGGAAGCCGCTACATCATAGCAGACTGTGCTAAGATCAAACAGAGGAGCAAGCAGCCATAAATCAACCAGGCCACTGCAGACATCGAGTCAAATTCAGGAGAGCACAACAAGATTCTAACCTGCTATACACAGCACAGGGAGGCTGTCCCAGAGGCAGGTGCGCAGAAGAGAGATGCTCATGTTTGCCCAGACTTGCTAGGATTTAAAACAGGATTAAGACAAAACAGAGTGGCACCACTTGCAGGCACACAGACAGTAGGTAAGGATGTGGGAAATGCCAGTTGAGAAAAGCATGCAAAGGCAGTAAAAGGGAAAACACTTCACAACATGTTGCCCAATACTCAGACAAGCTGAAGACACAGCAGGGGAACCCAGCTTCCAGAATCAAGCACTGTTGTTGATGGGTAGTGAATCAAGATTCCAGCTAGGTCTTTCTGAGGGCAGGCTTTTTGTTCTTCTACCAGGCTGCCTTTACAGGTAAGTATTCAAAAAATAAGAGCAATGACTTCCTGTTTTACTTCCTATCTCTGTTCCAACCACAGGAAGTAATCACAACGGAGCCATCCACTGGGTAGCCAGTCAGCCAGGTCCCTGCAGTCTGAGGACCTTGAGCTGTGCCTTTTAGAAACAGGTCCATTTGCAGAAGTGGTGGATTAGCATCCAAGATCCTTCTAGCTGCTCTGGAATAGCTGGCCCTACTTCCTGCCTCCCCTTATTCCCTGGGCTATATTTAAAATAGCGAATCTCGTTTTACACATTAAGCTCCCTCAATCCCAAGTGCCCTGAACTTTATTTTCTGCTTAACCAAACACTATGGTGCTTCAAATCTCAGCTCAAGGTCCATATCATTCAATCATCTAGTCATTCATTCATTCATTCATTCATTCATTCATTCATTCATTCATTCAACAAGAGCTCATATTGACAAGTGCCCAGAATATCCTTTGTGAGTCCTTTCTCAGCACTTTCTCACCCCCTACACACCTCACTAATCCGAGGCACCTGCTCAGGGCCGGATGTATGTTGATGTGTCTGTCTAGCTCATTAGAGTTTAGATTCCTTGAGGGCAGATTGGGTCTTACTCACATTCTAGCCTCTTTTCTAGAATTAAGCACATAGCAGCTGCTCAATAAATATTTATTAAAGAATGAATAAAAGAATACATGAATGAATTGCATTTCAAATTCTATCCAGCTTCCTGGATTCTGAAGGGAATTCTCCAAGTCATCAAGTGGGCTTGGGATGAACCGTTCTCATGTGCATTACTTAATAAAAAGAGCTCTGGGTCAATTGAAAAATTTAAAGTCAATATGAAATTGATCCTCATCAGCACTTTCTCCTCCAAATATATAGACAAAAGGACATTTCTGAAACATATGTATTAGTGTTGCATTTTCTGCTCCACAGGCTCAGCAATCGTTGTCACCTCTAAGTCCAGTTCTCATTAATTTATGGGGCATCCAGCATAATCAGCAATAGGCTTCTTGGCAGCATAAATTGGAGACTACGCTAGGATTCAAGCAAGTTCTAAGTTGCAAATGAGCTATTTCCTTGCATATTTTCCCTTAGAAGTTACTGAGCACAATTTTAATGATGCTGAAGGCCTGTGGGCAGGATGTTCAAGGACCCTCCAAGATTCTCAGCCAATCTGACCCCTCTACTGTGCAGGAGAAAGAGTGCAGACAACCCAAATAACACATGGATAGCACCTTCTCCATCCAGCTTAACAGTTGTATAAATATAGATATGCCCGGGAGGGAAAAAAATAGGAAAATAGAGCTTGTTGCTGAAAGAAACATGATGCCAAGATAATCCCTGGGCATGTGTGCTCTTCATGGACGACTGTGATGTTCTGTGGGGACTGGTGCAGACAGAATTAAGAAAGTGACTCTGGATGTTGTCCTTGTCCTTCCTCTTGGGATGTGTCGTAGCCCCAGAACTCCTGAAGTAGTCACACCCAATACTAAGGCAGAATTGTTTTGCCTCAGAATGTCTCTCTTCAAACCTTTAGGCAAGGATACCCCTGCTACCTGAGTTGGCACACAAGCAGGGTAGAGGCCTGGGTTGCCCATACCTAACCCAGAAAATTTTTGCTTCAGAATATCTCCCTTAGAACATTTAGGCAAGGGTGTTCCTACTCTCAGAGTTGGCACACAAGCTGAGTATAGAGTGGGCCTGCACTGCCCATACGAAACTGAAATTGTACAGGAAAAGAGATGGAGAGAGGTCCCAGGAGTAACTCTCCACATTACAGCTGGGAGTTCCAGGCATAGTCTCCCCCAAATAAAACTCCAAGTGGTCCTAGTGTTGAGTCTGGAGAAAGGTAAGGCAGGAGATTGGCCGGGGGGGGGGGGGGGAGCCTGCAGAGGGCCAAAAGAGTTGAAATAAGAAAGGGGCTTTTATCCCAAAGTACACCCCTCTGAATTAGTTAGAGGTCCCCAGATGGATATGTATGGTATTTATACATACATATACACACAAATGCAAATATGTATATATACATGAATATACATCTACACACATGTGTATGAATCACATATTTGAAGATATTATCATATTAGTGCAACCCTAGTACTATACAGAAAAAGGTATCCTTTCTACTTTTACAAGGACATTCAGAGCAGTGGTGTTATATAGCCAGAGCCACACAACAAGTAGACAGAAATCCAAGATTTGAACCCATTGCTTCTTTCTTGAGTTTTTAAATCAGTGACCTTTTGAGACAAGGTCTCAGGTATCCCAGGCTAGTGTAAACTTGCTAAGTAGCTGAGGGTCTCATTGAACTTCAGATCCATCTTGCAAACACTGGGATTACAGGCATGCACCACCCAGCCAGTAGTTGTTCTAATTGTGAAAGGCAATTAAAGTTGAGACTTGTGCTCTCCAGCCCAGGTGAGCAAAGTGTTGTACACACCATATTCTGTACAACCTTTGACCTCCACGGTGTCCTCTGGTCTCAAACTTACTGTTTCTTCCTTTCTCTTGATACAATTGTAGGATATTACTTGTTCACATCCTGAGATGCTTGGGACGATAAGTCTCTATGTGAGTTGGGCATCCAAAGCTCTTCTTTTTACTTTGTTAAAATTCCTTTTTAATTATCTTGCTTTTTTGGCATTGTCTGTGTGTATGATCTGCTTGTGTATGTGTATGCATGCTTACAGGCATGTGTGTTTATGTATGTGGAGGCTTGAAGTTAACATGGAGTGTCTCCTTTAACTGTTCTACCCATTATATATTGAAGCAGGGCCTTTGTTGAAACTGGAGCTTACTGCTTTGTTTAATCTGGTGAGTCAGCTTTGTGCTACGGATTACAGGCAGACTACCACATCCACTCAATTTCTATGTAAAATCTGGGAATCTGAACTCTGATCCTCATACCTGGGAGGTAAGCCATTTACCTGGTGAGCCATCACACTCACCCTTGCCTCACTCTTCATATTTACAAAAGCTATACCAGATTTAGAAGAAAACGCACGTGGCGGCAAACAACGGAGAGGTGTTCTTTTCCCACTCTGGAGAGAATTACCTCCTGTGTTAATGCAGTCTTTCAGTCTTCATTGGGTGTCTGTGATCACACACCTGAGCATATGTTTGCAAGGAAAGGATTGCTTCAAGATCCTCGTTCCTCTCTTCTGTCCATATGTCATTAACAACATTAAAGAGCCTTGAGAAATCAGTTTTCTTTAATTGCTACCTACTCAAAGTGGTGGAAAAAAAAACACTGAAACCATTTTCTCATTTGTGAAAGTTTACTTCTTGCTCACTTTCAAACTTCTGAGAAACTTCATGGAAATGGATTTGTTTGCTCGCAAATCTTTGCTATTTCTATTTTGAGGATGCAAGACTAGAAGAGGAATCCTGGAGTGAAAAGTTGTATTACCACTGAAAGTGCTTCCAGATACTTTATGCTCATGAAATTTTCAGCAGAGCTTCCTTCCCACCCTGGAATATCATACCTTCTCATGGGGTCCTTTGATATGGTCAGAAAGTTTGTGTATGTTTTAATAAGAACCAATTGTTGAGACAAAAGTATATCTTTGTCACTTATTCTCTGGGCACATAGCTAAACTATATTTGCTGTTCCTTCACAATTAAGTGGATTCTATGGCTGACCTCCAGCCAAGGGAATATAGTTAGAGGGGATGAGTGCTATGTTCAGTAAGATCCCCTCCAAACACATCAAGTGGGATTTTCTTCTTTCTATCCTCTTCTTCAAAAATACCTTAGGAACATGAGAAGATGATGGTAACATAAATAAGGCTGGAAAACAAGCCAGTCCCCCAATGGGTGCACCAAGTGGAATAATATCCTGTAGCTGTGCTAAATCTAAGAGTGGGGAGGGTTATCCATTAAGGAAGATGACTTTACTCATCCTAACTAACACCATGAGTTTTTGGTTCATTCACAGGTCTCCAAACTCAAGAGCCTCCGCTGATGTTTTTAGCTTCTCACATTCTACTGGCCAGCATGACTTTCGAGAGATTTGTGGTGCTCTGTAGACTTGTGCCCAGCTGAGTGTTCAGCATTAAAGGCTATCTGTGGGGGTAAGCTGACATGTGTTGAAAGAATCAGTGGGACCCTTAAGAACTTTGAATGCCAACTTGCAGCACTTAAGATCCATTTCACCATCTGGAGAAGACCAAGCCCTTGGTCTCTGCCTCTTAGTGCGTGTGAGAGCTTTACCCTACTGCAAGCCCATTTCATCTGCATATAACACATAGACACAGAAAAAGCCCAGTGCCTGGGCCCGTCCTCCACAGCAGGCTGCAGCTCACAGGAATGCAGAGAACTCACTTCTCTTCCCCTGTGGATGCTATTCACAGTGTGCAGAATGTAAGCTGGGGAAACATCTTGCCCAATCAAAGCATTCCAGAAGTGGACCCATTGTCCTCCTGGTGGCCTGGAAGGAGAAAGCCCATCTTTGACCGCTCATTCTTTACTCTGTCCATCGATTTGGTAAACACAGAGAGGACTACACCTGTACAAGGTAAGGTTGGAATTACAAATCTTCCCTATCCTGGGGCTTTTCCTTGGGTTGTTAGCTCAAGCCAAACTGGTAGCATGAAGCAGAGGAGGCAGAATGGCCAGGGGTCTAATCGTACAGGTATCTCACTGTGGTGGCAGTCTAAGAATATACAATTACACAAGTAGTTATATTGAAACAACACACCTGAGCTTCCAGAAAAGGTCCCTGCCCATGGGGCTGTCTTGTGGCATTGTGCCATACAGTCCTTCCATTCTCCCATTTTAATATCACTTATTGAATATTTTCCCATGATTAAAATCCTCCTTTCCTTTCTGGATGTCAACCTCTGCACTTCCCATAAAAAATTCCCTAGTTTTATATCACCCATCCCATCAGAATGAAGAAATCTTTCTTCCATCACAGGATGCTATACAGAGTTGGTTATGCCTCTTTTGTTTGTTTGTTTTTTGAGACAGGGTTTCTCTGTGTAGCTTTTTGGCCTTTCCTGGAACTCACTCTGTAGCCCAGGTTGGCCTCAAACTCACAGAGATCTGCCTGCCTCTGCCTCCCGAGTGCTGGGATTAAAGGCGTGTGCCACCACCACCTGGCTGCAGAGTTGGTTATACCAATGTCGGTGTTGGGACCTCAGCTATTAAATCTGCAAACCAGAGGCACAGGTCTCTGAAGTCTTTTTAAGCCTCAAAACTTTATTTTATTTGCCAATAAAGCTGAACATTTTTATGTATTCCTACTCATAAAATAACACATAACTCTTTTATGTTTTTTAAACGAAAAGTGTTTGTAAAAATTTCCAGATCAACACATCAAATTTCAATCCAGTATATTTTGATAACTGATAAAGCACTCTAGAAATAGTATATTTCTTTTCAATAAAATTCCAACTCTTCTATTTGTTAAGTTCTCAAACATATAACAAATGGTTTTAAAATATTAGTGGAAGCGGGGAGAGATGGCTCAGTGGGTACAGAAATTGCCACACAGGCGTGAAGACCTGACTTTGAATCCCTAGAACCTACATAAAATCTGGGCACAATGGCAACATCTGTAAATCCAGGTGCTCATGCAGCCAAATGGGAAGAGAATCCTCAGAAGTTCATCAGATAGCCTGGCATGCCAACAGACAGCAACAGAGAATTACTGTTCCCAAACAAGCTAGAAGAGGAGGACACACATCCGAGGTTGTCTTCTGGCTGCCACCAGTATGTCATGTGCATCTATATTCATACATACGAATGTATTTCCCATATGGACATATACACATACATATGTGTGTATGTGTGTGTGTGTGTGTGTGCAATATTAGTGAAAATATTCTGGAATAATAAGAGGAACAGAGTTTGAGCATCAATGTAGTTGCTTTAGCTGTATATTCTAGACACAGCTTATGCCTTTGGGTCTCAGTTTCTCCATTTGTCAAATGGCAGTAGGGTAGATATTACTTCTCAGGGTGATAGAGTAGATGACATCAGGCTACATGGAAATTCACTTTCTACATAACAAAATACAAGTCTGTCATATTATATGAGTGTATCTCTATTCTAAGGAATAGCTACACCACTATTGGATTAAGCATCTCAGCTTCTCAGAATCATGTCCAGCCAGCTATATCGTTTGTCTCTCTGTCTGTAAAATAATGATGAATCTTTAAAAATCCTCAGACATCTCAGTCCTAACTGTCTTTGATAATACTTGAGTGGTGTGCTGGCTGGTTTCCTGAGAACTGACACTAGAGTCATCTATCTGAGAAGAGCAAGCCTAGACTGAGAAATTCCCACACCAGATTGGCCTGTGTGCAAGCCTGTGGGGTATTTTCTTGATTGAGGACTGATATGTGAGAACCCAACTTACTGTGAGTGGTGCTACCCCCGGGCTAGTGGTCATGGGTGCTGTAAAAAAGCAGGCTGAGGAAGCCATGGAGAGCAAGCTAGTAAGCAGCACTCCTGTGCGGCCTATGCTTCTAGTTCTGCCTCCAGGTTCCTGCCTTGAATTCCTGCCCTGACTTCCCTAGATGATGGACTGTGAGCTGTAAAGTGAAATAAACTCTTTGCTCCTCAAGAGTGCTTATGGTCATGGCATTTTATCACAGCAATAGAGACCCTAACTAAGACAAGTGGCTACCTTCTTCAACTAAGCACTTGCTGTACACATAGAATGAAAGGATTGGACAAGCACAGGGTCAAATCCCAGCTTTGTAAATGAACATTCATGTGAGCTTGAGAAAATTGCTTCCCTCACGGGACCTTGGTATCCTTATCTATAAATCAGTTAGATAATGCCGGAACAAAAGGGTGTTTTGAAAATCAAAATGTAGCAACCCCCTTAGGTACGCAGGCACAATACCTCACATACAGAAAGCACTCAGCAGAAATTAGTGTGGCGTTCACTCTTCCTCCTTTTCTCTTGAGCATCCGAATGCTCAGATTGCAGCATAAACCTTAGTGTAAGCACATGTGGGGGTGGATGGGCTGCTCCTAGCCAGGTAATGTCAGAGAATGGCTGAACTGAAGTCTCCATCCCAGTATCACAACTGGCTCCTTCATGAGCCTCTCACCCACTGCGCTTATCACCACACGATTTCACCATGAGCGTTTAATATTTTTTTTTTATAAAAAGAAAGATTATTCTCAATGATGCATGCGATAAATATGCAGGCTTTAAACCTTTTAGAAATATTAAAGATTTTACCGCTCAGTGTTTGACAGACTTGATTAATCCCTTCCACACAGAAATATTCAGGAGGATAGCTGTGGTTGGGTTTTAAAGCTCTGAGAGTGTTCTTTGATAAAGGCAAAGAAAAGGTAAAGGGCTTTTAAAAAGAGTGAGCGATTCTCCTGCCACACAGAATAGACAAAGAATTTGAAGCCCCAGAATGCTGCGCAGTGTGGCAGCGAGCTGGAAGTCGGGGTGGGGGTGGGGTGCAGCAGAGCCATGTTTTAAACCTTTCTCCTTCACAGGAGTTTTCCAATGAAAGGCACACATCCAGCTTGACCATAGGATGAGAAGTTAAGAGATTTCTTCTCCACTGGGTTCCAAATGGATGTTGTGGGAAAGGGTGAGGGGGCAGGGCCAGTCAGGGCAGCAGAGACTTCAGAGAGAAATGAAATGGAGAGTTCACTGCCTGCCTCCTTCCTGTACTTCGGTCCACAGTGCTATACCTGCATACATCTCTCCAGTCCTCAGTTTAAAAAAATATGCATGACTTAACTGTTTTCAGTTTGTTTTTCTTATCACAATTTTTAGCACATACTAATTGCACAAATTTACAGGATTCACTTTGATATTCCCAAACACACGTGTGTCATGCACCCATCATAGCCATCTATCTACCCTTCTTCCTTCCTCTCCTTCCCAGCATGCTTTCTGATCCTTACTGGTCCGACTTCTATGTTCAGTCCAGGGCATTTCCCCTCCACTTTTTATCGATCCCCTCTAAAGAATAGGAATAAATTTTGACAACTTTTTCTCCATTAGCATCCACCTAGCTTTTGTATATAATACATATCTATTACTTAGAGAGTTGTGTTTAATGAGTACAACTCTCTGAACAAAATAAATAAATAAATTGGATTTAATAACTGCAATCCTCTAATGATGCAGGTAGTACAAACACTCCTACTTAAGAGTGATGCTTTAAAAATTGGCTAGCAGAGTCTATTCTCTCCATGCTAGGCTAGAAAAGAAATTATCTCAGAGACTTAAACAATTGTCCCTTCAAGTCCAGCTCAAACCTCCTGCAGTAAATAGTGTGTGCCCTCACTCACAGATCAGCTGGGAATGGCTTCCAGCTTGGCTTCTTTGCCCGGGGAAGGTGGCTTGCCTACTTCCTAGTAGGTACCTTTGATGAAGAAGAGGGGGCCACGGAGGACAAAGGAAAGTACCCCAAAGCCAGCACTTTGTTCCTTGGTAATGTTAGCCAAAGCTTTGTGAATGAGTGGCATACCCCACAAGCTAAATGCTGGAGGATGATGACAAGGGAGAGCTGGGAAGCATATATTGCATACCATGTTGCAGTGTGAATTCATCTGTGAATTTCCACTGTGTTGCTGGCTCCTTCAGCCAACCACCTCCACAGACCTCTCTGTACCCCTACCTGCTCTGAGCTTTTCTTTGCCATGCAGGTCCATCTGCAACCCCAGCCCCTGTTCTATTTTTATGAGAGCATTTCCCCAACAGGAAACACCAACATATCTGCCACGAGATATTATGGGGGCAAAGGTGTAATTCAATTATGTGACTTAATCAATTCAAATGGCTAATGTACAAGAATCTCACGATGTCATCCAGCTTTCAACTGAGGGGGAATAATTGTTCCACAATTTCTTAATTCTCCCACAAGACAGTTTAAATTAAAGGATGTCAATTTGCAAAGCCAGGCTGCATTGTATTCTTAAATTGGGCCTGAAATAGCCACACGAAGCAGGGTAATAAGGCCAAGAGCACTGCCCAGAGTGCCTGGTGCTGTGCAAAATTGTTTAATACGGTCAGCCCCTTTAATCTTCATATCTACTGATGCAGAAAGCAGCATATTTCTGTCGCTTATGATAAGAAACATTACTTTTTAAATTCCTTGGTGAGGTCTACAGATCTTAGGCAGCCAAGGTAGTAGGACTTGCTATTTCTGTTCCTGTGAACATTTCCTTTTCCCCTCAAATTGGTTTTATTCTAATCCATTTAGTTTCCAATCTAAGTGAGAGACAAGTAACCTGAATGGAACCACGTGGGAGAACAAAGGCATGCACCTCACGGTTCCCACTCCTGCTGCCCACTACCTCAGTCGATAGTCAGTGATTAAACAAACGAGAGCCCTGATGTGTTAACTCTGCAGCCAACAGTGAGTTCCAGAAAGAGAGAGGACAGAGAAAAACAAAATTAGAGAGTACCAGGGGCCAAAAGGTGATTGGAAATATTTTTATGAAAGAACCAAGTATTGTACTCACAAGTATCCTAAAAACTGGTTTAGTCAGTGTCCAAGCTGCACAGGATGATGCTAGGGGAAGCGAGTCCCCAGGATCTGGATGGAAGGGAATTCAATGAAGCTCTTCTGAGATTGCCAGGGCCACAAGTCAGGAATCATGGAGAAAGGGCAGGGAGCAGCTGCAATGAAAGAAATCCATGTCAGTTTTGAGAGCAGACTACAGAGGAGAAGCAAGGACCAGGGTTGAGCTGGTCACAGCAACGGAGCTTGTAGTAAGTGGTTGGGAAGGGAGGAGGCCTGCTGTCAAAAGTGGAAGTGTGTACAGGCTGCTGAGCCTTGGGAACTGCACTGGGATTAAGCAAAGGGCTGGACTATGTGGAAAACACATGAAACCTCAAATGTTTGTCAACGTCTATTTCAAGATTCTAGACTGGGTGATACACATATAAGCCAAACCCCCAAAAGCTACACATTGTACACTTTTCACTTCATGAGTCTATCTGTGGGAGTAATAAGTAATACACTGAGGTGAAGCAAAGATTAAAGAAGGTGTATATTTGGGGAGTGGAGAGATGATTCATCAGTTAAGGGTGTGAATGCTCTTGCAGAAGACCTGGATTTGGTTCCCAGCACTGAGATGGGGTGGGGGGCACAACCACATGCAACTCCAGATGCAGGGCATCCAAAAACCCTCTTCTGAACTCTGTGGGCACCTGCCCTCACATACACATACTAACATACACATGCACAAATAATTTAAAAATAATAAACCATATTTTAAATGCAGGTTTTAAATCTTGACAGATGTTGCCAAATGACCAACTTCAGTGGTTGTAATTGAGTCCTCTCTTCAGCAAATGTGAAAGGACTCGTCCAGATCTGAACTCCATTTGTGGGAAGACAGGAGACAGAAGCCACAGCTATGACAATACGTGTGTTACTATTCCATGAATGTTAGCAGCATTTTAAGTGCAGGTTGCAGTTATTACATGTATTAATCTATTTGTTAATTAGCAGCAAACCACTGGTAGGATTATTATGATTATTTCACAGATAAAGTGACAGAAAGAAAGACAACTTAGAACACACATTTGTGGTCACAACTGTTAGAGGAAGAGCCAAGATTCCAGCCCTAGCACCCGGGGTCCTCATTCCAAGCTGCATGTCTTTACTGACAGCTCTTACTCCAAATGATGATGTATTTTTGATGATGTGTGCTCTAACAGGTACACATGGACAGGAAACCAGGGGAGAGGGATGTATAAGAAACCGAACAGGAAGCCAGCTCTTTCCGTCTTGATGAAAGGACACGCCGGTTAGTAAGTGGAATTTTGAAATACTAGGCTAAAGGGAATGATAACCAAACCCCAAAGAAGAACGTGTCAACACATTAACACATTTTTCTTACTTTTTTCCTACATACTTTATGAGAAAAAAAAATGATTCTACAAACACTGACAATATATTTAAAGGATGAGCTACAAAAATGAAAGTGTGATGTGACCAAAAGAACCTGGCTCTAGTTCTCAGCCCATGGTCTACCATTCCTTAGCTTGGTGACCTTAGAAAAGCTGCCTCAGTTCTCTGAACCTCATTGTGTCAATGAAAAAAAAGTGAGTTTACAACCTCAGGAAATTTTTTATGACAACTAAATATGAATAGTGCCTGCCATTCAATGGGCATCATGATCTGTAAACAGCTCCTGCCTCTCTGCTGGATCTCATTCGTTCCCATACAGATGCCCCACTTCAATCAAATTGGTCTATTTGCTTTTATTAAACATGATGGAATTCTTCAGTCAGCTTGCATTTCTGCATCCTGTTCTTTGTTTGCTGTAATAATCATTTTGTTTCCCCAAATCTTCTGTATGTGGAGTCTTCCCTGAAGCCATTCACATCTACATTAACTGCCACTACTCTACAGGGTTCCTTTGCCACTGACCTCAGATTACACTCCTCTATCTCTGAATTCCATAGTGCCACTGGATGCTAGCACTATGAAAAAGTTAGTCACCACAGTGCCAGCAGTTTGCACATGCTTACCCGTGTACCAGGCACCGTTCTCAATACTTCATACACTTTGTATCTCACTTAAACTTCTCCACAAATCATGTGTGCTATTGTCCTGTCTAGACACAGGCATGCATGACTGTCACTACTTGCACATCTTCTCTGTGTGGCTGGACTGAAGGTCCTTGAGGGCAGAGACTAGGAGCATGATGTTTAAAACTGTAGACTTTAGAATAAACGAATTTTGGTATGATGCTGACTCTAGTGCCTCTGCTGTTTGGCAAGTTACCCGACTGTGCATGAGTTTCCTTTGTGAAAGGGGATGCTTTTGATACCTGTTTCCAAGTGTCATCAGAAGGCTCAGATTACAGATAAGAGAATCTAAAACAGTGCCAGACTGATGGGGATCTTGCTGAGTGTCAGCCCATATCATTATCATTTTTTATAAGAAAAAAAAAAAAGGCATGATTGACTCAGTCCATAATGTTCTGCCCCTGTGATGGTTGAAAGTGAGAGAGATTGAGTAGAAGCTACACCTTCGGAAATTTGCTGTTTTCCCAGGTTGATAAGTGTGCTACAATACTCTCTTCCATGCCGGTAGTGGCAGTTAGCTGCAGGCCCTCGTCAACCATGGGATTAGAAGAACAACAACCTGAAATCTACAAGGTATTGAATTTCCAAGACAGGATGTTTGGTGAATGGGTAAGTTGAGTGCATTTTCCACTCTGAATGACTTTGCTGGGAGGCTGTAACCACCCTGTAGGTCAAAGTTTCTAACGGGTTTTCATCTCAGCTTGCACATGTTACAACCTCTGCCAGAAGTGCCTTCTCCCACTGTTTGCATCTTTCCACCATGAACAGTGGTGAAGAAGTCAAGACCTAGGGCTCCAAGATCTAGCCCCAACAGATCAGGGCTTGGTGGTCCCTTTTCCAGAGAGCCTTGCCTCCACTGTGCCCTCTACTATCCCTGGATTTTTGTTGTTGCTCTTGCAACAGGGTCTTACACTATCTGGCCATGACTGGTCTGGAATTTACTATATCGACCAAGTTGTCCCCAAACTCCCAGAGATCTGCCCATCTATGCCTCCCGAGGGCTGGGAATAAAGGTGTGCACCTCTGTACCTGTATCTTTGAACCCAATTCTCTTGCATCGATGCCCCATGTGCTACAGTTCCTTGTTGCAATTCTTACGCAACACCAAGTTCCCTGAAAATAGAGACTTGTCTTAATCATCAATCCCTGATACTTCACACAGCACTGACATAAGTGGGTGTCACTAAATGTCTATTAACTGAGTAAGCCAATGAACTAAAAATAGATAAGTGAATGAGCAAAGAGGGAAAGTCACCAAATCATAACTTGTGACTAGATAATTCACGGAAAAGTCATTCAATCTGACAATCAAAGCATAAGAAAGAAACTGTACAAAAGTGAAATGCTTTATAAAAATAGATGGCCGGGCTCTGCAAGGGACCAGTTGTATTCCTATTAGCCATATATTCCCACATCAGGCTGCCAAGCTATTGAAGCTTTAGCAATAACCATTTTGAAATGCTAGATTCACCACCAATTCTTAAACTCAGGATATTGACAGACACACTGTTTGGCTGCTCAGAAAGAAGCAGAGCGTTATGGAGGGAAAGTAATAATTAACTCATAAGGAGTGGGGCAAGTAAACATTCTATTAAGAGGGGGAAAATTCCAAATGAATATAATCTCCTTCCATTACATTATAAGCATTAAAATTAATAGTGTTGGCTTTTCTGTGGCTTGGATAGTCATTGTATTTAACAAGCTGAAGTTAACTTCACAGGAAAAAAAAATAAATTAAATGTACCGGTGTCTCAGGAAACTTCATTTTCTGAGTGAATAGCCAAGTTGATGCACATCACCAGAATGTCTGACAATCAGTTTTCCATACTGGTGTGTTCTAAATGGGAAAGGAAACCAACTCTTCATTTAAATTATATTGCAAATCACTTCTTGCCTGCTGAATGGCATTCAGCTGCAGTAGGTGGCTTTCACCGTAGGGCCCAAACCAAGACACTGGATGATTAATGCTAATTTGAAATGTTTTCTTGGGTGGGGGGGATGGGTACGTTATCTTGGTGCAGAAGAGGCTGAGGAAATTTTATGGTGGGTGACTGACTCAAAGGCCAACAGCATATTTACCATCAGATAAAAATGCACATTCACAAACATACCAAGACAAGTCAATTATTTCCCCATTCACTGCTCCCCGGGTCCTTTGTGGAAAGAAACCTATTTATACTTCCCATCAAATGGATACAGAGAGTCATAGTAAACAAGCCCCCAGTCCCTCTGTTCTATATTTTATTTCCCAGGGCACCTTCCATTGTGGAAGCCATTAGTTTTGGACTTTTTGTTCCTGATTTATCAAGACAGACATTCTGCTAGCCGGGTCAGTTTTACTTCCAGATACTAAGCAGTTCAGAGACACAGGGTTTGGCTGTGTGAAAGGAAACAAAGCAACAAAATGCACTTTGTAATCCTTTGGCCAGAGTGACTGAAAATCATGAGTGATAATGTCATAAACATAGGCAGTTCATAAAAGCTTATTGCTTCCTACACAATGTAATCCAATCAGATCATGCAAAAATAAGGAAATTAATCTGAACTAATATGTATCAAAAATATAATTTAACCCCAGCCATCATACATCACTTCTGAAACCAACATATTCTTTTCAAAGAAAAGAATCCTCCTTGTGGGTCACAGATGTGAGTAGATTCTTCACTTCATTGTTAGCAGCTTGCTCCTGACAGCCTTCCCCACATTGCATGCTCTCTCCATACTTGGGCATCCATGGCAGGGTATGCTGTTGAGGGCATCTGAACTCCCATGGTCTGCCACAGAAGCCTAGCTCTCTTCTCTGTGATGTCCTGGCTGTGTTCGCTCCCCTTGCTGAGCTCCAGTTTCCTACTGTGCAAGACTGTCATGTGGATTTGGGGTAAACTACCCAGCCACAGAATGCCTGTCATAAGCAGACACTCTATAATTGAGAGCTATTATTGCAATGTCCTTAAAATGAAGCCTGTTTCTGCACTTATCAGTGTTTTTCTACCATGCTGCCCTGATGATCAGTGAGTAGTGCTTGAGATATTGGTTATCAGTACATCTAATGGGCTAATTTATATATGCATAAATAGCCCTGTGCCATAAGTACACATTTTCTGTTATGTGTGTTTAAATCAATGTACTTCAATAGCTGAAAGCTCATTTCCATGTGGGGCTTTGACCTTTAAAATTACTGAATGTGCTGCTCAAGTGACAGGATCCTTTCTGTACCCGACACTGATTTGCAAAATTAGATGTCCAGAAGGCTAAAACATAATTTTTGAGAACAAGACAACAGTCTAACAAGCCTGGGAATATGCCGTTAACCCTGAACACAGCAGAGTCTTGGTGATTATCAAGGGACTAGACTTCTGCCTCAGCAGTATGCAAAGCAGGTCACACCTTTAGTCCGGGACAGCCACAGACAAGCTTTGAGAGGAGGCCCAAAGCCCAGTGGCTCCCTGAGCCTGCACATGCAGTGGAGTCTGTTCTCCAGTTGACTGCATATTGACGTTACTTTGGAACAATTTCAAATTGCTCTAACCCTAACCTTGGAAATTACAGTCTGTGTGGGTGGAGCTTGCATAGGGGACATTTTTTTCTGCAGACTCTACAGCTATCACATGATAGTTGGGGTTGCAGACAAAGTCTAAAAGTAGAGGAATATGTGGATTGGCTGATGGTCTTTAAAAAGCAGTGGCCTTCCTCCTAAAAAGGCTGAGAGGTATGGACGAATCACCCAGAAAAACAGGATGGGAAAGGGGAAAGAAAAGATTCGAACAGGAAGAATGGGAAGGAATTGTGATCGGAGAGAATGGGTAAGTCATACTTAGGACAAGAGTGTGCCTTGGAAGATATGGAAGGTTTGAGCCAGAGTTCTCTGGAGGCTCTTGCAGATATAGCTTGAGTTACAGAAATAGAAGCAGAGTAAGCCAGCTCCTGGGACAGGTGAAACTTAACAGAACTCATGGTGTGCACACCACCTCCGCGGACTTTGAAGGCTCTTAGGGAAGGTGGTGGCTCCTGGGAAGGGATGCAGACAAACTGAGGGAAGGAGTTACTACAGTTGCTAGGTCTATGGTCCCACGTTTTCACCTCCGACACTCCATCACAGTACCTGCCTCCAGGTCTTTCTGTGCTTTCCTTTTTTTTTCTCCCTGAAAAGCCCTTTTCTCCTCTGCCACAGAAACATCATCAAATGTCACCTCCAAATAAGTCATACATGAGTTCCCCTGGAACAATTAATGGCTCCTTTGTTTAGCCAATGTTATTTCTCTCAGACTCTCAGTGAATTCTGCCTGGTCCGTCTCATTACATCATGTCAAATGCCAGGCATCTACACGCTCTGTTCTAGGTGTTATTCTCCGTTTTCACCGTTGATCTTTGCAACCATGCTCAACATACAATATGGATGTGGGAACTATTCTTTAGAGTCTGTAGCACTGCAGTAGACATCTGGTGCTTAATTCTTGCCAACACCCCTTTGTGTGTAATTGGAGAGCTCTCTCACCCAGTACCTCCTGCAGGATTGTGGAAAGAGCTATCAATCACAATGACTAGTCAGTGTCTGCTGGCTTTGGGGGTTGACATGTGTCCTGGTTAGTTTTTGTCAACCTGATACTTTCTTGAGTTATGTGGGAAGAGGAACCTCAACTGAGAAAATGCCTCCATCAGATGGTCTGTAGGCAAGCCTGTAGGGCATTTTCTTGATTGATGGTTGATGTGGAAGGGCCAAGCCCATTGAGGGCTGTGCCATCCCTGGACAGGTGGTCCTGGATGGTGTAAGGAAGCAGGTTGAGCAAGCCATGGAGAGTATGCCAGTAAACAGTGTTCCTCCATGGTCTCTGCTTCAGTTCCTGCCTCCAGGTTCCTGCCTTGCATTCTTGCCCAGGCTCTCCTTCATGATGGATGACAACTGTAAGGTGAAATAAATTCTTTTCCTCCCCAAGTTGCTTTTGGTTATAGTGTTTGACCACAGCTATAGAAAACCAAACTAGGACAACATGTGAAACACGAGGTACCAATAAAAGTTCTTCTATGAATGCTGAAGAGAAGGGGATCAAGACCTATAAGGACTTTACTTTAGAACTGCTAAAATTATTATATTTATTGCAAGGATACAGCATCCCTGGCAGGAGTAAGCAGGGATAACAGTTAGCAGAGAAAGCTAGAATCAATAGATGACTAGGGAGAATGACCCAGAAGAGTCACATTAGCACCTGGCTATAATTTGGCCTGTACCCAGCACTCTAAGACTGCCTAGCTGCACATGCCAATAAAGTCATGGCTTTGCTTACATTAATTCGATCCCTGCCCCTGTCAATGCAAGTTATCTGGACCAACTCAATCATATTATAACAATGATTCTGATAAAATGCCCTTGTCATTTCAAAGATACATTTGATTGTGCTATTAAGAAGTCAGTGATGCAAAGAATATGTTTGTTTTAAAACAATGGTTCCAAGATTGCTTAATATGCTCTAAGGGATCTGTAGAATAGTGAAATTAGAGATAAATGAAAGAGAAGTACCTGGGGCTCAGTCTTTCTTTTTAAGCAAAGGGAACTGTCATTATTCTGTTTCATATATTGAGATTTTATGTATAACTAGTTTTTAAAGGGGGCCCTATTCCCTTTAAAAAGGTGTTAGACTGATGTATTAAAATAAAATAGAATTATATTTTAAATAAAAACCTTTCTGCACATAGAAGTTGGGCTGAAAACTGCTGTGCAGAATGATTCATCTGTGAGGGAGCTGGGAACTGGGGAGTTTGCAATCGAACAGGCTACTAGAGACCTTAGACCAAGGGAGACAAACACTGTCCATGGAACCTATAGGGCATCTTGTCCACAGACTCTGTGGCAGACAATAGTCTCAAGTACATGCTGAATATGTGAGAAGAAAGTTCTGCTTGGAGAACAAGACAAGTTTCTTAGCTGAGCAGACTCAGGAAAGCCAACCATGAGAGACCATACCCTCAGAATGGGTTACAAAGAATAGCTTTAAGTTCCAAGTCCAAGTCACACTGAACTCTCTGGCTTCTCCGTCCCCCATGCCTAGTCCTGATCTTCTCACCTACTTTCCCATAATACCCTAGCCTGGTTCCTCCCCACTTCATTTATTTTTAGGACTCATTTCCTCTGAGGGGACATTTCAGGACTCCCCTCCTCTACTTACCCTTCTCTCTCAGGCCTCCCCATGGTCACCATGCTGAACTTTCTCCAGTACAATATGGCTGAATCACTTCCCTGCTTCTGTAAGCAAATGAAGTTCAGTCCCCATCACATGACCTGATGGGGACATATCCTGCCATCACTTCCTGCCTCAAAAACTACAGTGCAAAGCACAGACCTAATTCATTGCTCTGTGCTTCACAAATGTCTTCTCCCTCCTGTGGCACACGGGGTCAGCCCGGCCTCAGGGCCACTATGCTACACTACAATTTTGAAAACTTGGCAGACTAAAATTACCAGGGGATCTAGCTGAGATGCGGTGTACTAACTGAGTAACTCTAAGCTACAGGGGAGATTCTGTAGCTTGTTGGCCAAGCACTAAACTGGGGCTTGAGAGGAAGGCAGTAGAGAACTCCCTGAGTGCCCACCCCATGCTCATGCACTGCAGTGGGAAAGGCACCTCCCAGGCCTCTGCCTGAAGTCAGTTGATAATGATAATAGTAATTAGTGTATATGGAGTCCTTAAGATGACCCAGGCTCTGCTCTAAGTGCTTTCATTTATTAACCCATCCAATCAGCAGAGACCTTGAAAGTAAATCACTCTTAGTGTTCTGAAGCCCAGGGGAGTAACTTAGACAGGCCACACAGCAGGTAGCATGTAGAGGTGGTCTTAAACTCAGGCAGGTCATCCCTGAAACCTCCATTTTTACCTTGATGCTCCTCTCAATGATTGGCAATTGCCAGTGTATCTGCAGTGCTTCTTTTTTCTTTTCTTTTCTTTTTTTTTTTGGTTTTTCGAGACAGGGTTTCTCTGTGTAGCTTTGCGCCTTTCCTGGAACTCACTTGGTAGCCCAGGCTGGCCTCGAACTCACAGAGATCCGCCTGGCTCTGCCTCCCAAGTGCTGGGATTAAAGGCGTGCGCCACCACCGCCCGGCTCTGCAGTGCTTCTTAAGATGCCCATTTCCCCCTATCTGAACCCAAATGATACCTTGGGAGGATTAAGCACTTGCTGTCACTCCTCACTAGCTGGTAATTCCCTCAATACTAGGATCCTGTCTGTGGACCCAAACCCCAGGTACCTTTGTAAAAATCACATGTTTCTGAGTGGGTGAAAGTACAGACATGTCCCTGGAACTGAAATTTTAGGCAGTTGTGAGCCTCCTAACACAAGTTCTGGGAATATTCAGGCCATTTCTCCAGCCCACCCCAAAAGACTTCTGACCCTGACTTCATTTCCATCCTGAGGAATATAAAATAAAGAACAAAGTCAGTGATAAACAGCCCAGAGACAGCGCAGACAGAGGAGTCAGGTAAACGGCATTTAGTGTAGGGCCAGAATCCGGGAGAGAGGGCATTTGGTTCTGGAATATTGGCACTGTGGCAGTGAGGTAGGGGTGTGCTATTTGATGCAGGGTAGTCAAAGGAGGCCTCTCTTAGGGAGCTCTAGTTTATGTTGAGACCACAGGATAGTGAATGGCCAGCAAAGGATATTGCAGACAGAAGGACTCTTCACACACAAATCAAGTCCCTGCTCCCAGGGAAGGTGTAGCATGTTGAAAACAGTGATGTAGGCCTAGGAACTCAGTGTACATAGGACCTGCTGTCCACAGGGTAGCCTGGGTCTCAAATCTTAGTACAAGAGGAAGACTCTAGAAATGTTTAAGCTGTCATATCTCGTCTGCCTAAACATCCCTCTGGCTGCTCTGTGGATAAAGGTTCTTAAGAGCAATGGGGAAAGGTAAAGGGTCAGCCATTGGGGGTTGGGTTCCTATACAAAACAGAATGACACCCAAGAGCTTGTAAGGTAGGACAGGGAGGGGGAACAGTCAAAATTTAAAACCTGATCAGACAACAAGCCTGCAGGACAGGATTTAAGGCAGAATGCATGCCAGTGTAACTAATCACAGAATGTGCAGCTAATTGCAGAGTGTGCTGCAATGCAGACTTCCTGCCTCCTCTAAATGTTCACACAAAGGCTTGCTATGTTCTCACCTTCACCAGAAGTGCTGAGTGTCATTCCAAGAAGAAATATGCAAAACACAGTGGCCCTTTGAAAGTAGGGGTGGGGAGAGATAATGATGAGCTGTTTTTCTTTTATTAAAAAAAAATAAGTGGTTTTCAAATGACAGGTCTTGGATGGCTACCAATAACAAGAGCCCACATTTGCAGGTGCCAGTGGGCCAGATCCAGTTATCCCAAGCATGATGCACATCTAGTCATTCATCCACACAGAGACCCTTGATGCTCCCACCATCCCACCCCCACAGATGGACAGATGAGGAAGCCAGGAATGCACAAATAATTAGCCCAGGGTCACACAGCTGGTTAGCGTTAGAACCTCGGCACAGAAGGCAGGCTGGATATGGAATGTGGCCTTCATCCAAGTATCCTTACCTCAAGAAACTAGGCAAAATAAGAAGTAAGCTCTGGCTGAGGAAGCTCTGAACTGCAATGCATTCCTAGCATGACTCCCAGCATAAAATACTATGCCATGTCTACTACATATGCATCACAGAAGAGAAGCTCATAGGGAACTCTGACACCCACTGCCACTGGAATGCAGCAAGGAATCAAAATCACATAAAAACCATGCTCTGAACCAATGGAGTGTGTAAATGCTCCGCAGGCACAAGCTATCGTTACCACACTACCATTTTAAACAGATTTTTACACAATTTTGGAGTCTACTGAAGAGTACCAATACTCAGCACAATTACCCAAATCTTATTTTCCTAAAACAAGAGAAAGAACACTTCAGAAGGTGGCATTCATGAAACTCTACCTGTTACTGGCCCTAAAACATAATGTGTGAGTCAGCCAGGCTGATAACTAGCAGAAGGTGGGGCCTCTGAGGCCTCATTCCCATTAGCAGTCCAAGGTCAGTACCTATCACAAGCTGGGGGTTAAAACAGGTTCAGTAGGATGGCAACTGCCTTGAAATCCTTGCTCCCCAGAGTACTAGCTGTGTGATACCTTGGCGGTATCTCTTAAATTTTCTGTGCATCAGCATCTTCATGGGTAACCCAAGGTGAGATTACCTACCAGGCATCATTCTTCTGCATGCTTCAGGAGAGGTGGAAGGCCCTGAGTCAGTGTGTGTCTAGGACATATACCCAGGAACTGAAGTGGAACTGCTACTATTGCTGTTACTACATATTGGTAGATAGAATCTCAATAAGGCCGAATGTAGGATATAGAGAAATCAAGTTTAAACTGACTAGAAAGCATGCTCCCTACTAGCTGGTTTTCATAGGGCTAGAAGGTATTAGGCAGCCTGCTGGGGGAGAAAAGTTATCAACAGTCTTACCCAACATTGAATCTTATGTACATCAGTAACAACATGCCAGTTAAACTGTACAGTAGTGGCATGTCTATTTGGAGGTAACCAACTACTTAGTATTTGGATTGAAGGCCTATTCCACAGGAGGTAATGGCACACCTGCTAATCTGGTCAAAGAGTCATTGCAAGGGAGGACACAAATCATAGGGCGGAACCCGCTACTAAGTGGTCATGTTGTGAAATTGCCTTCTAAATATTTGTGTTTCTACTCATAGTCTTGGTCACAGAAGTTTCTTTTTGCAGTGGGCAGCAGTCCCTACAGAGGCTCATACGGGTCAAAGTACTGAGAATAACTGGTGGTCAGAGCTCAGCACTAAACGGAACACCTTCATCAATACTCTTGCCAAGGCTCAAGGACAAAAGTGAAGGAAGAGGCAGAAAGAGTGTAAGAGCCAGAGGCAGTGAAATGCTGTCTTCTGGAAGTGGTACGGCTATTGCACTCACAAACTCACACCAACAAGACGAGATGAAGGCGGTCGAAATTCCAGCTTAGATGGGAGAAGAACTGTATGCGCCTCATGCCTTACTGAGGAGCTATGGACGGTTGGCAGCTACTGGGAATCGGGCTTCTTTGGGAGTGTGGTCACTGCTACATTGCCCATGCTCCAGTGGAGGGCCCTACTGGATGTGCAAATATGGGTAGGATTAATTTGGAAT
The DNA here is from genome assembly GCF_007827085.1 of Peromyscus californicus insignis. Classification (NCBI taxonomy): domain Eukaryota; kingdom Metazoa; phylum Chordata; class Mammalia; order Rodentia; family Cricetidae; genus Peromyscus; species Peromyscus californicus. The sequence continues at coordinate 47,805,636 of NW_026294573.1, forward strand.
TCTAGGTTATTTTAGAAGAATGAAGAGGAAGAGGATGAGAAGGACAGGGAGGAGAAAAGATAATGACATTGGCATCTACAGGAAGTTGGGATGAACTCACACTGGGAGGAGGACACAGGTAGAATTGAAGGAAAAAATGGAGGGGTAGATATGATCATAATTCTTAATTGTATACATGCATAAAATCATAATTGTATACATGCATAAAATCCTCAAAGAATAAATTAAGCAATAACTGTGGACTGTAAGAAAAAAAAAAACAAGACCAAATAAGTTACAGAGCACAAAAGGCTTAATATGAAAGCAACCAGCTCTTTGATAAATATTTTATGTAAAATATGTTCTTTGCCAGTAAACATTGAACAGAAATGACTTGATTGAGAAATTTGAGGGAGACTTCCAACTAGAAGATTACCTTGACTAAGGGGACCATCTCTAGACCACATAAGCTTCACTAGTTATTAGATGTGTGATCCTAGACAGGATTCTTGACATGTCTAGGTCTTAGTTCTCTCATCTCTAAGTTTTCCAGTTGTATTGAATGAGACAGTATAGACACACCCTTAGAGTGCCTACCTCAAAAAACAAAACAAAACAAGACAGAAAGTGGAAGCAGAGCTAATCAAGAAAAGAGGCTAGCAGCAGCAGCAGGAGGGGACAAGAGGTATTGGGGAATATAATCAAAATACATTATATACCTGAATGAAAATGCCACAATGAATCCTATTTGTGTGTATAATTAATACACATAAGGATAAAATCATTGAAGAAATGCATTTCTGTAAGAGTTAGCTATTGTGATTATGCTATTGTTGCTTATTATTATTATCATTATTATTATTATTATTATTACTTTGGTGGTTTCCTTGTGTGTGAATTTAAGAGGAAATCAAGAATCTATTGAAAAATATGTCAGTTGTGGGCTCTGGATTCCAAAGAGGAGAGAGCCATCGTCACCCTCATTGCTATGTAGTGCTGGGGCCACTCATAGATGCCTAAGAACTATAGGCAGGCTGTGTAATGACATGCAAAGAAAAAAAACATGAGAGAGGAACTGTGATTTGATTTCCTGAAAGTTCCAGAAAATGAAAGACAAAGTATGGCACACGGTGTGTGGAAAGTGCTGTTCCATCCCTCCTGGCAATTAGTGCAGAAAGGAGACAGAGTGCAGCGTGCTGGCAGATCCAGGAGCTCCTTTGATGGAATAGAAAAGGATAATATATATTTTCACCTTCAGAAAGGTTAGGTAATTATAAATGTATTCTCCTTACTCATAATATTTTAAGCAAGTAATTGTTGCCCATGGGAAAATGTTTAATTATTTCTGACGAACAACTGTGGCCTAGAAACACTAGAACAAGGCAGGCAGAGCGTAGAAACCTGGGCCTGGTTCTTAATTGTGTGGCAATCTTGCCTTTTCATTGTATGTGAGTAAAGTCTGCTATTGATTTTTCTCTCAATTGATTTCACAATTTTTTTTCTAGTTTAGCAACAGAGGGGCTCCCCAATTAGCTATCATATTCTGGACTCACTAGATTAGAGGCTGCCTCCTACCTTGGTGACACAAACCCCATCCCTTTCAAGGTTGGCTGCCCAGCCTAAGCTTTTTTTCTGGACACTTCAGCCTCCTCATAACTGGATCCCTGTCCTCCTTGGTCAGCACAGGGCAATATACAGCAAAACCACGTTTTATGCTAAGGTCATCTGACTCCTTACACAGTCCCATTGAGAGAGAGAAGAAGTAGAACGAACTGTAAGGAACAGAGCCCCCCACACCAACCCTGCCACCACCATCCTGAATTATACCCTGACAACAGGTCCTGCAGGAAGAAAGGCTTTCAAAAGAAAATAGCGGAAGGGGCTGAGGAGAGAACTCAGCATGGCATGACCTCGCCATTGGATCAGTGTGACCTGGCCTCCAGTCTCCTCCAACAATGCAATGACTATTGACCATCGTATCACAATCCCACACTACATATCCAGGGAAAAAATTCCACAGATTAAGGGTCTTTTCTAGGACAGAAGCTGAATGGAGACTTTGATCCATCTCATTTTTGAGCTTACTACCTTCAGCAGCTGGGGCATTCCCATATTTTGTGGGATGGACTGAGTTTGAGGTAGGATGGAAAGACAGGGAAAATAATAGGGCACAGGAAAGGGAAAGAGCCCCTCCCCCCGGATCTAAGTGATGACTCTGACCAGCAGAGGAGCAAAGCCTTCCTGCAACTGCTGCAGGCCTTTCTCCCACCCAGCTGTAAAACTTCAGTTTTCTAAGAATTTCACCAGGAACCACATTTACAAGAGGACATGTACTAAAACGGGGCATGTAATCCTGTGAGTCCCAGGTTGACTTTATCAGGTTATAATTCCAATCCAGGAACCTCCAGAACCATCTTAGGCTCTCACTCATCAAATGAGAGAGATAAAGAAAAAAAGATGTTTCTCAGCAGCTTTTTGAGATGTAACTTGAGAGCCACCAGCTTGGTGTATGTGGCTAATATTAAGACAATCCATTGCTTAGTCTTTCTTTAGCAGCCAGTATTGGGTGTATCTTTCTGAATACCCCTTTTTCTCTTAACTTGCATGCTTAAAACCTATAATAAGATACATTTAATAAGATCCTAGCTCAGTGTCATATTGGCTAGTCCTGAAATTCTTTTCTACGTCAAAGCCACAAACAGAATCCTGGTTTAGCCTGAGTTGATATCCCTAAAAGATTAGGAGAATGCTTCAGGCTGCTGAGGGAGACAGCAGAAGCTGTGTCTCTGTCTCCTCATTGCTCACAATGCCTAGGATGTAGAACTAGCTGATCTTTGATGCTTAGGGTCCCCTCCCCCGCTCTGGGTGCGTGTGTGTGTGTGTGTGTGTGTGTGTGTGTGTGTGTGTGTGTGTGTGTGTGTGTACTTTAATAAGACAGGAATTTAATCTTTTCACAACTATTACTTGCCACTTAGGAATAAGATAGGATTGTGATAGGTGCAGGGAATATAGGTATCAATTTACTCCAGAGCCTAAAAACAAAACAAATAAACAGACAAAACAAAACCAACAAAAAACAACTGGACAACATCTGCTTAGTGGTCTTATTCATCACATCACCAATACACGTGTTCTTTCACATGTGGAAATTTCAACTGCTTTTTAAGCAGATCTCCCTGCTTCTGGAAGACATTCAAACACCGGCAGTTTCTTGCAAATGTGTGAATCTTATGCTTTTCTTTCCTTTGTAAAGTCTTAAATAGAGAATATGTGATTTTTAAAATTCTCATGAAATAGGAGTCATTTCCCAATTTCATCTAGGTGTGAAGTTTGTGTCCTAAACCCACAGCATGGAAATTGCTTTGGATTCTGGGGGAGCGAAACAAAGTGTGTGATCTAATTCCATTGTTCAATTAGGAGGCCTTAGGAAATTCACTTATTGTGTACCATTCTAGAACTCTATTTCTAAGGAACGCAAAGAATTATATCATTTGTTATATAGGCTGATATAGAATTAGTGTTCAACCAGATAATGAGCAAAGCAATTGAATGTAGCTAGAGTTTTCCTGGTCCTGCCTTGCCCACAGTCAGGACAAATCTCTCTCACCCGCCAGTCCCACAGCTGCTCAGACCCAACCAAGTAAACACACAGAGGCTTATATTACTTATAAACTGTATGGCCATGGCAGGCTTCTTGTTATCTAGTTCTTATATCTTGAATTAACCCATTTCTATTAATCTATAAGTTGCCACATGGCTCATGGCTTACCAGTATCTTAACATCTTCTCATGGCATTGGCTGGCAACATCTCTCTGCCTCAGCCTTCCACTTCCTAGAATTCTCTTCTCTGCTTGTCCCGCCTATACTTCTTGCCTGGCTACTGGCCAATCAGCACTTTATTTATGCAGAGCAATATCCACAGCAATTGAAGGCATCACAGGTGTTATAAGATGCACTCCACACCCCACTGCTTCAACCTCAGACATCACAGATGACACTTCCACTGCCACACATGAAGGACAGACCACAGAATCCCTGAAGTGCCCTGATCCTCTGGCTTGCATAAAACTACCCAAGGAATGAGGACCAGAGGACCAAAAAGAAGGAAGGGACAGAACTCAGGACCAAATGATGTTTGTATTCCTGTTTATTTTTAACATACTTCATGGTGTTGTTATTTTTTGTTAGTTTCTTGAGACAGGGCATCACTCTCTGTATGCCAGATTTGGGACTATGTAGTCCAGGTTGGCCTCATCCACCTGATAGTCCTTCTTTCTCAGCCTCCTGAGCACTGGGATTCCAGGCATGAGCCACCACACTTGGTCCTATATCCTCCTTTATTTTAACCCTTGCACAATGCACAGCTTTTGTTTCCTATACCTGCCACCCTAACTGGAGGAGTATTCCTCTGAATGCTTCAAGCCTTGCCCTAAGCTTTTCTCTTCATGACTGCACAGGAAACTTGGGCCTCAGTGAACTGAATGAAAACCCCAAGTCTTTCTGCCTGGTGTGTTGGCTATTGGTTTATCAGCTTGGAAAAGTCCTTTCTCAAGGGTGTTTAAATAGAAATGGGGATAAATGTCACCAGTGCAGAAAAGCATAGACTCTTGGCATAGTTATTATTGCAGGCACTGGGTATGTAGGACCGACAACCTCCCATAGAGAAGTATGCATGGCTGGGAGAAATGAACACATTGTGGGATGCTAGATGGATCCAGTGGTAACGTCAGTACCCTACTGTCTATGAATTAGAAAAAGGTGGAAACTACCTGTCTAATTTGGGGAAACTTAAGCCTTGTTATTTTCAGCCTCCTGAGAATGAGGAAATTTGTTCCAGGATGCTGGGCAGTTGGTAGGGAGCTTGCCCAGGATAGGTCTGGTGGCCCTGATAGCTGAGCTCCTCTGGCTTAGTGAACCTTCAGGGATTGTTCAAAGAACATGGGCTTACCTTTGCTCCAGGGGTAAAGAAAATTCAATCCATCCTTCGCAAGTCTCTAGACTTCTGCCCATCTGGCCAACCAGCTTCAATTTGTAGGTATCTGGGGGAGGGTGGGAGTATCACTGCTTTGGTGGGTTTCCTTGATGACACTGCTTCCTTCCAGAGGCCTCTCCTGATGACCCAAGTTAGTCTTGTTCTACGTTTTCAATAGCAGCCAGTCCCCATCACAGTATTGTTTTCCCATTTTTATTCAAATTTAAAGCTAATGTGTGCACACCTGTATATGTGCATGCATGTGCGCAGACGCCAGAGATTGGCATCGGGTTTCTTCCTCTATCGCTCTTCACTTTCATTTTTTTCCTAGGGGGGGGGGGGCACAGTCTCTCAGTGAATCTGGAGCTGGCAGCTTGAGCTAGGCTAGCTGACCAGCAAACCCCTGGGATTCAGTCCCTCCTCAGCTCCAGGGTTACACATATGTACCATTGCACAGTTTCTTAGCTGAGTCTTGAGTATCTGAACCCAGAACCTCATGCTTTCACAGCCAGTGTGCTACCCACTGAGCATCTCCCCAGCCCTTATCCAAGCATCTCCTCCTGCTTTGTTGATGGCCTCCCTACCAAATGACCAGTTCTAAGGGAGGCAGAAACTATGCCTTCCAGTCTACCAAAAGATTGCTTGCTCCCAGCACCGAGTATGTGCTTTAAAATGCTTCTTGAAGAAATGATGTTTTTCTTGAAGAAAACCAATCTATGGCTCAAAAGCCATATATTAACTATCTCACTTCACTTCTTTATTACCCACACAGAGAGAACTATTATTCTAATTTTATGAGTAAGGAAGTAAGGGTCTAAAGGGAAAGGTTAATCTGTCTGTGAGCCAGGCTAGGAGTTGGATGTCAAGTTTGTCCAGCACCCTTCTGTACATGACCTTCTTCCTCACTCTTTCTATTCACCTAACCCCTCAGGAGAAACTTCAGCAGTGCCTTCCCTCCCCCACACCTGCTGTGGGATCCCAATTAATAACGGCAAAAACCATTTGCCATTGTTCTAAGGAGCTGGGGAATCAATGTGTTCATTAGCATGCTCCCCC